>NW_011495018.1:27962377-27980428 GCF_000754665.1 Bison bison bison
TACTGAGTTTACATCATGCTTCATCAGCCCCCTTTTTGAAAAGTGAGATTCTTTAAACACACGGAAAAGCTCAGAGACGTATATAACAAGCACCTATGTAGCATGTGTCCTCCACCTTGATTTAATAAATGTTGTCATTTGCCAAATTTGCTTCAGATTTTTTTAGGACATAAAACATTACAGATATAATCGAAGCCTCTTTGTACCCATCCATAATCCCATCCTTTCTGGTCCATACATAACCCCGGAAGCAAACCTCATTGTAAAATTAATGTGCTCCTTTCTGATTTTATGGACACATGTATTTTATAATGTGTGTGTATATAGTATTTATGTTTTGAATTTTTACTTAGCTGCTATCATCTTATTTGCTAGCTCTCCTTATTCTGGTGGTGGTGGTGGTTTAGTTGCTAAATCGTGTCTGACTCTTTGTGACCCCCATGGACTGAAGCCTGCCAGGATCCTCTGTCCATGTGGTTTTCCAGGCAAGAATACTGGAGTGGATTGCTGTGCCCTTCTCCAGGGGATCTTCCAGATTCAGGGACTGAACCCACAGCTCCTGCACTGGCATCCTGATTCTTAACTGCTGAGCCACCAGGGAAACCCTTCCTTAATGTAAAAAATTTCAAATATAAACAAAAGGAGGGGAAATGTTATAACAAACATCCATGTATCCATCATCTAACTGTAACAGTTATCAACTCTTGACCAATCATTTTAGCTACATACCCACCCACTTCCCTCTTTCACAAACATTTAAAAACATAACTAATATACTATTATCAAAGCTAATAAAATTAACAGTAATTCCTTAGTATCATCAAATATCTAGTCTGTCAAATTTCACTAATTTTCTCTCTTTTTTAACAGTTTGTCATCAGCTCTTAAGATCTATTGATTCACTTAAGTTTAAGGGACACTAGAATTAGCTGAGGAAATGAAGTCAGTATATTTATTTAACACCATCACTTGTGGTATGACTTTCAGCCTGTTGGTTGTACAACTGCAGTGAGAATCTTCCCTAGTTTGGTGGAGAGAGGGAAGAGAAGGTGGCTTATAGATTACACTCAATTATGTGTATTTTGAGAGCCATGGATGTGCTTCACAAACTGGAAAGAATGTCCAGAATAGGGGTCTCAAACTCAATGCCTGGGGAGGCCAACCAGATACATTAAAGAGGCGGAGGAGGGCCAGGTGGATGAGGAGAAGGTAGTCTTAATAAGTGAGAAATCTGAGAGATGCATTGAGCATGCTTGACCAAGGTTTCCAGCAAGTTGTCCCCATGCAGGAATGCAGGCCAAGTGTTACCAGATTTTCTCATTTTTCAAGGGAAATCAGAAGTGTTAATTTCATATGCAATCTCTAGTGTTAATTTTTAATTTTTTTTTTTTTGGCCATACCACGTGGCATGTGGGATCTTAGTTCCCTGATTCCAGGGATCGATGCCTCGCCCCCATAGGGAACCATGGAGTCTTAACTGGGCCACCAGGGAAGTCCTGCAATCTCTAATTTTTAACTTTTGGAAGTTAATGTAAAAGTAGTTTGTGGTCTGTGGAGACAGAAAGTATGTTAGTGGTTGCCTCTTGCCTGGAAAATCCCATGAACGGAGGAGCCTGGTGGGCTGCAGTCCATGGGGTCGCTACAAGTCGGACACGACTGAGCGACTTCACTTTCACTCTTCACTTTCATGCATTGGAGAAGGAAATGGCAACCCACTCCAGAATTCTTGCCTGGAGAATCCCAGGGACGGGGGAGCCTGGTGAGCTGCTGTCTATGGGGTCGCACAGAGTCGGACACAACTGAAGTGACTTAGCAGCAGCAGCAGCAGGGGGTGGTTAGTAAGGATGGAGAGTGGCTGCTAATGGGTACAGGGTTTCTTGGGGGGGATGATGAAAAGTTCTAAAATTAGGTTGTAGTGATGATTGTTCGGCTCTGTGAATATACTAAGAACCATTAGGTGATGCACCTTAAATGGGTAAATTGTGTGGTATGTGGGTTTTATCTCAATAAAGTTGTTTTTTAAAAACGATTTTGTGGACCAAACAAAATATGTCTTTGGGCCAGAATGTCCTAGAATCTGAGTCCAAATCAGAAGCCTGAGCTAACAAGTTCCCCAAATTCTTTTGTACGATGTTTTCACCAGTGTCCTAGAATCTGAGGCTCCACCTCACAGCATTAAATGGCAGACAACTAGCCTTCTTCCCAGCATGTTAAGAATAATCAGTGCTTAGGGTAAAGTTGCCCAAGCCACAGGTCGATAGCCAGCAGGTACTACTAGAAACATGCTGAGGAATTTGCTATTTGTTCGCCTGGAACAGAAGGAGAATGGTCAGAGTTGGCTGACAGCAGACTTGAGTCCCCAAAATCAAATATTTAATGAGATTACTTTTTCAAATGTAGGCATTTGTTTCAAACAAGGCATTTGTTTACTTGGTTTTGACAGAGTGAATAACAAAGAGTGGCAGCTCATTTGCCAAGTATACAGTTCCTAGTTACAAATACTATTAAAGAAATTGACATGACCCCTTTGTATGCTCTCCTGGTATGGCTTGAGCAGAATAGAGGCAACTCAGCCACTTCCCTTGTCCCCACCCATTTTTCACCTGACACTTGGCCTGCCAAGCCAGCTCATGGGGCTGCAGGGACAAGCTGGGTCTAGTTCGACCTTGTGTATCACCTTCCCTGTACCACCTCTGCCTGGGGCTTCTGGCATTCCGGCTGCTCATTCAGGTTCATCTGCCAATCATTTGAGCTTGGTTTTCATTTTAGTTAGCCAGCATCTAGCCAAGTACCCTGCAAATGTCAGATACTGCTGATATACAAAGTCTCTGACCTCAAGGAATTTGCAGTGAAAAGAGACAAAAGTGTAAACCATAAATTAGAATAGAAAGCAGAATGAAATTCATGCTACCTAGTGAAACAGGCAGTGGTGATTTGGGGAAGGTAATAGGAAGAGGATAACAAATTGCAACTGGAGATTATCCTTCAGGAGGAAGGCAGTGATATTTGAACTGGGCCTGTTATATTCTAGCTGGAAAGGACAGGGAGAAAGAAAAGAATCTAATGTCTTAATCTGCTTTGTCACTCAAACTCTAGCCCTCTTGTTAGTAAACTCAAAATCAAATCTCCAGGAAAATCATCTCTTAGAAATATCTTGGAGAATCCCTGGTGGTCCATTGGCTAAGACTCCATAATCCCAAGGCAAGGGACCTGGGTTCAATCCCTGGTTGGGGAACTAGATCCCACATTCCACAACTAAAAGATTCCACATGCCGCAGCTAAGACCTGGTGCGGCCAAATAAATAAATATTAAAAAAAAAAAAAAAAGTATCAGTCTCGTAAAAAAAAAAAAAATCTAGAGTCTGAAGCACAGATTTCATCTTTACTTTTCTCGTTTCAACTCCTGCCAGGAGATCTAATTAGTCTGTTAGCATCACCACACCCAGATGAAGGCAGTGGGCAATTCGGAAGCCTGAGCTAACAAGTTCCCCAAATTCTCTTGTAGGATGTTCTCACTAGCTGCGCCACTGTCCCCAAGCCCTTGGGTTTGCAGTAGGATAGTCCACCCTCCTTCCCAGTCTTTCAGCTCAGTTTACAGCTGTACCTTTTCCAGGCTCCTTGCTGTTCTGCCCAGACCGATGAGTTTGCACATTGTCTCCTGTTTTTTCTGTTGGCAGAAGTTCCTGCTGTCTTAGAGAACGGGCTTGCCCTGCTCTCCCCCAACACCTCTTTCCCTGTCCTTCAACCACTTCTTACCTCCTCCCTCACTAGGATCAGTCACCTACCCCCTCACCCTGCTCTTATAAAAAAGCAGAAATAAAAAAGACAGATGGATCCAGGGGTGTTGCTGGGAAGCCTTTGGTACCAAGGTAACCTTGGCTATGTAGCATCTCCTGGTGTGTTTAATGCTTGTGTGTTCTGCAAACATTACACTCCACCCCAGGAGAAGTCGACAGGCAGCAGGAGGTGGCTCGCTGCTCTTGGAGCTGCAACTGTGTTGGGGGTGGAAGGACAAGGGTAACTGATGTAGTGGTAGAAGAATTAAGAAGGAAGAGAACAGGGTGATCTGCAGGCAGCATCAAGCCTCACCACCTGTCCTGCATGGCGTTGATATCCAGAATCAATGTTTACTTTGGCTGGGCCCACGCGGTACCAGAGATGATGGTGGGAGACGGCAGACTCTTCTCAGAGTGCTTAAGGGCTCTTCTGCTCTTGACCCTCAAGAGACCAATGAGTGCAGCAAAGCACAGTGAAAAGGCAAAACACCTACTGCAGTCCCCCGAGTCAGTGGAGTCTGCCCCTGCAGTCAGAGCCAGATGATGTACGCCGTATGGGAGTTAGCTTTGAGCATGGCAGTGCTCTCAGGGTGTGTCTGTCATAGAGGCCCTGGAGGGCGGGGGCAGTTCAGGTCTGAGCTGGGAAGGTAGCTTAGACGCGCACTCCCTGATGGTTTAGCAGAATTGTGTGCCCTTCCCACCTTGGTTATGTTCCTAAACTCGGCCGCTCTGTGCTTCTAGGTACTTTCCTCTTCTCTCCTCAAGCCTTTTCCTTTTCTTCCCTTTATTAATATTATTTTTAATTCCAAAAGTAAACATGTTCAATGTAGAAAAGACGAAGAATATATAAAAATCAAATAGAGTGTGTAGTAGAAATTCCCCTCACCATTCCCAGCCCCAGTGTCCTCCCTTTGGCATGTATTCACTGTACAAATCCTCATGAGTGGATATATTACACATAAATATAAGGTCCTTTCTCTTTCTAAAAGAAAGGTGGGACCATATTATACATACTGTGTGATATGAATCTCCTCTTGTTTGTGTGATTTTCTGACTTCTCTTTCTCTCCTCAGGGATCCGGTGTGATTAAAGCTGGTTTTGCTGGTGATCAGATCCCTAAATACTGCTTCCCAAACTAGTAAGTCATTCTGTAGCTTAGTGAGAAGCTTGTAAGGCTTGTCAGTTTTGTTATGATGTCAGCCCTCCGTCTTTTAGGGGGAAAGGATCTCTCATTTAGGTCAGTCTTGGTCTTCAAAACAGCAACAAGCAGGGACAAGAGCTGGCTTTTGGAGTGAGCAAACTGTTGCCTGCGTGTTACAATTGAGAGGCAGTTTTTTGTTTTTTTTTATCTGATGCCAAAAATGTTATCATTGGTGACTTACTGCTTTGGATGACAGTCTCATAATGGAGTCTTCTTCTTAAAATTCTCCTGTCACTCAGAATGGAATTTGACATTAAACCATACCTACCATTCTAGGGAGAATGAGTCTTTTTCTCAGCACTTTCTTACTAAGGCAGAGGCGCAGGCAGGAGAAGGGCACAGGCACCTGGGAAAGGGGTCAGAGCAGTGGAGAAATGAGGAAGGCTATCTCTCAGTACAGCACCACAGTTGTCCTTCATAGAAGGCCTGGGCAGGAGGCTAAGGAGACACAAACTTTTTGAGTTAATCATTCTCAATGAACACTTGTTTCCTTGTGTCTCTTGATCTGTACATACATTGGGGAAAGAGAAGAACTAGGGATATTGAATCATCCTGAATTTGATAACTTATAATAAATATATGAAATAGTATGCTAATAAATACAAAAAAATGTTCATTATAGGAATTGTGGGAAGTGCATTCCTCAGTGACAGTCACAGTAGAATGGAGTATATTTCTTCCCATCCAAGTACATGCATTAGTATAACTTGCCTGTGTTCTGTCATGAAATGAGAAGTGATAGTCTTCCCCGCTCTCTTTTGTAGTGTGGGCAGACCCAAGCACGTTCGTGTCATGGCAGGCGCCCTCGAAGGTGACATCTTCATTGGCCCCAAAGCCGAGGTAATCCCATGTCCTACTGAAGAAGCCTCAAGCCAGCAGGGGACCTTCACTGCTCCCCACGCAGGCAGTATCCGACAGAGGGACATGAGTAAAAGAAATAATTTCCTCTTGAAATCTCCCCTTTCACTCTCTCATTCTAAAGAGAATAAACCCAACTGGTTTATTTCTCCCAGGAACAGCCTCTGGTTTTAGAAAGGAAATACTTGGAACCCCACTTTGGGAAACAGAGACCAGTCCAGAGAAAAGGGCTTTTGCCTTCCTTCTATCACTATGTTGCCAAAGATCAAATTGACTGGCTTGGTTATTTTTTGGCAAAAGTGATTGAGGGGAGATCCTGGCTGGGGTACCCTGGGGATAAGTTAATTAGCACAGTTTGGCAGAACCCTTGGGCAACTTCTAGAAGCAGAACAACAGAATCTTTGTTGCCAACCTTGGCTGCAGATGCCAGGAGATTGTGTCCTGGGACCAGACAATGAGGAGAATGCCACCCAGGGGCCCACGGAAAGGCAGAAGCCCTCTGCTTTGCCAGCTGGTTGGGCATTGAGCACAGTTCACAGCATAGTTTAGGGACTTGAAGGATGGGTGGGTCCACCCTTAGCCATGGGTGCGGATTGTGGGGTCCACCCGGCAGTCCTGAGAGGCTGGCTGCGGCTGCAAGCACTGCTCTCTGCCCCCAGGAGCACCGAGGGCTGCTCTCCATCCGCTACCCCATGGAGCACGGCATCGTCAAGGACTGGAATGACATGGAGCGCATCTGGCAGTACGTCTACTCTAAGGACCAGCTGCAGACTTTCTCAGAGGAGGTGAGGGTCCTGTGTGTGGGGCGCCATGTGGGCTATGCAGCGCAGACAGAAGCCCTACCCTAGAGATGAGGCAGATGACTACGATAACCGCCTTGAGCATTTGTGTCTCATGTTCTAGGCATCAGGCATGTGCTTTTCAGACATGTTTGCATTTAATCTTCACAGCATCCCTATGAGGCACAGGTAGTATTATCATCTCCATTTACAAACAAGGGAACAGAAGTTCAGAGAAGCCAGATGGTGTTTCCGCGATCACCCAGCGAAGAGTGGTAGAGCTGGGGTTCCAACCCATGCCTTTCAGACCTCAGAGCTGTATATACTCTTTAGTTTCTAAGGAAGGAACTCTCAACTCAGAAACACAAAGGAAGGTGCTGACTAGGCTTATCAGAATTTCCAGGAGAGGGATGTATTCTGTTTTTTAATAGTATTATCAATAATGATATTTAATTTTCTATTTTGGAAAAAAAATTTTAAGTATTACTTTTATCATAGTAATTCCAAATATAGAGTTTAGCAAAATCTTGATACCTGGAGCTATCCAGAAGGTACAAGGGCCTATATAAGAATCTTGGAGGACAAGAGGGTAGTAGAAAGTGAGGATAGAATGACACTTTAGAGGGGGTATGAATTTGGAAAGTTGAGCAACTGGCTTGGGTGGCGGCAAGTGACCAGCCCACCAGCCCTCTTTTAGAGAGAGGCTGACAGAGTTCGTGTGGGCTCTCCAGCCAGCCACTCAGTGCTAATGAGGGCTGGGAATCTGTCCTCACCTGATTGCTGTCTGGGCATCTTTCCCCAGCATCCTGTGCTCCTGACAGAGGCGCCTTTAAATCCACGGAAAAACCGGGAACGAGCTGCTGAAGTTTTCTTCGAGACCTTCAACGTGCCAGCCCTTTTCATCTCCATGCAAGCTGTGCTCAGTCTGTGAGTAACAGCTGGCTGGCGAGCCTGGCCCCTGTGGGGGAAGCAGTCCTTTGGCAGAAGCGAGGCTGGCCCTGCTGTGGGTTGGTGCAGAGCTCCTTCAGTACCCCTGCCAGGGACGGTAATGGATGGTGGGAAAGGCAGCATCTCCCAGTCTCGGCCCTCCCTGCTGGTCTGGTGCCAAGGCTCTCCGCTGAGCCTGCTGGGAAGGCCACGTGCTACAACAGCTCTCCCTGTTGGCCCTGCAGTGAGTTCAGGTGTTTTTCTCAGGGCCTCCTTGAGCCAGGCGCTGTGCAAGGCTGGTGATAGGCTCGTGATGAAAACACCCCTGTCATCCTGTCTTGCTCCCAGCCTGCCTCCCACCAGGGTTAGGTCCATTGCCAAGATCATATATTGGTAGCCTGCAGATGGCATGTTTGACCCCGCTGAAAAATTGTGAGCCAACCTTTAAAAATTGGGACATTTCCTATCAAAATCAAAATTTCTGACTTCTCTTAAAAAAGAACGGGAAGATCTGATAATGCCGGGCCTGCATTCCTCTAGAGCAAAAATCAGCAGGAGCTGAAAGAAAATTGCAGCTGCCATTTTAGATAGGGTTTGGAAACCTGACTTCACCACAGCCTTCTCCACTGCCTGTCATCCAACACGAAGGCTGAATTTCAGGTGCTATTTATGAAACATTATGGGTTTTCCCCCTTCATATCACAGAAATATATTTCTGTACCCTTGTCCTTACTAAGAGAAAAACTTAAGGACAGACCTAGAGGGCCAAAAGCTAGTTGGTTGGTTGGTTTGTTTTCCTTCTTTAACATTTTGGCCGCATTGCACAGCATGTGGGATCTTGGTTATCTGATTAGGGATCGAACCTGAGCCCCCTGCATTGGGAGTGAAGAGTCTTAGCCACTCTACCAGGGAAGTCCCCAAAAGCTAGTTTTTTATGCAAGTGAAAATATTCTTGTTTTCTTTAATTCATTCACTTTTCTTGCCTGACCCCTGAGTTTTTTTTTCTCTTGTCTAGAGAGTAAAAACTGTCCCTCAGGCTGGGTCCCTGAAAGTGGAAGGGCAGGTCATCTCCTGTGGTTGGAGGGCCTATTCTTCTGTAGCAGTGGCAGAAGGGGTGCTTGGAGAGGCTTGGCTTCTTTCCTTTAAACATTCCAGGCTTGCTTGCTTCAGTGCTCAGGCTGCCTTCATACTCAGTCCAGTCGGAGGCTTCTGGAGAAGGCAGGCCCCAGCTTTAGTTCAGTTGACCTTGAACTCTAGCAAGAAGTGAGAGTCTTCCCAGAGTGAGGAGGCAGGGGTTAGTGATGGTGTGCCCCCTTTGCTTCAGTTATGCCACCGGCAGGACCACGGGTGTGGTGCTGGATTCTGGGGATGGCGTCACCCATGCCGTGCCCATTTACGAGGGCTTTGCCATGCCCCACTCCATCATGCGCATCGACATCGCTGGCCGAGACGTCTCTCGCTTTCTTCGCCTCTACCTGCGCAAGGAGGGCTATGATTTCCACTCATCCTCCGAGTTTGAGATTGTCAAGGCCATAAAAGAAGTGAGTGCTGCCCTCCATGGGCCCAGGGCTGGGAGAGGGAATGGGAACAGCAGCCAGGACCTCCGTGACGTGGAGTGAAGAGTGGCTAAACCCCTGCCCTGGAGATGGGTCTCTGTCCTTCCCGACCAGGCCTCCTGGCGGCCCTATGATCTCCAGCCAGTCCCCTCACCCTGAGGGATTGACCTTCCAAAGTGCTGCCATCTTGTGGGCTAAAGGGAGCTGCCTGTATTTCCTAAGCTGGGTGATAAGCACACCCATGCTCATTATGTTTTTTATACATCATGTATAAATTACACATGTTCTTTTACACTCTTGAAGAAGTCAGACTGCTTTTTTTTTTTTTTTTAAGTAAAATGAACCCTCCTGTCATCTACGGCTCCTGGGAGACCTCTGAGCTGGGTAGGCAGGGCCCAGAACCATACAAGTAGTAGGAAAAAGACACCTGAGTCTGAACTAAGATTAGGGTGTGGTCTCAGACTCAAATCCAAAACGCCGAGTTGCCACACTTGGCCTCCAGGAAGGTGGAGCAGGTGGGGACACATATCCTAAGAAGGGTCGGGGAGGTTTGGGTCAGCTTCACTGGGTGGCACTTAGGATATGCAGCTCTCATGACCTTTAGGACAGTCACTGCAATGGATGGGGACTTTGACCAGGTAGGCACCAGCTTTCCAGCCAGCCTGACTTGTGCTTGGTTCTCCAGAGAGCCTGCTACCTGTCCATAAACCCCCAGAAGGATGAGACACTAGAGACGGAGAAGGCGCAATACTACCTGCCCGACGGCAGCACCATTGAGGTAGGCGGCGGGGCCTCTCCCCTCAGGTCCCAAAAGCACTGAGCCCAAAGAGAACTCCCCATGGGGAGGCTGGAATCAAGCGCACTGGTCCTTTTACACCCTCTGCCTGGAGCAGTGTAGTGTTGAGCTGCAGCGTCTCCTGCAGGGTGAGGTGCCAGGGACTTGGCTTCTCCTGTGTGGAGGGGAGGAGGTGTTCTCCTGTGAGATTAGAAGGCCAATATGTAGTGCTATCCTTAACCACTCAGGACAGTATAGAGTGAATTCCAGCCTCCTGGACCTCCACCGATAGGAGGAAATTTCCACAAATGAATGAATCTATCAAGTCTCTTGGCTGGAAAATGTCAGAGCTAGGATTAAACACAGGAGCTTTCTCTCTCTAGTTTCCCAGGAGCTCTATCTTTGTTTGTTGAGGCTCTTGACATACAAAGTCTTCCCTGAGCATGGCCTTCAGAGCCACCTGGTTACTAAGCCCTGGGCAGAGGGACCTGAGCCTAAGACGCTTGCCCCCCAACCCCGCAGATTGGTCCTTCCCGATTCCGAGCACCTGAGCTGCTGTTCAGGCCGGACCTGATCGGCGAGGAGAGCGAGGGCATCCACGAGGTGCTGGTGTTTGCCATCCAGAAGTCTGACATGGACCTGCGGCGCACGCTGTTCTCCAACATCGTCCTCTCGGGTGGCTCCACCCTCTTCAAAGGTTGGGCTTTACTCTCAGGGCCCTACCCCAGGAAGCTGCCACGTCCTGCTGGGCCCAGGGGACTGATGTGAGATTCTCCCTTCCTGCCTATTCAGGTTTTGGTGACAGGCTATTGAGTGAAGTGAAGAAATTGGCTCCGAAAGACGTGAAGATCAGGGTAGGAGTATGCCAGGGGGTGGGCGAACTGGGCCACCAAGGGTCTGGAGCACCGCGTGGCGCGGCCTCCCCTCCTGCTCTGCCCAAGATTTCCAGGCGCCATCAGGTGGCTCCCAGCTTCTACTGTGCCCCTGAGGCCTGCTAGAGCGGGGGGACCCATCCTCATGATGGGGCTTCACCAAACGGGTCAGTTCTGATCCCCGATGTGGCAGGATGCTAGACATGCAGTCTGTCAGGGAGCTTGACTTCAGCTGCCCCCGTGACACAGTCCAGCACCTCAGTGACTGCTGAGAGGAGCTGGCCTGCCTGAGGAAGGAGGGGTCCTAAGTGGAGGACTGTGGTGCCTGCCGTGCAGTCTGCTCCCCACCAGCTCCCAGCAGAGCTGGATCTTGCCTTCAGATGGCCCCTGCTTCCCTGGGAGCCATAGGTACTTTGGGTTGCCAGAAGCCTGTTTCTCCAGATGAGTGTCAGGCTGACCATGGTATCCCCCAGAGAGGCCACAGGGACAGAATTTAAAGGTTGTTGTGTGAAACATATCCACTGACTCTCACTGGTGGAGAGACGAGTATTGGACGGGGAAGGGAGAGGGGAGGACGGCCATCTCAGATTCCTCTTTCCACCCACCCCGGCAGATATCTGCACCGCAGGAGAGACTGTATTCCACATGGATTGGGTGAGTAGCTCTTCTGGGAATAAGAGTGGAGCACTCTTATTGCAGAGGCATTGATTACGCCTCACCACCCCAGGGCTTTGAAGAAAAGCCTGGTCTGGTTTGACCCCAGGGGGACTGGCTGGCTCCACAGATACCCACTCCCCGTCTCTGACATGATTCCTTTGGATTCCCTCCATGCCAGGGGCTCCATCCTCGCCTCCCTGGACACCTTTAAGAAGATGTGGGTCTCTAAGAAGGAATATGAGGAAGATGGTGCCCGGTCCATCCACAGGAAAACCTTCTAATATTGGGACATCGTCTTCACCTCTCTCTGAAGTTAACTCCACTTTAAAACTCGCTTTCTTGAGTCGGAGTGTTTGCGAGGAACTGCCTGTGTGTATGAATGTGTGTGTGTGGGTATGAATGTGTGCACATATGCGAGTGCCGTGTGGCCCAGGGATCCCAGGATTTCAGGGTCCGGAAAGGACGATGAACTACCCATAATGGCGACGGCCTGAGACCTGGGGTTGACCACTAACTGGCCCCTGACAGGGAAAAGTGCTGGCAGAGGGCCCTGCTCTGTCAGCCGGGCCTTTGTCTGGCTGTGTGGGACTATGTTTACTACCACAGGGAGACAGAGAGGGAGGTAAACCAACCCCGGGGACACTTGCTGCTGCCCATCCTAGGCTGGGCTGGCCCCACCCCCGAAGGAGGCCCTGTGGCCTCCCCTTGTTCATCATTCTGCTCTCGATGCCTCTTGATCGTGGACTGAGGCTTGAGTCCAGGGTTGAGTTCTTGTCTGGTCTTGTTGCAGTTTGGGTTTAGAAAGCTGGAGAAACACTCCAGGAGCTGTTATTGAGACTTCCCTGTCAGGAGCGGGCAGGATGCCCTCAACTTCACCTGGGGACCAGGACCACACTGGGCATTTGAGGAGGGCATGGAGTGCTACTTCTGATCAGTGGCGGGCTTACTGCTCCAACCCCCAGCGCCATCCAGGGATCTCTGGAGAGTTTCAGGAGCCTGTTGGCCTCAGGTCCTGTTAACTTGCTTTCCATCCATCCATGGGCAGTGCCATCTTCAGTTTTATTTATTGAAGTGTTTGTTCAGTTAGGGGACTGGAGAGAGGGAGCTCACTGCCCCGTCCACCAGTCACCCTGTTCACACTAATGTTTACAGCGCCTAAGCTTAGCATAGCGTTCAGGGCCCTGCCACTCCCTGCCAACATGAACTGACAGTATCCATAGGCCTCAGGACCATTTGGGATCAGAGGCTACATTCAAAGTCACTCTGGCCTCTTTCTTTCTCCCTCTTCCACTTGCTCACTGCCCTGGAATCAACAGGCTGGTTGCTGGTTGGATTTTTCTGAAATAGGAGGTAGAATCACCATTTGGCAAAGGCTCCCGGCAAAGGAGGGGTGTTGGGGATGCCGCCTCCTTAGGACTGGAGAAAGAGCCACAGTTAACCAAGCTGCCTTTTCCCATGCTAGCTGACCCCAGGGGACTAGCTTGTAGAGGCCAAACAGCCCCCTCTGGCTGACTTGTGCTATTCTTGTCTTTGGACTTGTTTGGTCAGGGAAGGAGGGGCCAGACCAGGCTGCCTGGAACTGATGGGCTCAGGCTCACTTCCTCTGGTCCAGTGGGGCCAGGCGCCTACCCTGGACTGGGCTGGCCTGGCAGGGGTCCAAAGGCTCTTCAGCCCAGAAGTGCAAAGCTGGGGCTAGCAGATATTCACCGGCACCCTCACCCATGACACCAACACTTGCCCGATCCCAGATTCCAGGCAGTATTCTCGACCCCATGCCGTCCAACGACCAAAGGCCCTGCCAGGTGTGGGCCGCAGCAGCAGGTGTGTGTGAAAGCGATGTGGCGACCCGCGGACTGCAGTGTGCTTAACCAGCTCACCTCCCTCTTAGCCCAAGCCTGTCCCCTGCACAGCCTCGCACAAACCATGTTGCCTGGTGGGGCCCAGTGTACTTAAATAAACTCGTTCTAATAGACACATCAGCTGGGCCTCTGTCTGCAGTCAGTGCAGGGTGGGAGGGAGGAGCTGTGGGCCCTGAGACTGGGCCTAGTCTGTCCTCTAGAGGGCATGTTGCACCCGCCAGACTTGGCTAGACCTTCACCCAAGTCCCAGCCTGTCAGGAGCATGCAAAGAGGCTGTTGACAAAGAAGCCCAGAGACCAGGCCAGGAACTGAGAGTCCATGCCCTGTGCCCAAGCCCATGGATGAGACTCCACCCACAATGAGAGGTCAGCTCTTCATATCTCTGAAGTCAGGAGCTTATTAAAACTCAGTTCCCGGGGTCTATGCTCAGATATTCTGATTAATCACTTCTCCATTTTAAACCTGTATACTTGAGCAGTTAGGGGTGGGAATTGCTAGGCACTTTACAAGTGTTAACCATTTGATTCTCGCAACAACTAAAATGCAAGTATGTTTGTTACTCACTTTACAGATGACGAAATAGAGCCACAGAGAGATTATGTAATTTCTCCCAAATCTGCCCTTTGTTAGCTAGAATTTGAACCCAGGCAATATAGCACTAGACTACCTTCTTAACTGTGATGCAGACCTTCAGATAACCATTGGTCTAGGGCAGTGGTTCCCAATTAAGGTCAGTTTGCCTCTCGGGACACATTTGGCACTGTCTGGAGGTGTTTGGTCGTCATGACGGGAGAGATGCAACTGACATCTAGTAGGCAGAGGCCATCCACAATAAAGAACTCCCCAGCCCCAAATGTCTATAGAGCCCAGACAGAAACGCCGGCCTAAAGCCGAGGTTTCTAGTCCCAGTCTCACGGTAAATAAAAAAAAATTTTTAAGTCATCTTTGGAAGATCCCTGTGACTCCAAGGATCTCTAGCCTAGAAGTGGCCACTCCTTGCCCACCACCTCCAGCAGTGGTAAATGGGAAACGCAATGGGGCTATGACCACAGGCCTGAAAGCTGTTTGGCTCCCAGGGGCCCATGAGGCTACAGTCTGCAGGCTCTCCCCACTACCTCAGTGAACCTGATGCAGCGTCCCCTCCGCCCTACCCCACTCATCTTTGAAAACGTTCTCAGGCTGCTCTTATTAAGAAATCCTGTTCTCCAGCCCACCATTCCCATACACAGCATAGACTCCAGGAATGGAAATAGAAATGACTGGCTTTAATCAATCTGTGATGAGATGAACCTCACTGAGAGGTCATTTGGGGTTCAGGGGCGCCCTGCAGCAGCTGGGGCATGCTACTCCAGGTGCGGCTGAAGCAGAGAATTCTGAGACAAATCACTGGAAGGGGCAGGTAGGACTCCCAGTCCTGACCAGGCAAAAGTGGTTCCAGAGCCCACAGGGCGCCAGCCCCAGCCAGGTAGGAGGAATGGCCTCCATACCCATAGCAACCCCATGTGACCACAGTGTGGGCCCCACCCTTCTCGGTCCTCTTCTTCCTTCTGCTCTAGAGGAGGAAGCAGGTCCTTGAGCACACACACAGCCCAGCCTTTGCCCAAGCTGGGCCAGACAGTCATGCAGGAACTTAGACCCCAGTGACACTCCGGCTCAGCCCCAAATGCTCCCACTCTGCCATCTGTCCTCCAGGCAGGACCCCAGGGAGGCAGAAGAGCAGGACACAGGGCTGGCGCCCCCAGGGCTACAGGTAGTGTCCTCAGCAGGGTGGCTTTGCACTCCCCTCACACCATCTTAACGTCCAGGGTCTGGGCCCGTGACAGGCTCTGGCGCTGGGCTTTGACCATGTGCAGGCGCCTCCCGTGCAGCGTGAACTGGGACCAAGTGAACAGCTGCAGCAGAGCACAGGCGATGGGCACCAGCACCAGCAGGTAGAAGCAGCCCTGGCGGAGCGGCGGGGCCTGTGCCGGGGGTGGAGCCGGAGGCTCCGGCCAGGGCTGAGCACTCCCCACAGGGGCCGGGGGGTGCTGCTGGAAGAGATCATGACCTAGGACAAGAGAGCCCGCAGAAAGAACAGGTCAGCCCTGGCCTCCAGAGTCCACAGCGCCTCATCTCAGATGTCACATGGACACGTCCAAACCCCAACTCTCAATTCTGCACCCAAATTTGCTTCTCCCCCGTTCCTTCTTTCGGAATGGCACCACTATCCCCCCAATAACCAAAGTCTTCCTAGAGTCCTCAATTAGCTTCACCACTCCCCAAGAGCCAATCCTTCACCTCCCAACTCGAAAACACAGCCCAAACCAAACACTTCTTTTCAGCCCCCAGCACCTCCTGCTCCAAGCCTCCATCGCTTTTGCCACAGCCTCCCTACAGTCCATTCTCCAAACAGCAGACAGAGTGAACTTTAAAAAATGTAAATCAGACTAGGCCATTGCCCTACTTAAAACCTTCCTAAGAGCTTCACTGAGAATAAAATCCAAACCCTGCCCTGATCTACAGAGCCCCTCTTCACTTTTTCAGCCTCATCTCCAAACCACTCCTGGGCTTCCCCAATGTTGCAGTGGTAAAGAACTCATCTGCCAGTGCAGGAGATGCAAGAGACTGGGGTTCGATCCCTGAGTGAGGAAGATCCTCCGGAGGAGGAAATGCCAATCCAAACCATTCCTGATAACCTGGGCTCCTGTACTTTGTTTTCTGCCTGCCTGTGATTTGCTGAGATCTTTCTAGACTAAATCCTCACCATTCATTTCACATCCTGGGTGCCATCTCCTCAGGGTCCTTCCGGACCACACAGAGTAGCTTCTTAGCCACAATGATACTTTTACCAGTGCACTTATCACTGCCTGCTCTTCTCTTGTTTAGCTGTTTAGTGTCGACCCCACCCCACCCCAACATAGAAGATAAGGTCCATGATGGCAAAGACCTTATCTGTCTTATTTTGTTATCTCTCTCCCTAGAGGCACCTAGAACACCACCTGGCAGAGAAGGTATCCCATACATATTTGGTGAATGAATGAATGAAGTACTAAAAGATGGAACCCAGTTCCTCTGCCCACATAGGGACAGGCAGGGGAGGGGTGGCAGCCAGGGGCAGCCCAGGCCCAGCCTCTGTCATGGCTGGTTGTCATTCTCTCTGCTTCACTCGACCCAGGTCCCAGGCTCATCAGCAGATACACCAGGTATGCTGTGCTCCCTGGAGCCTCGAGCACCATGCCAGTCCCTGGGCCCTCACCTGTGTAGAAGCAGAGCAGCCAGGTGCCCAGCAGCGGAGCGAAGGTCTGGCCTGGCTTGGTCACCAGGGCCACCATGCCAAAGAGAAGCGCTGAGGCTGCCTGCTTGCGGTGATTCAGCACCAAGTCCTCATCCACCAGGTCCGTGACCACCAAGGTCAACAGCTTACAGGTGCCCTCTGTGAAAACACGGTTGCTGCCGGCGAGAGAGAACGGATAAGAATGAAGCGGGGTGGGGGTGGGGGGACACAGGTGTGGGAAGACTTTGTAGGGGCAGCGTCTACCTGGCAATGAAGAGGCAGAGCAGGCCGGGGTGGTCGGGGCCAGCCAACAGCATAAGCAGGCTCAGGCCCAGCTTGAGCAGGAAGAGCCCCCGCACCACGGCGTAGACACCCCAGCGCCGGCACAGGGGCAGGAAGTAGAGGTTGTTGAGGTGGGGAGCAACGTAGGAGATGCCTGGGGAAGGGAACGTGGCCTTATCAAGGGGCGCTGCCACAACCTCCACAACTGCCCACATTTTAACCATCAGAAATCAAAGTTTGCACTGATTCAGCACTAACTCGGTCCAGGCGGTGTGCTAAGAGTTTCCACATCCTTTTATTTAGTCCTCGCAACCCTTTAAGGTAAGTACTATCTCTACCTTACAGATAAATGGAGACCCAAAAAGATGAAATAAAACACACCCAAGGCCACACAGGGAAGAAGCACAGTCAAGACATGTTCCCAGGCCTGTCAGGAGAGTAGTCGTCCTTGTGAACTTGTGAACGAGCTACTGCGCCGCATTACCGCTAGGTGGCATGACTATCAAGAGGACCACCATGAGGGCAACCCTACCCACTCAAACTCGCATAAGCTCCCTCCCTTCCTCTGGAAAACAGAGTGGGGGTGGGGCTGGGGGCTGGAGGTGCAACCCCAGCACAGATTCTGCCCTCTGCCACCTGGGCCCCAGCTGGGAGGTGGCTGTATCTGCAGTCAGTCTAGGGGTTCTGGGATGCAAGCCTCTGTCCTTCTGGCCAGCACGAGGTACCCACTCACCCAACAGGAAGGAGCCCGTGGAGAGGGAGATGTGGTCTGACAACAGATGCTCCAGGAAGAGGGGAAAGAAGTTGCTGTTGAAGTGGCAGTGAAAGACCTGCAACCAATAGGGACACTAAGGAGGCTGGGGAGGCGGGGTGAAGGGAGCCAGGAACAGCCAATAGGGACACTAAGGAGGCTGGGGAGGCGGGGTGAAGGGAGCCAGGAACAGCCAATAGGGACACTAAGGAGGCTGGGGAGGCGGGGTGAAGGGAGCCAGGAACAGCCAATAGGGACACTAAGGAGGCTGGGGAGGCGGGGTGAAGGGAGCCAGGAACAGCCAATAGGGACACTAAGGAGGCTGGGGAGGCGGGGTGAAGGGAGCCAGGAACAGCCAATAGGGACACTAAGGAGGCTGGGGAGGCGGGGTGAAGGGAGCCAGGAACAGCCAATAGGGACACTAAGGAGGCTGGGGAGGCGGGGTGAAGGGAGCCAGGAACAGCCAATAGGGACACTAAGGAGGCTGGGGAGGCGGGGTGAAGGG
>NW_011495018.1:27980528-27999685 GCF_000754665.1 Bison bison bison
GGAGCCAGGAACAGAGGGAAAACCAACAGGGGTGGGGCGGGGGTGGGCAGCAGCAGGAGCCAGAGCGGCGTCTAGTCCCATGTCCTTCAGCATGGACCATACCAGAACAAAACCTAAAACCAAATTCCTATGCTTATCTATAAAAGTTAGAAGGAATGATAACATCACCATTAAAACAACTGAAAGCTTTCTTTTGTAAAACTTTTCAATGCTAAAACAAGCTTAATGACACAAAAACAATGTGTTTCTAAATTTTGCTGGCTTATATACTACATATGTTCTAGGTCTGGCCTGTGGTGTTTTAAAAAGAGTCCTCAGGGACTTCCCTGGTGTTCCAGTGATTAAGACTCTCTACTTCCAATGCAGGGGGTGTGGTTTTGATCCCTGGTTGGGGAACTAAGATCCCACATGCCCTGCAAAAATACAATTATACAAAAGTGTTCTAAGCATTGTGTGTGCTTAGTCACATCCGACTCTTTGGGACCCCATGAACTATAGCCCATCAGGCTCCTCTGTCCATGGAATTTTCCAGGCAAGAATACTGGAGTTGGGTTGCCATTTCTTACTCCAGGGGAGGGATCGAACCCGTGTCTCCTGCATTGCAGGCACATTCTTTACCCACTGAGCCATCAGGGAAGTCCACATATGCCCTGCAGAGTGGCCAAAAAAAAGTCCCCAAGGGAGCACCTCTCTTCTATACGCATGTTGCAGGTGAGAACATGGCTGCCCCAAAAGAGAGAGACTGGCCTAAGAGCACATAGGGAGTTAGGAGCTCAGATGCAGTGAGAATCCAGGTCTCTAACTACCCAACTTGTATTCCTGCCATTCAGCGGCTCAGCCTCAGGCAAGGCCAGAACTGATTTTCCAGCTTCTGGGAAGGTGGTTCCCTTGAGTGAGGCATTTGAAGCCATCCTATGAATGGGCATTGCTCCCATACCTGCACCAAGTCCATGCCCACGAACCACAGGAAGTTCCGGTGGCGTGCCAGCTGCTGGAGGTACTGGCCCAAGGTGATGCTACCCGCCTCCTCGCCGCCCACAAGCAGCTCTTCTTCACATAGGCTACGGGGCAGAGGGGAATCAAGAACAGCTTAAGCTGGGCCAGAGACATCCCCCACCCCAGGCAGCCATCCATCAGCCAGGAGCCCCAGCATGGCAATCAAGCCCAGCAGAGTGCTGGCCACTCACCCGTCATTCACAGCCATGGCTGGGCACCCCGGCTCCCTGCCGGCCGCCTCAACCCGCCGCCTCAGCAGCCGTGCGGCCCCCACAAAGCCCAGCCCAGAGCCAGTGGCCAGCGCCAGGCAGAAGGCGCGGAAGGAAGAGAAGTCCTCTTTGTTCCAGAAGGCGTAGGAGGCAAAGACAGACAGGGAGCCGGCCGCGCTGAAGAGGGAGCAGTAGAAGTTGAGGTGGGTGCGGTCGTGGGCTGAGAGAGCCAGGTCGGCCAGCAAGGCATGATGGTGCAGGTCTACGAGCGTCAGGAAGCCGTCGTAGAGGCACAGGCACAGCAAGAACTGCAGCCCAGCAGGCGCCCAGGGCACCCAGAATGCCAGGAACGACAGTGCCAGCAGCGGCCCATGCCAGCCCAGTGCCCGCACCCGTGCCAGCACCACAGCCCGTGAGGAGAGCCCAGCACCTGACCTGCCAGGGAGAGGGGGGCCGTTGGGAGATGCCCTGGCAGCCCTGGCAGGCCCCACTCCCTGCCTGAACTCAGGAAATGAGAAGGCCCAGCCAACGGCTGGCAGTGGTTTCCCTTTCTTTCCCCACCCCACACACAGGCAGCGGTCCTCCAGCCCTGGGGAGGGGGAGGTGGGAGAGGACCAGTCCTGAGCTTTCCCCAGGAAACAAACCGGGGTTGGGAGCTGAGGAACTGACGGTCACTCAGCCAGCCGAAGAGGGGGTCGTTGAGACTGTTCCAGAGGAGAAACACGGTCTGTGGGCAGAGGGGAGACGGGTAGGTGGGCTCCAGGCGGCGTCCTCTCCAGGGCTTTCCCCACCCCAGCCTGCTCGCCACCCCTCAGAGATGATGCCAGCTTTCCTGCCTGCAAACAGGTGCTCAGGTCAGTCCCTCTGCCATAACCCACAGCCACTGCCCCCATCAAACTCCCACCATCCAGGGCACTGCTGATAAATACATGTGAATATATTATAAGTGTGCATACAGTGCCTGGCTCACAGGACAGAGGACGGGAGAGTTGGCATAATCCCCACTGAGGCCTCCAGCTCTACCTTTTCTTGCTGAATCTTAGTGGGCAAGCCAGCTTACCCTCTGCTCCTGCCTGGGTAGGACCCTGCCCTGCCATCTGCCCAGCTCCCACCCGGGCTGACTGCCCCAGTGCTGGCCTACCTCTCCAACCCAGAAGGCAGCTTTGTCGATCTTGTACACTGAGACAAAGGTGTCCACGTAGTAAAGCAGGAACACGTTGTGCAGGACAGAGACAAACAGGGCCAGGGAGCCATAGACCACAGCCGTGGGCAGGCCCAGCAGCCAGGCCCAGGGCCCACCCAGCCTCATGGCGGCCAGCCCAGCCTCAGCCCCAGGAGCACTGAGGTGCGCCCATGGCCATGGGCATTCTGGCCATACTTGTCCCTGGGGAAGAAGGAGCCAGTTAGCTGCAGGGATCAGAGCCACCCCTGCTCCTAACCCCAGACCTCTGAGTCATCTCACTGGGAGAAAGTTTGCACACAAAACTGGGGAATCGCCAGTGGGAATCACCAGCTAAAACAATGCTGGACTACATACCACTATTAGGGAGTAAAAGGAAACTGATAAAGGCGTGGGAAGAGAAGGCAGACAGCTAGCAAGTGCAGAGTCAGGTCGCATGCTAGAGCATCTTCTTTCATCCATATTCTAACCTGACAGCCCTGGGCCTGGGCACACAGTGTGCCTACAGTAGAATCTCGGGCAAGCTAGTTAACCCCAGCCTCAGTTTTCTCTTCTGTAAAAGGGAAAAGTGGGTGATCATGGCTACTCAGAAGAATAAAAGGATTAAATGAGGTAACTCACATTAAGTGCTCAATAAATATTGGTGGTATCATTATCATCTTTATAAAACCCATACAAAGTTTACAGCACTGTTCCAATATTATAGGAGAGCAACCCCAAGCTCAGAGATGGTTAAGTCATTTGCCCAAGGTCACACAGCATAAAAGTAGCAGACTTGAACTCTGGCCTGTCTGGCTCCAAAGCCTTTTTTTTTTTTTTTTTTTTGCCACTTGACCTCCCAAACTGGATTACTGTGGGGTGCTGGGTAGAATGGAGAGACCTGCCGTGATGTCAGGTTTCACAGGGATATAAGAGTGATACGATATGATAAGAGTCCACAACTGCCCATGCACTTTGATTCCAGAAACCCCACCTTAAGGAACTAACCCCAAGAGAACATGTACAGAGTTGTTCACAGCAGCAACATCTAAAAACAGCCAAAGTTGGACATAGCCCAGGAACACAACAAAGGGACTGGCTCAACAAGCCCGATGCTCTCCACAAAGGTCAAGTACGTGGGCAGCGTCAACAAACGGGAGAGAAACTCAAGGACGTGTTACTTGAAAGAACAAAGGACAACACACGGGCCTGCTCCGGACCAGGCCAGCTCGTGCAGAGACCAGCAGGCCAGACTGACCATGGATTTAAAAGGAAATAAAAATCCAATTCTCATTACTGAAGTGCTTCTCATACTGTAATGTGCTTCCACGTCACCTGGGGACTTGGCTCAAATGTAGGTTTTTACCTTCACAGGTGTGGAGTGGAATCTGAGATTCTGCATTTCTAACAGGCTCCCAGGGGGCACCGATGCTGCTGGGCCATGACCACACTTTAAGCAGCCAGGCATTAAGTCTATCTGTCTCTTTTTTTAGATTCAAAGTTGTTGTTCTCTTTTCAGAAACATAATCCCATGTGTGCCTGTCTGACCACCCGCCTTCTCCGCTCACCAGAGGGAAGCTATAGGGGCTTTCTTCTCTCAAACTCCCTGTAGCTAGTTGAATTAGCCCCAGAGAGATAGGTTCAAGTCCTAACCCCCAGCACCTGTGAGTGTGATCTTATTTGGAAAGAGCTTTACAGATGTAACACATTAAGATGAGGTCTGAATTGAGGTGAGCCCTAACCTAAGGACTGCTGTCCTCATAAGGAAAAGGAAATCTGGACACAGACACAGACACAGAGAAAGGGAAGACAGCCATGTGAAGATGAAGGCAGAAATCTGAGTGATGCAGCTATGAGCCAGAGAACACAAAGAATTGCAGGTAGCACAAGACAGCCAGGCGGAGGCAAGGGAGGATGCTTTCCTAGAGGCTCCCTCCAGAGGGCGCATGACCCTGCTGGTGCCCCGATGCTGGATTTCCACCCTCCAGGAACTGTGAGGTTGTTTTAAGCTACCTGCTGCTGCTGCTGCTGCTGCTGCTAAATCGCTTCAGTCATGTCCAACTCTGTGCGACTCCGTAGACGGCAGCCCACCAGGCTCCCCCGTCCCTGGGATTCTCCAGGCAAGAACACTGGAGTGGGTTGCCATTTCCTTCCCCAATGCACAAAAGTGAAAAGTGAAAGTGAAGTCGCTCATTCGTGTCTGATTCCTAGCGACCCCATGGACTGCAGCCTACCAGGCTCCTCCATCCATGGGATTTGCCAGGCAAGAGTACTGGAGTTAAGCTACCTAGTTTGTGGCAATTTGTTTCGGCAGCCCTAAAACTTATGCACCTCCTCAGAGGCTATCTCCTCTTGAAGCCCTCGTGACCCAAGCCTACCCACAGGCCTCATTTACATGTCTGCATCCTTACACACACATATGCAGAACAGAAACTCCTGTTTCCCTATTAGAGTCAGGCCCTGGAGAACCAACTCAGACTCAGTCCCTAAGTGGTGACCCGCCCCCGACAGGTCTTGCTCTTGCCCCATGAGTCCCCAGGGCTCTGCTTCCATGCCCAGCCTTCAAGGGCCTCTATAGTCCAGCCTCTCCTGGCCAGTCCAGCCCAGCTTCCCACGGACCTTCAAGCCTCCATCTTCTCTGGCCAGGCCTTTGTTCTCAAGGGCCCCTGCTACCAGAAGCGCCCTCCACATATCTTCGTTTCCATCTCACCTGTTCCTCAGGTGCCATGGCCATTAGAACTCCAACTCCTCGTCCCTCATTGTGCCTCCAGCCCTGCACACATTCTCCCACCTGCCCGCACTCCAACCTGACGGTGGGGTTCGCCAGCATGGGGCCTGTGTTCTCACCCTCTACCTCCATCTCTGGACTCAGCCATCCTTGCTGTGGGAGTGACTGGCTGAGGAGATAGAGGCTCTGCAGGGAGAACAAGGAGGGACTCTCACAGGGTCTCTCTCAGACTCACTGGAAGCTGAGGTGGTCACTCAAGAGGTCAGTATGCAGCCTCCCACCCCCGTGCCAGCTTTGTGCCAGTCCACATCTTAGTGATGGAGGAAGAAGGAGGAATGGCCAAAACTACCTGAAGGCGTGCATGCTAAGTCACTTCAGTCGTGTCCGACTCGTGAGATCCTTTGGACTGTAGCCTGCCAGGTTCCTCTGTCCATGGGGATTCTCCAGGCAAGAATACTGGAAAGGGTTGCCATGCCCTCCTCCAGGGGAATCTTCCCAACCCAGGGATTGATCCTACGTCTCTTACAACTCCTGCATTGGCAGGCGGGTTCTTTACCACTAGCACCACTTGGGAAGCCCGAACTTCCTGAAAGCAGCCACTAAGTCTGTGAGAATCTCTCCCTGGCCAAAAGGGTCCCGCCTTGTCCAAAAGCAGGACGATATCCATGGGGCCTTTAAGCCCCTGAAGAAGTATTTGGTGGGAAATATTGTTTTTTCCCACAGACTTATTGAGGTATAACTGACATACAGTAATCTGCACAATGGAGAAGTCTCTGGTGGCCTAGGGGTTAGGACTCCAGGCTTTCACTGTCGTGGCCTGGTTTCAATCCCTGACTGGAGAACGGAGATCCTGCAAGCCATGTGGTACAACCAAAAAACAAAAAAAGAGAGAGAGAGAATGGAAAAAAGAACCCTTCCCTAGATAATAATACTCTGCATATATTCAAAGTGTATAGTCTGATCAGTTTTGGCATGTGTATGCCTGTGAAACTGTCACAGTTGAGATCAGGAATATATCCATCACCCTGAAAGTTTCCTTGGCACTTTCCCAAGCAATGTTGTGGAAAGAAGGCACAAGTGGAGGTCTCCAAAGGCCCAACTCCATTTCCTACCCATGTGACCTGCAGCAATTTGGTTAACCCCTCCATGCCTGTTTCCTGAATTGCACAATGAAGCCAACCTTCCTAAGGCTAGGGTCAGCAGTCAATGAGAAGATACTTCGACATAGTGAGCACAGTAAGTGCAGTGAGCACCGGAACTTCACAGACTATCACTATCAAGCCTCCCAGACCGTCCATATCCACACCAGGATGAGATGGGGATTCACCTAAAGGTGCTTTGAGCCTATAAAGCACAGTGTATGCGTCTGCTTTTACCCTTAACTCAGGTCACCTCCTCTGATTCCCCAGGGCCTTTCAGAACTCCCCTCCCTCACCTCGAAAGCCTTTGTCCAGAGGGAGTGAAGCCTCCTGGTGCCCTACCCAGATGTCCAGTGACCTGCCCTGGTTACTGGAGGTGGACTCTATAGGCAAGGCCCCCAGCTGCCAGCCGCCAGCTCCCTGCACCCACACTGGGACAACAGTAGAGGAAAACCTCAAAGTGTGGTGAGATGGAAAAAGTATGACTTTTGCCATCAAAAGAGCTTGGTTTTAAATCTCAACTGCACTTCCTACTAACTGTACCCACAGGTAAGGTCTGAGCCTGTCTGAACCTTGGTTTCCTCACTTGCAAAATGAAAGTAAGTGCCTATCTTTACAGGAATGCAAGGAGGATTGACTGGTTTGATCTCCTTACAGTCCAAAGAACTCTCTAGAGTCTTCTCCAGTATCACAATTCGAAAGTATCAATTCTAGTCAATCCTAAAGGAAATAAACCCTGAATATCTATTGGAAGGACTGATTCTGAAGCTTCAATACTTTGGCAACCTGATGCCAAGAGCCGACTCATTGGTAAAGACCTTGATGCTGGGAAAGACTAAGGGCAGGAGGAGGCAAGAGAGGATGAGACAGTTGGATAACATCACAGGCTCAGTGGGCATGAGTTTGAGCAAACTTCGGGAGATAGTGAAGGACAGGGAAGCCTGGCATGCTGCAGTCCATGGGGTCAAAAAGAGTCAGACGTGACTTAGTGACTGATCACCAACAAACAAAGGGAGTATTAGAGCACCGACAGAAATATGCGGAGAAACTGGCTTTTGCTTAGGCTCACTTAGATCAGAGTAAGAGCACGGGAATATGCAGGTAATCAGGTCCTTCTTGTGGCAAGGGAGTTTGAGGAGGAAAAAAAGCACAAAAGGTAAAGTCAGAGGAGGAGGGCCTGCAAGAAGCAGGAGCATATACAGTGTTCAGGGGGTACCAGAGACAAACCCGTAAACCATGGACTAGATCTAGAGGCAAAGCACCCTGCCCAGGTAAGCCTTTGCCCAGGAAACAGAGCTGTGGGAGGAGCATGCAGGGCACTCAACGGTCTCTATTCCAGATGGTATTGCTCCATCAGTAACTTCTTCCTCTGCTAGCCCTCCCCACCTGTTGGTGGTTTAGTCACTAAGTTGTTTCTGACTCTTGCAGCCCCATAGACTAGAGTCCACCAAGCTCCTCTGTTTATGGGATTTCCCAGGCAAGAGTACTGGAATGGGTTGCCACTTCCTTCTCCAAGAGATCTTCCAGACCCAGGGATCAAACATGGGTCTCCTGAATTGCAGGCAGATTCTTTACCAATTGAGCCACCAGGGAAGTCCCACCTGTTAGGGAAATTAAATAAATAGTCCTGTTTAGGCTTCAGAGACAAGGCAGACCAGGTCTCTGACCTTGCTTCTAACCTGCCTGGATACTGCCCTGACTGTAAGTGCCTTGACTGCCTGCTGTGAGTGGAAGCTTTGTGGCACCATAGATAAGATAGGGGACAAATCTTGAAATTGTTGAACCCATAGAGCGGCTCTGACCAACCAAGTCCCAGGCTTAACAACATTCCACGTTTTACATGACAAAACAAACAGCATTAACATAAAACCAGAGCTGCTTTTGCTCACAGACTGATGATGATTATCAGTCTGCGTCCAGGGATTATGAGCGGGAACTCTGAACTGCAATTTTTGAAGTCTCACCCACAAAGCGGATGGGATGCCTGGGATCTTTTCACAACTGGGACTCCAGCTGTGCTGTGTCATGGGACTTACCAATGCTATCTGAGTCTGGATGTTGGTCAAAACTCAATTTGGTGATGTATCCTCTGCTGTTTCTCTCTCGTTTCTTTTAATGTTAGTATATCAAAAGTAAGTTAGATAATTCTCTAATAAATACTGGTATTATTTATTCATATATAACAAGAGGATTATTTTGTTAACAAATCCTTTGAACCTGAGACGAAAGTGAAAACTTTCCGCAAAACACCACCCCCAATCCACCCCCACAGAGAGCAACAGCCCTGGCTCTCTTGGGAAGGAACAGCTTGGGGCCCATACTAGCCTAGCTGTATAATGTGACTGAGATGTCCTGTAACCTGCAACCAGCTCCACCCTTACCTTGACACCATGAGAGAGAGACTGCTGGAGGCTCCACAGCCCATCCCCCACAGCGACAGCCGGTATGGTCCCAGTAGTGCGACCTTGAGCCAGCCACTCCCTCCCTCGGGGCCTCAGTTTCCCCATCTATAAAGTGGGGATCTAAGCCAACCTCTTAGATTGCTGTGGGGCTGAAACGCATAAAGGTATATAAAGCACCAAGCCTAGTGCCTGGCATTTAGAAGACCCTCAGTAAAATGTAACTATTCCTTTTTTTCATTTCTCTGAAGTTTGGCTTTATGATCTCTAAAGGATTTCAGTCTGTGTCTTCTGGCAGATTGAGGATTGAAGTTGTCTTTTCAGTACGAAACACTGATGCTTCTCATTGCCTGGAATATCCTACCATCTTTCAAATTCTTTTTTGAATGCCACCTCCAACCTTAGTTCATGTTGTTCCTTCCACCTAAAACACTCTAGATATAACTACATACCAGTTCTCAGGCATATAAGATATGCCTGGTTTTTACACCTATCATCATGTATCCTTATAACTTGTTACTATTTCTATCCTTATCTTATAAGTGAAGAAACCAAGACTCTGAAGGATCAGTAACTGGCCCCAAATCACAGAGCTATTAAGTGCTGGAGCCAAGATTGAAAACAGATGCTTTTGAGCAAAAAAAAGGAAAAACCCTCAGCATTTCTCACATCACTTTGCCCATCACAATCATTATCAAATCCTGCTTATCTGAGAAAGGGCCAGTTCAGTGGCACAAACCTTCTCAAGAACACCAAGTTAGATGTTCTCTCCCTTTTTCAGGTTCCTTGGCTGAATCCTCTGTGCTGCTGCTGCTGCTGCTGCTGCTAAGTCGCTTCAGTCGTGTCCGACTCTGTGCGACCCCAGAGACGGCAGCCCACCAGGCTCCCCCGTCCCTGGGATTCTCCAGACAAGAACACTGGAGTAGGTTGCCATTTCCTTCTCCAATGCATGAAAGTGAAAAGTGAAAGTGAAGTCGCTCAGTCGTGTCCGACTCTTAGCGACCCCCTGGACTGCAGCCCATCAGGCTCCTCCGTCCATCAGGATCCAAAGGTCTCCCTAACCCTTCTCCAGCCTCCAAGCTCCTTATGGGCGGGGCCAGGTCAGACCTACCCCTGATTTCTACCTCTAGCCTCCCCCAGGCTCCTTCACCACATATTGGCCTTTTAATTAATACCCAGTGGGTCAACTTGCCCCTAAAAGGCTCATATGGACATCCCCAGCCCAAGGGGGGAAAAAGCAGCCATAGGAGGAGTGACACCCCCATATCCCACTGTCCCCCTCAGCTCTTCATTCTGCTTGACTGTGGAAGTCAGAAAGAAGCAACCTGGGAAAGCCTGATGTGAAACGTGGACAGCAAGGCAACAGGTGAACAAAGAGGAACAGTGATAATAACAAAATGTAACATTTATTAAGCCTTCACCAGGTGCTAAGGAAAACTGATACAATATGGAGAGTGAGCTCAGGACAGAAAGACACCAGATTAGGAAGGGCTTGGAAACCACACACAAGATAAGTCTCCTGAGGACAACAGAAAGGGACGTGGGGGCCACTGGGGTGCCCGGGTGACAGAAAAAGATTTTTAGAAGAATTCCACCCCCCGCATCTTTCAAAAATGCTCCCCTCTTCACCCCATCAGGCTCCTGGGAAATAACTAGAAAAGCACGGAAACAAGAGTAGCTCCCTGCTCTTTGAACCAGCCTATGGTGGGCAGGGAGCTGATAAACTTGGGAGAGAAAACCAAGTGGGCCAGATAGGGCCCCCTGGGGTGAGGGGCTCCCGAAGGACTGCAGACTGTATGAGAAGCAATTAGTATGGAGGGGAAAAATCTACTAGTAAGCATTATTTGGAGTTGGGAGCCCTGCAAGTCTGAACCTTATCACTAACTAGCTATTCACTAACTAGTTTATTCCTATATCTGCAAAGCGGGAGAAAAATTCCATTCCCTGTCTGTCCCCAGGGGGTATTAAATGAATTTTAAAGGTATAAAACCCTATGCAAATATTAAGGGTGTCCTTTTTTCAACAAGGTGACCTTTGAATTGTCTGCTGAGTTTCCTGTTTCACATCCCCTTTGTCTCCCTGTTTAGTCTTCCCACAACCCCTGGCAGGGCTGTTGGGGAGGCCCACCCTGGAAGGGTGCCCACTTTCCATGCAGTGACTAATGGGCCCATCCTCTTTCTTAGGCTAGAAGTCAATTTCACCCTGTTGGGAGTTGGAACCATTTCCTTGGAGGGTCAGTAACTTCACCCCAAGACCACCCACCCGTTCCAAGCCACAGAGGAGTCTGGGATCAACCATGGTGCTGAACCATGTGGTGGCTCTCCAGCCTGTCTGCACATTAAAATCACCCGAGGAGCTGCTCAATCAAACCAAGGCCCAGCCTCACTCCCGACCAATTAAATAAATTGGAATCTCTAGAGAAGGGGCCCAGCATCGGTGTTCTTTTAAAGCTCCCCTATAGGTTCTACTACATCACCAGGGTTAAAGGCCATTATGTTAATGAAATGGATCCCGGCCTAAAGCTGCCGGCGACTCTAGGGAGTCCCCTCTGCAAGAATTCCATCCTCACCCCTTGAGCTCAAGCTTTTCCCACCCTGACCCAAGCACTTTCTCAATCCACAACCAGATCACTTCAGGAACCCCCGAAGACAGCCCCCAGGACTCCCAGAGCAGACAGCACTCCTGTCCCCCTCCGTGTGTCCTTTGTGTCTGACTGGCCCCCAGTCCGGCCCGCTGCCCCCTAGCCCCTGCCGCCGGCCAGCCGCTCACCGCAATTGTGGCACGCGAAGCCTAATCCCAAGGCTGCCGGGAGCCAGCTGCCAGCCAGTGCGCCTGCGCGCGGGCCGCCTGTGACTTCTCCAGCCTCTTCTTCCGCCCCTACCCAGCGATTGGCTCCGCTCGGCTCCTGGGACCTCAGTTTAGGCAGGTGCTGGAGCCTGAGGCTGTCGCCGCCATATTTGTTATGGGCCTTTGCCCTTAAGGATCAAACAGAGGATGTGCACGCTAGCCAAAAAAACGGGGCAGGTTGCCTGAATTCCTGACTCTCACCTCCACGAAGGCTTAATGTCACTTCAGTTCAAATCAACTGTTCTTCTGAGAGCTTCCCGTCCTCTCCACCCTCCTTCCTATTAATTCGGAGAATGAAGAGAGCTCAGTGCCTCCTTCAAGCCTTGTCATGTGACTGGATGCACAGCTGAGACAGATAAGGAGAGGGCGGTGGCACGACCTGGAACTCCCTGAAGCTGGACTGTGAGCCAAGAGTGGACACGCCCACCTCGAGCTGCTGTGGGCACCAGGATTCAGGTCACACGCACCAGACCCTGAGAGAGCAACCAAGCGGCCCAACCTCCTTGTACTGTTAATAGTAAAGTATGGGCTTCCGCGGGTGGCGCTAGTGGTAAAGAACCCGCCTGCCAATGCGGAAGACTGAAGACACGCGGGTTCGATCCCTGGGTGGGGAAGGTTCCCTGGAGGAGGGCATGACAACCCATTCCGGTATTCTTGCCTGGAGAACCCCGTAAACAGAGGAGCCTGGTGGGCTACAGTCCATAGGGTCTCACAGAGTTGGACACAAGTGAAGTGACTTAGCATGCATGCACACAATAGTAAACTATAAAGCTACTGAGCTCTTAGAATGTGCACTGTGCTGTGTTAAACACTCTGTATGCATTATCTTGTTGAGTCCTCACATTGTTATCCCTAGGAGGTAGGTCCTATTATCCCATTTTACAGAGGAGGAAACTGAGGTGGGGAGAGATTCAGTGACTTTCACACAGCAAGCAAGCGGCCCAGACAAGCTGGAACACAGGTCTCCTGACTCTTAGGAGTCTTTCCTCTTCCTACCCCTTCCCAGGCCGTGAAAGTCAAGATTTGTTTTGCTTAGTCCAATCCAGTGAGGATGTCCCATGTCTTCTCTCAATAGGCCTGTAAGCCTAGTTAGGTTTCTAGGCAGTCAGACAGCACAGACTCCAGTCCTACTATTTCCCTACCCTGGGATAAGGGGCAATGATCACGACTTTTTACTTCTGGGGGACTTGGGACTCAGTTCCCTGGCTCCACCACTTCTTTTACAGGAACCGTCATTTTGTGAGTCTCTGCTTTACTCCTTAGAGGGATTTTGTGGGCATTAAATGAGAAATAGGGGTGTAAAAGTTTTGTTGTCAACAGGAATATTAACCGTATCTTCCATCCTGACAACCTGGGTGGCACCCATTGCAAAGGGCACACCTGTTGCAAACAGTCCAGCACAAGAGCCTAAGTGTCCAGGGGTAGAGTCTCTTCACCCAGTTCCTGGAGAGTCCTAGAGGCCCCATGAACCTTGCCCCCAGCGTCCATCTCCCACTAGTCTGTCTCATTTTCCTCCTCCCCAATCCTGCCCTTCAGACCCTCTTCTTACCACCTGTATCCTCCCCGCCTTGGCCACACAGGCATCATCTCTCTTCTAAAGACTTCAAGCAATTGCTGAATCCCCTCATGTTCTAGAAAGCCCTCATTACTAGAATGAAGACTACCATTTCTCTCCCATTGCTACCCCTTATCCCTGTCTATGCTTTCCTGGCTGTGAGAATAGAAGGCAGGAAACCCAGCATTCAGTATGGACTCTGATACACTAGGTCCCCCATAAATTGACTAAAGGAGTCTTTCTGGCATCCCATCTCTAGAATGCATGCACCTTTATTTCAGAGCAACCCTGAATCTTGGCTTAGCCCTCCCTGGGTATCCAGTGGGGGAACAGAAAAATGGGCTGAGCTGCCAAGGGGTGAGAACTAGATGTGGTCTTACAGGGAAAGCTTTGGCCTCTGTATTGCACTTAATGCCCCATAGTTACACTTGGTGTTCCCTCAGCTTCTGACTTTATAAACAGTGTAACCAGTTACCCTTTTGTGTCAGCACCAGGCTTGTGATTATATCTGATTTCCTTCCCAGTTGTCAAGCACAGCGATAACAGGGAGGGGACATGTGGTACAACTGAAGATCATGTTGCCTTCTCTCAACTTGTATCAGAGTCCTTGGATGGTGGGAAAGAGATACACACTTTCCCTGAAATTCTTTCCTCCCTTGGCTTCCAACCTCTTTCATTTGGGTTCCACCATAGTCTTCTCCCACCTAATAACTCCTCAGTCCCCTTCCTTGGGACACATTTTTCCAGAGCTTTCTTAGTCAGAGAGAGGGTCCCCCAAATTTCCATTTTCAATACTCTTTTCATGTATTCACTTAAACTCATCAGGCCATACACTATATGGGGTAAGAGGGACTTCAAAACCAAGACTGCCTGTTGATGGGAATATAAACTCATTCAGGCACTATGGAAAACTGTATAGAGGTTTCTCAAAAAAACTAAGAATAGAACTACCATATGACCCAGCAATTCCCTCCTGGGTATTTATTTGAAAAAAATGAAAACAATAATTTGCAAAGATACATGCACCCCAATGTTCATAGCAGCATTATTTACAATTGCCAAGATGTGGAAGCAACCTAAGTGCTCATCAACAAATGAATGGATAAAGAACATGTGAGCCTATATATATATATACACACACATATATGCTGTGTGCTCAGTCGCTCAGTCATGTTCTACTCTTTGCGACCCTTTGCACTGTAGCCCGTGGGATTTTGCAGGCAAGAATACTGGAGTGGGTTGTCATTTCCTTCTCTAAGGGATCTTTCTGACCCAGGAATTGAATTCCGGTCTCCTGTGTCTCCTGCATTACAGGCAGATTCTTTATCCATTGAGCCATTGGGAAAGTTCCGATACACACACATACACACACAATGGAATACTACTCAGACATAAAAAAAAGAATGAAATATTGCCATTTGCAACAATAAGAATGGACTTGGAATGTATCATACTAAGTGAAGTAAGTAAAAGACAAATACTGTATGATTTAATTTATATGTGGAATCTAAAAATAAAACAAACCAATGCATATACAAAAAATAAAGACTCAGATATACAGAACAAATTACCAGTGGGGGAGAAGGAAAAGGGGAAGGGCAAGATAGGGGTAAGAGATTAAGAGGTACAAACTACTACATCTAAAATGAATAAGCTACAAGAATATATAGTACAACACAGGACATATAGTCAAATATCATAATAACTATAAATGGCATATAACCTTTAAAAATTGTGAATCACTATTTGTATACCTGAAACTTACAATATTATACATAAACTATACCTCAATTGCCCTCATAAGGCATAAGTGGAACCCAACAAATTGGCATCCGTGATGACACAGTGTATGTAATACGGGCAGGGTAGCAGCAGCGGCTTTGGTAACTTCACTTACTACCTTTCCTTCATGACCAACTCACCTCCTATCTCCAGCCTGAATATAAAACTGCTGCTAGATAGTCTTCCCCAAATGTCCCACCAGAACTCGGCACTGTCTCAACTTCTGTCACCCCTTCATGTTTCTTATCTCCAGGATCACCTTGACTACCCATCCAGGTGACCAAGCTAAAAACATGTGCATCCACCTTTACCCATCCAGGCAGTTGATTCCAGGTGAATCTGCTTCCATGTCTTTTTCATCCCTGCTCTTGTTCTGGTTGTCAGTTTTCCTAAACTAGGATGTGAACCTCCTCCAAGACTGGCTTCTAATCTTTCTCTCCCCAATCCATCCTCTACTTTGCCTGAAAAAGAGCCTCTGATCATGGGGGTCACTGATCAAAAACTACTCAGGTTTCTGTATTTTGAATTTTTTCATAAATTCTGGGGGAAAACACTCAGGGTGTATTGTTGATGCAAACAACAGAAGACCCACTCCACAGTATAATAAATATTTAAACTTCCAAAGGCTAACATGATGGTGCTTTGGTATAATTTTTAAAATGCCCATTTCATTGTGTCTTTTGTAGTTAAGTTTATATGAAGTAAACAAAACTGGTTACATATACAAAAAAAGACTCCATTCAAACTAGATTAAGCAGGAAAGGAATTTATTGCGGGGTGAGGAGAGGGAAGTTGGATAAAGCTGATCAAATATACAGATTTCCAGTTATAAGATAAATATATACTAGGGAGGTAAAGTATAACATGATGACCAAAGTTAACACTGCTGTATGGTATATCTGAAAGTTGTTAAGAGAGTAGACCCTAAGAGTTCTCATCAGAAGGAAAATAAAATTTTTTTTGTATCTATATGAGATGATGGATATTGACCAAACCTATTGTAGTAATTGTTTCACAATAAATTTAAGTTAAATCATTATGTTCTACACCTTAAACAGTGCTGTATACCAACTATATCCTAAAAAACTGAGGGGGGGGGGAGGAATTTAATGGCTCACATAACTTCAAAGTCCAGGATTCAAACGATGTCATCAGGACTCAATATCTCCCTCTGACCTTTGGTTCCACTTCTTCTGCGATTCCATGCTGAGAGAGCATCGCCTTTGGATCCAGAACTGCATTCTTCCAGATTTCGGTCCAGGGGAGAGAGCCCTTCCCTCCACACAATAAGAGAACAGAGCCCTGGGCTTGGTTCCCATTGGCCCAAATTGAGTCACATGGCTAGCGTAAACTAGTCACTATGGCCAAAGGGATGTCAGTGATGATTGATCGAGCCCTAAATCACCTAGGTAATTTAAGGATGGGCTAGAACCAACTCCCCCAGAACCACTTTCCTAACAGTAGATAAGGTGTGGAACTCTAAAAATGTGGAGGCTGTTACTGGAATCAGGGTGAATAAACGCTGAGAAACTTGGCCTGGTTCTTATTTTTCTCATTTTTCCTTAAAACTACCCTCCGCCCCAGACCAGCAGTTTTCAGCAAGTATGTCAGAACATTAAAACACAGGCTTCTCATTGTCCCAGGCTTCAACTTGAGCTTGGTCTCACACTCTCATCTCCCACTCAGGGTGATCAGATCCCCATGGGGGAGAAAGGGGCAGTTATAAATAGAGTGGGGAGGTATATTAATTTTCCACTAATGGTCTAACAAATTACCACAGACTTAGAGGCTCTAAACAATACAAATGTATTATCTTACGCTTCTGGAGACTGGAATTCTGTCTCATTAACTAAAATCAAGGTATTGGCAGAATTGCATTCCCTTCTAGGAAGAATCCATTTCCTTGTCTTTTCCAGCTTTCGGGCTGCCTGCATTCCTTGGCTCATGAGGCTCATGACCCTCTTTCATCTTCAAAGCCAGTGACTCTTGAGTTTCCATCTTCCACATTTGACTCCTGTAATTACTCTGGACCAACCGAGATAATCCAGGATAACCTCTCTATTTTAAGGACTTTTAACTAACAACCTTAATATCATTTGCAACCTTAATTCCCCCTTGCCATGTAATGTAACATATTAACCAGACCCCAGGGATTAAGCCATGGACATCATGGGGGTGGGAGGCCTCCCCCAACAAAGACCACTATGTCCTTGGACCAGTTCTTTTTTTTTTTTTTTTTTGCCACACAGCATGAGAGATCTTAGTTCCCCAACCAGGGATCAAACCTGTGCCCCCTGCATTGGAAGCACGCGGAATTTTAACCACTGGACCACCAGGAAGTCCCTGGGACCAGTTCTTAAAGAAGACAGAGGGGGAGGCTCCCTTCTTGGAGCTGTTGGATAGGGAGTGTTAGGTAGATAACCTAAACCAGTCTGAGCTGCTGCTGTCACTAGGCCAATGGCCTGAATTAGACTTGAAAGAGTGGTGCAGTCAGGAATAAACATGACATCACCAGGCTGAGTGTGGGAGAACTTCCCAGAGGGTAGCTGGACTCTGAGGGATGCTGAAAATCTATGAGAAACTGTGGGGGTTAATGGTAATACTGCTTAGATTAACAGAGGAGGAAGGAAAGTATGATGGCCTGGCAGCCCAGCAACTACGAGAGGGTATCCATTTTAAGCATCCAGCAACTATGACCCACTCCACTGGGGAAGAGAGCTGGAAGGACATGACCTGAACCAATGGGGACTGGAGCTCAGATAGTCCTCACCCCATGTGAATGAAGCAACCTTTCTGGCTTCACCCAAGTCGCTTCTGGGCTTTGGCATCAGTTGGACTGAGTTCAAATCCCACAGTGACAGTTACAGACTGTGAGAAGATGGGAAAGTGGCCTAACTTCCTGAGTCTCTGGTTCCTTAATCTATTCCATGAGAATGATATCACCATGTTCTTCATGTGGCTAATAAGAATTAGAAGTTCTTTGAAAAAAGTTATAAGTTCTTATGTAACATTCTAGAGGGGAGGATAGTCAGATAGCGGGAAAGCAGACCCAGTATAGATTGGTGATCATGCTATTACTGACAGTACAAGTCTTGAGAATTTTACCCTTAACATAACTAGCTATGTGAGTCTGGACAAGATATTTACATAAGCCCCAGTCATAGAATACATTCATTGTATACCAAATCTGAGACAAGCAGCTTCTTGCTATGTAAGGTGGGGAAACTATTAATACCTCATTTCTAGGGTTGATGTAAACTTGAAGTTAGATGCTCATAAGCAACTTGAACAAGGATGAGATGGTTGGATGGCATTGCTGACTCAATGGACATGAGTCTGAGCAAACTCCCAGGGATGGTGAAAGACAGGGAAGCCTGGTGTGCTGCAGTCCATGGGGTCTCAAAGAGTTGGACACGACTGAACCACGAAGCAACTTGATTCAGTGCCTGGTGAGGAGCTTAACTCAAATGCCGGATAACTCAATCCATCTGACTGGGAAAACGGGATGTGGATAACAGAGAGCTAACCTAATTGCAAAGGGCACTGGGATACCCTCACGGATGTTGTGTCTAAGTTGGGGCCAGCATGATTCCAGCAGGTTCACCCAGTGTAAACACAGTCTGGCTGGCTTCTGGCAAGGTAAAGGTGTTTCCCTTTGCCTGGAAACCAGGAGGTGTGGCCGAGTCAGGGCATGAAGAACAGCAGATCAACTGAAAAGCGGTGGAGAGGAGCCCTGCTCCTGGATCTCTCTGGTTCCTCCAAATGCTGGGGGTCAGCTCCCCGAGGCTAAAGGAGACAAGTGAGTGGGGAGCTACCTGGAAGGGCATTTCAGGGCTGGGGCTTCAAACGGCCTTGAGTCCTTCTAGCCTGCTCGGAGCCTGGGCTTTGGGTCCCGCCCTAGGACAAGAGGTGACCTGGTAGCCAAACTCTTTAGGAAGAGTTCCCCAAAGCCGGGGGCACAATCGCAGGGGCTCCTGCTGTGAACCAAGGCCTGCGTTACTAGTCACCAGGATCTGCGGTGGACCTGAGAACAAAGCGCATCCACTTCCCCTACTCCAGGTCTGGACCAGGACAAGGCCCCAGGAACCACGCCGGCCGCCTGAACTTCAGACCATGTACGCATACTACTGCCGAGCGCCTGGGGAGGACATCTGGCCTCTACTGCAGCACCTCACCTACACCTACCAGCCCGCCCCTCTGCTGCTGCCCCCTATCCAGGCCCATAACTTCTGCAGCCGGCCCCGCGACCTGTGCGCCGGCGAGTGGGCTGGTCCGCAGGAATACCACTGCTTCCACTCCACCGGAGCGCCCCTGAAGGTCGCGCCGCCTTTTTGGGCCTTCCC
>NW_011495018.1:27999974-28015018 GCF_000754665.1 Bison bison bison
CGTGTCACCTACCGCGGCGGCGAGTTCCTGCTGCAAGGCGCGCCGCGCCTGCGAGAGCCCGAGTACCGCGTCAAGAGGGGAGTCCTGCGGCCGCCGGCCAGCAGCGACAGCGGGGACGAGAGTCCCGCGGGGGAAGCGGTGGAGCGCGGCCGCCTGAAGAAGAGGAAGGCTTGAGCTGGGGGCGCGCGAGGCCCGGCGGCAGGCGACTGTGAGCACGCACGCCGTTCTCCTGCCGCCGCAGCTATGCGCTGGGGCTGGGTGCACCTGTCACCTGTACTTTTGCCTTTTTTTTTTTTTAACCACCACCGGCTTGAGGCTTTTCCTTGATTTCAGGTTTTTGCAGGATGGTGGGGCGAGGGCGAAAAGGGATCATAGAGATCTCTGAGTGGGTGTCCTGTTACTCCTTCCTTCTCCTTGGACTTGGAAAGCCTGAGCGTGTGGTGGAGGAAGGGCCTGGACCCTCTGTTTCCTCCCTGCCCAACCCTGCCCTGCAATGAGCCCCCACGTGCCCTTTTTCGTCTCTTCTCTCCAGGAAATCTCCCCTAACTCCCCAAGCTGAGGGCCCACTTATTCGCAGCTTGTAAAGAAAAGTGACTGAAGTCAGGTGTAGGCTTTAAGATTGTTTTTATGTTTGGGGGTGGAGGTGGGGTTTCTTCATCTATGTAATGTGAGCTTTACTTCCCTTTTTGGGGTACAACGTGTCAGGGATTAGAGTGGGAAACGTGTGCTTCCTCATTCGCCGGGCCCCACTTTCCCTTAACCAGCTGCCTTCCAGTGCAAGACGACTCTCTCCTAGGTCCTGAGCCCACCATCCACAGAGAGATTCTGAGGGCATCAGCTATTTTATTGAGGTGTGGATGGCAAGCATGGCTGAGGAAGGGATCCCTAAGACACAGATTTAGGGCTGGCTCTGACATGAGTTTGGGTAAACTCCAGGAGTTGGTGATGGACAGGGAGGCCTGTTGTGCTGCAGTCCTTGGGGTTGCAAAGAGTCAGACTGACTGAACTGAACTGACATTTTTTAGACTCTCTGAGTCTCAGTTAGTCATCTGTTAAAGAAGAATAAAACTAACACAGCCTACCTGGAAATTTTACCAGGGTTGAAATCTAAGATGATGTCACATCTTGTGTCCCAATTCTTTTTAAACTTTTATATTGTGGGACAGCCGATAAACAATGTTATGATAGTTTCAGGTGAACATCGAAGGGACTCAGTCATACATATATTTGTATCTTGTCTCCTCCTTCTGCCTAACAGTCTTTAATAGGTTGAATGTGCACTATTCTAGGAGTTTGCTGGAGGATTAAGCCACACATCCGATTTTAACTACGGGTCTAGCCATACCACCAGATCTGACACCCAGGCTGTATGAAGTTGGTTCCTCATGGAATTGCTTTCAGTGAACTTCCATTTGTAGTTGGCCAGAAGATACCTGGGTATACAGGTATGTTACTGAAACTGTAGATCACTTGATTGAACACTGCTATAATTATGAGGTTCATGCAGAAGTTCTGTTAAACCTCAGCACTTGGTAAAGATGTTTCTCCTGATGAGTGGTTTGCTTTTTTTATCTTTGAAGCACCAAGGATCTCATAATTGATCATATTTTTCTCTTTGCCCTGGTTTCTAGGGAGCCAAATTTACTTAGCATCTTTTGTGTAAAACCTAGATCCTGAACTATTACCCCTAGTTTCAGCTTATTTTCCTTTCTTTCTTTTTGTAAATTATGGAAACACAGGGAGCTGTTGTAGTGTGTTAGGTCTGCTGTGTGATCTTGAGTGAACTATTTAATGTCCCTGAACCAATTTCCTCATCACGAATGGGGATGATGGTATCAGAACCTATCTCATAAGATTATTGAGAAGATATCATGAAATCCTGCACACAAAATGTTTACCACAGTAACTGTCATATACTAAGTGCTCAAAGGTTAGTATTTGTTTTTATTTTTTATTTTTTTAGTATTTGTTTTTAAAAAGTAGCTTGCAATACAGAAATTTATAAAATAGAGAGTTAAAATCTGTTCTAATATTTTGTGTGGGCATGCTAAGTCCCTTCAGTTGTGTCCAACTGTGTGCGACCCTATGCACTGTAGCCCCCCAGGCTCCTCTGTCCATGAGATTCTCCAGGCAAGGCTACTGGAATGGGTTTCCATATCCTCCTGCAGGGGATCTTCCTGACCCAGAGACTGAACCTGTGTCTCTTATGTCTCCTGCATTGGCAGGAGGGTTCTTTACCACTAGAGACACCCGGGAAGCCCATCACCCACAAATGATCACTGAGGTCCAATCTAGTGTTTTTTACTATTTTTTTCTGTGCACCTAATATTAACTACATAAAAGGAATCGCAGTTTTGCTTGTTGCCTTTTACATTAAGTATATCTTGGACATCGTTTTATGCCAGTGAACATGGTGTTACCTCATTCTTCAACAGTCTGTAGCATTTGGATTCTTTCCAGTTTTTAGCTATTAAAAATCCATCCAACAAATTTCTTGAATGCCTTTTATTTGCCAGGAACTATTGCAGGCCTTGAGGATATAGTCGTGAATGAGATAGCCATGGTAGTTTCTGTCCTTATGGAAAACATTTAAGCTGAGACCTAAAGAATATGAAAAAGCTAGCTGTGCAAAGAGAAGGGTGAGGGGAAGCCAGGCAGAAAGTATGGTGAATGCAAAAGTCCCAAGGAATGAAAGTCATCTTCACTGACTTGACAGGCATTTGAAAGCCCACATATGCTGGGCAGTATTCTAGGCACTGGGGCTCTAGGAGAAAAACAACTCTCTGCCCTCGACAGAGCTTACTCTAGAGATGTAATGTAGGGAAATGAAGACTGACAATAAGCAAAGGGGAATATACAATGCAGTGTCATACAGCAATAAGTGATGGGGTGCTGTTTTCATCAGGATACTTACGGAAGGCTTCTCAGAAGAGGTGACTCTTCAGTGGAGACCTAATAAAGACCTTTACAAGCCATTTGAATAGCTGGGGGAGAAAAGCAAGTACAAACACCCTTGGCTGGGGTCCTTGTCCGGTGAGTTAGTGAAAATGTAACAGTTAATTGATGGCGTCACCAACTCAGTGGACATGGGTTTGGGTGGACTCCGGGAGTTGGTGATGGACCAGGAGGCCTGGCATGCTGTGGTTCCTGGGGTCACAAAGAGTCAGACACGACTGAGTGACTGAACTGAACTGAATAGTTAATGAAGTTACAGATGAAGCTGGATCCTGTGGCATCTTGAAGCCATGTAGAAAATTTTGGATTTTTTTCCTTAGAGGAACATTATGAGCACAGGGAAATGTGATGAGATTTTTAAAAAATTATTCTGGATGATGTGTGGAAAAGAGACTATAGAGGGGCCACTGTAGAAATAGGGAGAACAGTTAGGAGGCATTTGAGAAATAAGCTGAGAGAGTGATGAGAAAATAAATGTCCTTGAATATGCATCTTTGTTCACAGATACAAGTGTTAAATTGTGGAATCTGAAACGTTAGAATTAGAGATTGAATCATTGAACAATGACACCCTAGTAGCAACAAGCACAGCCAGTGCCCAGATCTTTGATTCTAAATTCCATCCTCCAAAAAAGGAACCACTCCCCTTGGGAAAATGGCTGATTTCAAGGCTGTGGCAGGAAAGGTACAAGATGAGCCTGGAACAACTTGTGCCAGAAATTAAAGGACTCCTCAAAAATATCAAAAGAACAAAGGAGCCAACTTGAAGGGACTTCCACTGACCAAATCAAGGACACTTTAAGCATCAAAACAGTCACAGTAACAGATTATAACCTACTGAATAAAATAAGGATTCCTAAGTCCATGCTAATATTAACTAAATAAATACATGTGACTGGAAAGCTCTCCTTATAGAAGAAGGAAAAATGAAACTAGAAAATTACCATTCCCAATCATCACAGTAATGACTGATTCAAGTGAGAATCATTTCTGGATACTAAAACTAATGGGTGAAAGTTTGATGAAAAACCTGATATTTATATAGTTTCAGATATGTTCCAATAAGATATTTATTAATTACAAATTTTAAAGTAGTAACCTGAAGAAAATAGTAACCTAATAGTATAATAGGGAAAAGTGGTGGGTAAACACGTTAATAACCCCATTGCAGTAGTCCCTCTTAAACAAAATCTTTCTTATCGTTTTTTTTTTTTTCCTTACCATCTTTTTTTTCTTACCATCTTTAATTAGGGTCTTTAAATTTTTTCTTTAATGGATACAAATTGACATCATGTGCTTTGGATATGTTAAACTGAAAAATACAACATCAAAAATTCAGTGGTAAGGCATAATCATGAGGAAACATAAGCCTAAATTGAGAGAAAATTGTTCGAAAATGTCAGTGTCATAACAGACAAAGGTTTCAAGTCAAAGGAGATGAAAGAGACATGAAAACTAAATGCAACGCATGATCCTCTTTTGGATACTAGCCTAGAACGAACATTGTTATGAAGGACAATGTTGGGACAAGTAGCAAGATTTGAATGAGGACTATAGATTAAAGAAAGCAATATGGCAAAAAAAAAAAAGAAAGAAAGACTAATCATAGTCTACCATCAAATATTTTAGGAGTATCTTTAATGTTTAGATAGTATATTAGCAGCATGCAATAATTATATCATAAGTTCTCAAGCAGAGGCAGTCTATTGCAAGGACCTTCTTTGCTGCCAGTTATCATAGGCTGTTTTAAGTTAGAAAACTGAATAGCAACACTGAATACTGTAGAAATGCACTTTGCTCAGTAATACTTGAGTTGTTGCAATATTTGATTATCCATTTGGTTGTTACAGAAAAATTCTTAACTGTAATTGATGGTTGTTGCCGTAATAGTATATTGCCTGTATTTCTACCTCTAGTAATGGGCTTTATGTGCTAGATTTTAATATCCTTGAGCCTGGGCAAGTGCACAAGTCTTTTTAAAAGAAACATGGTTTACTTGCACAAAACTGATCAGTTTTGAGAGATCGTAAATGCCCTTGAAGTGGTCTTTGTGGGTGTGAAACAAATGGTAAGAATTTGAATTGGTCCCTCTTATTATAGTATTGAAATTAAGTCTACTTAATTTATCAAGTCATGTTCATGCCCTGATTTTATATACTTGTATCTATCAATAAACATTGTGATACTTGAAAAAAAAAAAAAAAAAGAAAGAAAGGTTAACAGTTGGTGAATCTGGTATAAGGCTAAGTCAGAGTTCTTTGTACTATTCTGCCAACTTTTCTGTAAGTCTGAAACAATTTCTAACTAAAAATAGTGATAATAAGGATATTGAGTCTCTGGATCAAAAAGGATACACATTTAAAATGTAATTTGTCACAGATTTTATATTTTAATCTTAGAGATATTTTCTACATGCTGGTAAGCCTCCTCAAATCCTTTTTCTTTTCTTTCTTTTGAAACAAAGCAGGTTAAGTAAATCATGAATCTCCCACCATATAAAATGTGTTCTGAATCCCCTTCCTCTTCTACCCTCTCAAGCCCACTCTTAAAGTCTCTCAACTCTCCTCATCTCTGAGAATCCACATTGCTCACACACATTCTTTCCCTAAGGCCTCCACTTATGCCCTGGAAATGTCCAGAAGCTGCACATAATTTACCCCTGTCCCCCAGCCCCAGTGAGGGAGGAGGTCCCCAATTATAGACTTTTTGAAGGAAGTGCTGCCACTCAGCTCAGTCCAGCCTGCCACTGCTTCCAGACCCCCATGCTCCAGCCCTGTGGCTGTAAGGAAGCCCTGCAGGGAGTCCTAGATGCTTCTTTCTTTGATCTTTTCTTTGAACTTAACCCTTAGAAGCTTAGAACTCATAAAACATCAGAGCTGCCGGAGACTTTACTGTTTATCTGGCTCAACCTCCTCAAGTTACCTCGTGTTGGGAAACCAAGGCCAGAGAGGGGTGACTCACCCAAGGTCACACAGTAGTACTGTCCCTCAGTGGGGCTTGAGCCACCAAACTCTCATCCTGATGGCCTTCTCCTCCTGGCTTCACCCCAGCCTTACCCAATCCTGGCATCTGGTTTAGAGCCCTTTGCCAATAAACCATGACTGACCAATTTTAAACCCTATCCCACCTCCCAACTGGGTAACTCACATTCTACTGAAAGGAGGGTAATAATCACAACAATCTTACACACTTAACTGAGCACTTACTGTGTGCAGGCACTGTGCTAAGCCCTGTACAGAAACTATCATTTAATTTTCACAAAACCTTGATGTGGATATAATTATTATCCCTGTTTACAGATGAGGAAACTGAGGCCTATAGAAATTAACAACTTACCCAAGGGTATACACAGAGTACACCTGGGAAATCTGACTGTGGCCTTTACATACAGGCCTCTTCATACATGAGACATGCTCAGGAATACAAGGAACATTTATTGAACAGCCACTCTGTGAGGAACACTAGACTAGTCATCACGGGGCTCATGAATCAAGCCCCACTGGAAGCAGAGTGTGGAGGATTTGTAGGACATCGTATGCATCATTGAGGCATTGAAGAAGCTTCTCGTAAGAGGCATCTGAGAAAGACTTTGAAGGATGTGTAGGAATCTGACAGTGATGGAAAGGAGGTGTCCCGAGAAGAACTGAGGAGGGGTCAGCACGAGTAAAAGCATGGCAGAAGGAGCAGGGAGGAGCAGGGTTTCACTGGAGGACAGGTTATAACCAGGAAGCAGTGGAAGATCAGGCTTCAAAGCTAAGTGGAGGCCATACTTTGAAAGACTTTAACGGCAAAGTGAGGAGTTTTGGGGAGCCATTGAAGTCTTTGACAAGAGAGTGGCTTGAATTGAAGTTATTAAAAGATTGAGCCAGTGGCAGCAACTGGCTGATGCCCCGTGACTTCAGTATTGATGGTGTAGCACAGCCGGGCACCAGAACTGAGTCCCTAGGGCATTTGCTAGAGCTCACAGCCTATGGAATTCAGTTCTCAGAGCCAGGTGGCCAAAGTTCTCTTAACCTTGATGCTTCCCTCCTGCACTCTCTTCTGTGAATCTTTCCTCATCCCCAGGATGGGTCAGGTGAGAAACCTGAGATCTCAAGATTCCTCCTATTCCAGGAAGGGTCTGAGCTTAGAGCAGAAAATAGGGGTCCATTGCTAGAAGAGGCAAAGGTTCTCTCAATTCCAACAGGATACTGATATTAGATATGAGGGGTGGGGGCTCAGGGCCGTGGTAGAGATTCCATGCAGAATGGGTCCCATCATCCCCTGTCCAAATGTGCTCCAATGGGCCTAGGGGTGGAGCTGGATAGACAAGGGACTGGGGGAAGAGCTAGAGCATGTACACTGAGAGGGTATTTCTCTAGAGACAGGCCTCCTGAGCCAAACAAGACCCACAAAATGTGGATCCCCAAGATAGAGGCCCAGGAGTCCAAGCTCCCTGAAACCACTGCCCGCGCCCCTACACACACACACACACACGCCTGAAATGAAGACAGGAAGTACCTGGTATAGATAAGGGAATGGAAGAGAAAGACTCCCCTGAAACACACTGTGACTTTCTAGAGAGTTAAACTGAGGACGGGGGTGCTATTCCCACTCAGGGCAGAGCTGCAGCCTGTCTCTGGAGAGGTAAAGGCAGGCCGGCAGGCTCAAGAGCCACCCTCCACTACCACCCCCAACTTGAGTTGAAAGAAACAGGTCTGCACTTACCCTTGAAGCCTCTCCTCTCCCTCCTGGAGCTGGATCTACAGTGATGCTCCCAGAGACTGCTCCTTAAATAGGCCCCGCCCCAGCCAACTCCCGCCCCCGCCCCATCCTGGCTCTTCTGAGAAAGGAGGAAGGTGTGGGAGGGCTGGGCACCCTGCCCAGAGAGCCCTTTTTGACCTCAAGCAAGAATGGGGACCCCCTTCTCCACGCCCCCCAATCTTTCAAAGCATCCCCTTCCTCACCTCAGTCTCTGACGAGTCCCTCCCACCCCTTGAAGCCAGCCGCCTGGGTTCTTTCTCTGCCCTTAATGTCTGGGAAATCTGCCCTTTCTGCCTAATTCAAGCCCAGTTCCTCACTCTGAGATTGAATGGTGGGGAGCTGATGTGCTAGTGGAGGCTTTCGGCACAAGATTCTAGCTTTCCCCTTCAGCTTAGGAGGCCCAGCATCAGCTGCAGAATTCACTCATGGAATGGGGAGGAAGGGGGTATCAGTCTACCTCCTTCTACATCATGTGGCTTCAAGCTGCATCCAAAGCATGAGTGGAGTTTATTCCCATTCCGTGGAAAGATACTGAGACCTGAGGGAACAGAAAAATCAGGGGCTTAAGGCCCAGGCAGTGTGAATGTCGCATGGGACTAGTGTTCCCTGGAGCTCCTGATTATGGTTTGTATGTGTCCCTGTGTCTGTGGTGGGCCCTCTCCCCAGCCCACCGTCTGTCCTCTGATTCCAGAACCCAACTCTTACTGCACAGAGTTGAGACCCTCCAGAATCTGAGCTGGGAATTGAGGGGCTCCCCCTAAATGGTCTTTCCCCAAAACCTCAAGAAGTTCTTTCCCATGATAAGTAGCTACATCCACTGCCATTCAAGAAACAGGCTGTTGGGAAGGGGGAAAGGTACAGTCTCAGGGATGGTCGCCAGGGTCTTGGGCTTGGAACCAGGGACAGCTCTACTGAGGAAACCTGGAAATTCCTGTAATGGGGGTGGTAGGGAGAGAAGAGGCATCAGTATTGTGCAATGGAGGGGAGAGGAGGACGGACTGGGGGCTGGGGGAGGGGAGCGACGGCTTAGTCTTTAGAGGCCTGGCAGCCATCCATCACCTCCTTCCCAGGGGCCTGCTTGGCCAGAGTTCAAAGTGGCTGTCACCCCACCCTTCATTAACCCCAGCAGCACCAGGCTGGCAGCAGCAGAGCTTTTATGGGAGACGCGACGCCAAAGTGCTCCCTCCTTCTTTCCCCAGCAGCCCACATCTTGCTCGCTTTGAGGCCAGAGAATCCTGGTGGGGAGGTGGGAGGTTGAAGTGAGGGACAGGACTGGAATAGGGAGTGGTGATCCTCTTTTTCTCCATATTATGGCATTGCTTCTGTCCTTAGGGAATAGAGAATGGGACTTTCTACCTTGGACCATGAGCTCCTCAGCATAGTGACAATCTCTGGGCCCCCAGCACCCTACAGGGGGACTAGACCTGAAAAGAGGCTCAGCCTCGTGACTGGGAATGGGAGAGCTCATTCTTGAATGGAACTCCTTCCATCATGACACATTGAAGGACTTCTGGGAAGGGAAGGCTCTGGACTTCCCCCCTGGATAGCACCGGGAAGCTGAGGTAGCAGGAACAGAAAGAGGAAGCTGGGGCTTTACTGGGTACTGGGGTTCAGCCATCCTGTCCTAAATGAGGAGCCCTGCCAACATGGGCATTGAGGTACTGGCCTGCAGGCATCCTGCATCTGAGCTCAGGTGGGTCCTCAGAGCACCTGCTGCCCCTTCCCCCATCCAAACCACCCAAACTTAGGCCCTGTAGCCACCCTAATCTTGGGGAGACATAGCTGTTAAGAGAATGCATAGGGGCAGATATAGTCTTCTCTGGTGGCTTTGTGGTAATGAATCCTCCTGCCAATACAGGAGACGCAGGTTCGATCCTTGGGTTTGGAAAATCCCCTGGAGGAGGAAATGACAACCCACTCCACTATTTTTGCCTGGAAAATTCCATGGACACAGGAGCCTGGGGGCTACAGTCCATGGGGTCACAAGGAGCCCGAAACACATGCACACACTTGCATGGCGGGTAAGTCAGTACTTAAGAGTTATCTGGGCAACGTGTGGCCTATATAAAAATTGATAAACAGAAGCCTTAATTAAATAGACTTGGGAGACCAGAATGGGGAGTTCCCATGCCCTATGACAACATCAAAGACCTCCTCCTATTTGCTGACATAGGGAGCAAAATTTGCTGTCCCAAATGCTTCTCTTCAGCATGGGAATGAATTTAGGCTGATTATTTTTGATGGGTGACAGGGCTTGAATCTGGACTGGACACGTAGGAGGAGAGACAGTGGGATTTGGGGAACACCAGGTCTGGGAGTATAGGGGCCACCAGAATTAACCAGTGAGCCACGGGTTTGTGGGAAGACGGGAAAAACAAGGAGAAGTCGAGGGGAAGATACAGGATTTGAGCGAGATTTGTGGGGCTCGGAAATAAGGTGGATGGGAATACACTGGGTTGGGCCAAACGTCCTTGGTCTGGGCAGACAAGGAACTAGGAGGGCATACAGTCAGTCGGTGAGACTCCACCCATGGCGTAATCTTCATGCCTAACTCCTCCCTACCCTCAAAAAAAAATGGCCGCCGCGAGAACCCGTCCAAAACCCTGAGACAAATGGGACTGGAAACAGAAGCCCCGCCCACTTATGGGCAATTGCCCTTCTTAAAAATGGCCACCACAGCGCTTCTGGAAGTGAACCGCTCTGGGCCCCGCCTTTGATCTCGTTGGTGGGGCTGGGGGCATGCGAGCTGCACCGCGCGGGACAAGTCGCCGGCGGCGCCCGACGGAGCAGGTGATTCCCCCTCCAGGCCCCGACTCAGGGCTGGAAGAGTCGCGGAGAGCATTGACTCAGGGTACCCGTCCTGTGTGTCTCCCCACGGTACCCCCGGGGCCCGCCAGACCCCCATCTCTGAGTCTCGCCGTAGCCTGTATTAAGGCGCTTTTTAGCTTGCTCAGGCCTCCCTCATCGTGTCCCCCAGGGCCGCAAGCACATCCATGTGCCCTCGGGCCCACTATTCTGGATGCTTAGGGGTATCCCGCTAGCTCGTTTAGGGAGCTGCTGCTTCAGGGGTCGGCCATCATTGTGGCCCCACTTCCTGTACTCCCATCACCCCGCATTTATACTCCCGCCTGATTTTGGATGCCGGAGTCCCGTATACCCCTCGATCCCCTTGGTGCTTCTAAGAGCTGCATTGAGGGTCAGGGGACTATGATGTCCTCTGGAACCTGCGTTGTGTACCAGGGCCCCAGGAGCCGGGCTTCATAAAATCTGGGAGAAGCAGTGAAGACCTCGTTTCTAGACTCTCGATGCCCGGGGCTTCTTCCACTCCGCTTCCCAGGACTCCTCCCACATGGCCTACTGGTCTCCCTCCACCTGGGGCACATCCCCACCTGAAGGGAACAACATAGTACTTCTTTCCCCAGTTTCACTTAAATTTGTTTGGGGAGGGGAGGAGGCATTATGGAGCATCTGGAGAGTTCAGGGCTGCGCGCTCCCGGAGATGCTCCCAGGCCACCTGGCCAGTGAGGATGGGGCAGTCATTGTTGGCTCCAAAGGGGAAGTGAGTCTGCAAAGTGAGGGGCAAAGGGGCAAAGACATTCTGAGTGGGGAGAATGGTGTGAGCAAAGATTCTGAGGTAGGCAAGAGGCCTAGCCAAGCAGGAGAGGAGGATCAGAACATAGGTTGGGGACAGACCCTTTGCATCATGAAAGGTGGTGTAGTATGGTGGTTAACAGTGAAGGTTTTGGAGCCAGACTGCCTGGGTATAAAGCTGCCATTAACTTCCTTTGTGACCCTGGGCAAGTTACTTAACCTCACAATGTGTCCATTTCCTTTTGGGTAAATGGGATAATATGATATATTAGTATCTATATGTTAGGGTAATTGTGAGGATTAGGTAAGTTAATACATGTAAAGAGCACAGAACAATCCCTAGCAGATCTTAAGCAGTCATCCATGAGTGCTAAGTCATTTCAGTTGTGTCCGATTCTGTGTGACCCTATACGACCCTATGGACTGCAGCCCACCAGAATTCTCCGTCCAGGGGATTCTACAGGCAAGAATACTGGAGTGGGTTGCCATGCCCTCTTCCAGGGGATCTTCCAGACCAATGGCTCGAACCCACCTCTGTTTGTTTAGTGCCACTAGGGCCACTAGTGCCACCTGGGAAGCCCTGTAAGCAGTCAGTAAATGCTAAATATTATTACCTTCATTAGAGGTATTCAAACAAGACTCACAATAGGATGTGTCACATTTCATGGGTGCAGCTAACCAGTGAACCCTGATTTGGAGCCCCCAGCATGTAATGGGGTTCTGAGGGCTATATCCAGAATTTGAAAAGTCTTGGGGAAATCCTGTTCTGACCCTGGAGAAGCCTGGCTGTTTGGGCTGCAGCTTCCCCAACTTAGGGACTATGAGGAGAAATATTAGGAGAAGGTGCTGGGTAGGAAAGGAATGCCAGTGAAGCCTAAGGGGTGGAGAAGGGTGAAAGAAAGAACTGGCAAGCTTTGAAGGCTGGGGAAAGTTTGGGCAGCCCAAGAACAGGAGGAAGGGGGACATTCTGTTAGGAAACAAGCCAGAGCAAAAGCTCAGGGCAGGAAGACTTTTATTTGAGCACAGTGAGGTGTTTCCCATGAATAACTTCTTGGACCTTGGCTAGAAGCTAGGCATCAGCCACATCCCTGAGAGCTTCTTCCCTAGAAGCTTTCATGCAGCATCCATGGACCTTGGTCCTCGCAGAGGTTGGCAGACAACTGCTAGCAGCCAGGAGTGGTATAACCTGGGGTGGATGTTGGTCTCCACAGGGGGCTGACTTCTTGGGGGAGCAGCATGATGGATCTGGTATGCCTGGTCTGAGCAGTTACACTCCTCGCCAAGGCCCATACTAGGGTCTGAAGCAAGAGGCTGGCCTCCCCTGGTAGGATAGGGCTTCTCAGTTCTGCTGTCCCAAGTGACCCTGTACTGTCACAGCAACTCTGTGTTACCAGTCAGGGGACCAGGGAACTGTGATCATAGATGGCAGCCCTATCTCAACCTAATTGGAGGTCTTGACATCCCCCCATTCCCAAAGTAGCCCCTCGAATATACACTCAACTAGAAAGTCCTGGATTTATCTCTTGACTACTACAGTCAAGCCAGGTGACTCTGGGCAAGTCATTAAACCCACTGAGCTTCAATCTCTTCATTTGTGAAGTGGGAAGTAACTTTATTGAGTGTACATTGATCAGTAAACCAGGTGTGTAGTCTCTACGCTCATGAAGCAAGTGGAAGAATCATTACACATTGCCCCAGTAATTTTTTAAATTATAGCTATAAAAGGTGTTGCTAAATAAGGAAAAGTGTAGTCGGCAGTAATGGTGTAAGATAGAGACCAAACCAGTTCTAGAGGGTCAGGAACAGCATCCCTTGAAGGATACTGTAAAATGAAACCTGAGAGGTAAGAGGAGTTAGCAAGTGAAGGTGTGGATGCAGCAGGTTACCCAGGCAGAGGACACAGTTCATGCAGAGACTCTTGCCGTGAAAAAGCTGGAGTGCTGGCAAGGTGAAAGCAAACCAGGGTGGAGGGGAGTGATCTGGGTGGGGAGGGGGGCGGGCAGTGGTACATGACGGCTGGAGAGACAGAGGCAGGGGGAAGGCCCTGAACTGAGGGCCACAAAAAGAATCTGGACTAATCTGGAAACAGGAAATCATGGATAGATGTTATGCAGGAAGAACATGATTTTTTGTAAAGATTGTACAGCCATGATGTTTGTGGAAAATAGGTTGTTGGCGGAAAGATGGTGGTGAGGAGAACGACTGGGAAACTTGCAGTTAAGGCAAGAGATGGAGCTCAGTGGGAGGAGAGATGGAGAGAAGTAGATATGTTGAGAGATAATGGTCAGGGCTTGGTGACTGATTGGATGTGGGAAGGCAGACGGTAGGATGGTGTCAGGGATCCTCACAGCATCTGGTCTCAGACTTGTGGCAGGAACAGCTGGGTACATGGACAGGTATACACAGGGGACAGGGACAGCCTTGGAGGAGTAGACAACTTGGGAGAATGTCAGTTTGGAACACGTTAAGTCATCCCCGTGGAGGTGTCAGAGAGATAGATGTACAAGTGTGTAGCTCAGAGGAGGAGGCTGGACTAGAGAATTAGACATTTGGGAATTGGTGACATGGAGTTGGAACAAGAAGATGTGGGCCCAGATGAGATCTTCCAGAGACAGAGGGTGCAGACTGAAGAAAGAGGAGAAGCAGCTTTGAGCCTGAGCTTTGCTGCCACAGTTAGAGGGGAAAAAGAGGAGAGGGGGCAGGGATGGCCTGAGAAGTAATGGCTAGGGAGGTGGAAGAGAAACAGGAGGACGTGATGCCTCCTAGACCAATACTGATGCTGCTGAAAGGGCAAATATGAGGTGACAGTATAAGAAATGGCCGTTCTCTCTTTCTTGATAAAAAATGGATAATATTGGCAAATTCATATGGTTCAACCTAATTAGACCAATTAGGGCTTCCCAGGAGCTCAGCAGTAAAGAATCTGCCTGTAACACAGGAGATGTGGGTTCAATCCCTGAGTTGGAAGATCCCCTGGAGAAGGAGATGGCCACCCACTCCAGTATTCTTGCCTGGGAAATCACATGGACAGAGGATCCTGGAGGGCTATAGTCCATGAGGTTGCGTAAGAGTTGAACACAACTTAGCCACTAAACGACAAAAACGATTAGACCAAAACCTGAAAACAGTAACTCCTGACCTTAGCCTGAGAAGATTTGGTAGAGATGTTGGAGCAGAAGCCAGACTGAAGCTGGGGAGAAGTGGCTAGCATGGAGAATAATAAGGCAGCAGACTTGACCGGGACCTGGTGACTGACTGACTGCAGCAGGTGGGGTTGAGAGAGGGTGAGGCTCAGGGTAACCCCCAAGTTCAGGTTTGGCAGCTGAGCAAGTTGTGTCAGCTAGTGAAACAGGAGGAGGTACCTGTTTGGAGGAGGTATACACAGACGGAAAGGATATGGTGAATTGGGGGTAGGTGCTCCTGAGTCTTCTAACTGGGATAAGCTGACATTTGGACCTGTGGATCTGGAGCAGTTTGTTGCCACCTGTATGTTCTTGACTACCAAATACAGACTTTATGGAGTCAAAAGCATGTAAGCAGGATTGAAACAAGTCAATAAGTATTTATCAAGCACCTACTAAGTGCAGGCATTTTTCTAAGTGCTACTGCTACTGCTACTGCTAAGTTGCTTCAGTTGTGTCCAACTCTGTGCGACCCCAGAGATGGCAGCCCACCAGGCTCCCCCGTCCCTGGGATTCTCCAGGCAAGAACACTGGAGTGGGTTGCCATTTCCTTCTCCAATGCATGAAAGTGAAA
>NW_011495018.1:28015118-28019477 GCF_000754665.1 Bison bison bison
TTTCCTTCTCCAATGCATGAAAGTGAAAAGTGAAAGTGAAGTCGCTCAGTCGTGTCTGACTCTTATTGACCCCATGGACTGCAGCCTACCAGGCTCCTCCATCCATGGGATTTTCCAGGCAAGAGTACTGGAGTGGGGTGCCACTGCCTTCTCCCTCTAAGTGCTATGCTAAGTCACTTCAGTCGTGTCCGACTCTGTGCGACCCCATAGACGGCAGCCCACCAGGCTCCCCCGTCCTTGGGATTCTCCAGGCAAGAACACTGGAGTGGGCTGCCATTTCCTTCTCCACTCTAAGTGCTAGGGCTATACCAAAGGATAAGACAAAGTCCCTCCCAACTCCCTCTTCTTGAAGCTTATGTTTTATGGGGGAGGAGAGACAATAAGCAAATAAACATAAAAATAACATTAAACTGTAGTATATGCCATGTAGAAAATAAAGCAGAGAAAGAGATTGGGGAGTATGGGGAATGCTTATTTTTGGTAGGTTAGTCAGGGACAGTCTCTCTGGAGGCAGCATTTGAGCAGAGCCCTGGCAGAGGTGAGGGGATGAGCCATGTGGATATCTGGAAGAGATAGGCAGGAAGAAGCTGGGCGAGTTTGAAGGACCCCAAGGATGCTGGTGGAGTGAGCTAGGAGGGAGTGGTGAGGTTGGAAGGTAGGCAAAGGCCAGATCTTCTAGGACGTCGTAGGCCTTGGGAACGAGAATGGACAGCCTCTGTAGATAGCCCCAAGCTGCTGGAGGGCAAGGACCAGGCAGGGAGATAGAATTCATGAAAGACTTCCTCTTCTATCTGGGCCCCAGAGCCAGAAAAGCCCCTTTGTCTGAAGGGTGGGTGGCCCATTCTGGGTGGGGGGATGGCTATGCTCAGTCCTGAGGCCTGCCCCTTGCGGGGCTGGACAATGGGCCCCTTGTGGCTGGACTTGGGGGCCCAGTGGCCCTCTCAGTGATGGGATTCCTCAGCCAGGAGGCATGTGACCTCAAGACCTTGGCGTCTTCCCAGAAGATCTGGGCCTACTTCTGGGGAGTGGGGTGGGGAGATGGGGAGAGATCAGGGGGAGGGAGGAGGGAAACCTCCACTCTGAAAACTTTCTCCTGAGACAGTGTCCTGTCCTGTCTCAGGCTGGAGGAGGTGGAGAGAGAGGGAGGCGGGGGGGCTGTGGCTCTGCTTGAGGGAGCGGGGGAGCACCAGAGAGTTGGAAGCTACAGGCAACTTCAACAAATGGTTTCCACAGCAGGGCAGGAGGGAGGAGCTGGCTGCCCCCGGACCTGGTGGGCAGGGGCAGGCAGAAGAGGGCCTGACAAGCCTCCATCTTGTATCCCTTCAGCAGAGGAGAGAGCATGGAGCTGGAGAGGATTGTCAGTGCAGCCCTTCTTGCCTTTGTCCAGACGCACCTCCCAGAGGCCGACCTCAGGTAGGAGCTGCTCTCCTAGAAGGGTCATGCTTGGGCCAGTGCTGGAGTAGCTGGGCAGGACTCTGGACCCTGGCCAGTGGAGAGACTGGGGTGGGAAGCACTCAGCCCTGTTCCTGAGATGCGGAAGGGCTGAGTATGATCTGCTGGTGTGGCCTTGCCTCTCATCCTGTTCCCGTCACCCTTGTTGAACAAAGGGGAGACCAAATCTCTGAGGAAGGAGGAGGGTGGGATACTCTCCAGGCTTCAGGCTTGAGGTCTGCCTCATCGTCCCCAGGAAGCCAGGAGCTGGAGTCCCAGGCTAACAGGGCTTGTCTGTTCCCTTCCTGCAGCGGCTTGGATGACGTCATCTTTTCCTATGTGCTCGGGGTTCTTGGGGACCTGGGCCCCTCAGGCCCATCAGAGGAGAATTTCGACATGGAAGCCTTCACTGAAATGATGGAGGCCTATGTGCCTGGCTTCGCCCACATCCCCAGGTGGGGCCTGGCTGGGGCCAAGAGGACGAGGGTGGTGGAGGGTGGTAGAGTTGTCCTTTAACCACCCTCCTGGTCTTTTCAGGGGTACAATAGGGGACATGATCCAGAAGCTCTCAGGGCAGTTGAGTGGTGCCAGGAACAAAGGTGAGCCTGGGAATTGGGCCCCTGGGTGACTCAAACTGCCTCCTCCAAAGCCCTGGCAAACCTGTTGCTCTTTCTGCCCCTTTAAGAGAATGTGCAGCCACAGAGCTCCGAGGTCCAAGGTCAGGTATCTATCTCCCCAGAGCCCCTGCAGCGGCCCGAAAAGCTCAAAGAAGAGACGATGTCTTTTGCTGGGGACACCCAAGATGAGGTACTGGTAGAGGAGGGTACCAGTGAAGGAGCTCGGGGGGCTGGAAAGGAGGAAATAGTGCCTTTTGTCAACATTTATGCCCACAGGCAGCCGGCCCTGAGGAAGAGCTGCTGCCAGGGGTGGACGTACTCCTGGAGGTGTTCCCCACCTGTTCAGTGGAGCAGGCCCAGTGGGTATTGGCCAAAGCTCGAGGGGACTTGGAAGAAGCTGTGCAGATGCTGGTAGAGGGGAAGCAGGGGCCTCCAGCCTGGGATGGCCCCAACCAGGTAACCTCTGCTAGACCACCACCCCCCCCCCCCCCCCCCCCCCCATGTAACCTCAGCCATGCTCCAGCTTAGTGTTAAGCCCCTGCCCCTAGCCTAGCCCCATTTGCTTCCCCTGCTGGTACCCTAGGCCCTACACCTGGCTTCTCTCTGCAGGACCTGCCTAGGCGTCTCAGAGGCCCCCAAAAAGATGAGCTGAAATCCTTCATCCTGCAGAAGTGAGTCTGGGCTGGGCAGGGCTGGGACCTTTGAGGGTCTTCCCAGGGTGGCAAGAGCTTCACCCAGCCAGTTTTTGGCAGGTACATGATGGTGGATAGTGCAGAGGATCAGAAGATTCACCGTCCTATGGCTCCTAAGGAGGTGAGACAATCGGGGTCGTGGAGTGGGCACATCTGTCTCCAGGCTTCTGCTGCTCACTGCCTGATTGCCTGACAGGCTCCCAAGAAGCTGATCCGATACATCGACAACCAGATAGTGAGCACCAAAGGGGAGCGATTCAAAGATGTGCGGAACCCTGAGGCTGAGGAGATGAAGGCCACATACATCAACCTCAAGCCGGCCAGAAAGTACCGCTTCCACTGAGGCACTTGCCAGACTCTGCCCGAGCCATCTAGGCACAGATCCCAGAGGGATGCAGGAGCCCTACACACGACACAGGGCCCGCCCTAACTCCTGTCCCCCTTCCTTCCCAACTTCCTTGCTCTACTGTGTTAACCTCCTCTTGGAGCTGCCACAGGCACAGTAAAGGTAGCCCCAGGAAGATGTGAGTGCATTCTGGTCATTTCATAGCTGGGGTGCTGGAATACTGTGTCTCTCCCAACTTTACATCCCCTATCTCCAATAGGGCAGCGGCACCAGGCAAGAGGGGGTAAAAAGCTCTTTATTTGAAGCTCTAGGGTGGGGCAGGGCACTGGCCTCTCACCGGAGGCCCCCACAGTTCAATTTCCTTACAGTTCGCAATGAGGCCCCGGCCACACAGTCCAGCTGTGCCCATCGGCAGGCGGGTCAGACCTGCAGGTTGACAAAGGGTGCAAAGCCCACCATGTCCTGCAGCAGTACCAGGGCCTGATGCAGCGGCGGCTCGACGTCGATGTCCACACCGCGCTTCCGCAGGCGGCTTAGGCTGGGCTCGGCCACGTGGTGGCAGTGCCGCACCCGCAGCGAGCGCAGCGCAGGGCAGTACTCTGCCAAAGTCCTGGGGGAGGAGCAGGGGGAGGCAAAGGGCGTGAAGCCGCTACACACGCGGTGGGGGAGCCAGTAGAGCCCAGTCTTCCTCCAGTTGTGGCATGCTTCCCTCCGAAGGGGCCTAATTTGAGGTCAATACACTCAATGCCTCCAGTGAACCAGAGACTTCATGCCCCAGGATTGCAAGGTTTTCCCCTTGTTGAAGAATAGCCAGAAATCTGACTTTGTTTCTGAAATCTCCCAAAGTGTAAATACGAGTTCAGTAAAGTTTTTCAACTATGGGATCTCTGGCCTAGGTATTCCTGGAGGCACTTCCTGTTCAGAATGCAGTTCCGTGCTAGTAGAAAGATCCAGAAACCCCAGTTCTGCCAACTACAGCCCGCCTCTATCCCCAGAGACTTAAGCGATCGCTCTTCTCCCATCTCACCGACCCCAGGCCCAGGTACCTGATACCGTCGCTTCCGACGCGGAGGCACCCTGTTAGGTCGAGGTGCTGGAGTTCCGGGCAGTTCCGAGCCAACTCCTGGACGGCGGTATCCCCTACATTGGCGTTGACCGCTAGGGAGAGGCTGCGAAGGCCTGCGCCGCGCCTCTGCGCCAGGTATACGATGGCCTCATCCTTGAGCTGTCGGCAGGCGGTGAGGTCCAGCTCCTCCAGGGCCGGACAGCGGTC
>NW_011495018.1:28020282-28030370 GCF_000754665.1 Bison bison bison
GGTGCAGTTGCACTAGCGCCCGGAAAGCCCGACTGACGCGCTGCAGCCAGAGCAGCTGGCGCAGCGGCACCCGGCTCAGGACGTGTGGGAGCAGCACGTCTTCCCAGGGCAAATCCAGGAGCCTGTGGGTAAAAGGGCGTTGGCGGCGGCGTCCCCGGGTCACTGTTACCTGCGAGTCCGCCTCCGTTATGCTCCTGAGCCTAGGCTCCTAAAAGCGGCCCCCAGGCCCGGCCCTGGTTCAGCTCCACTCCCCCAGGCCCTTCTTCCCTCTCTCGGCCCCTCCGGTGCTAGGTACCTGACGGCTCCGGGCTCTTGCTCCCCTCCGGACGGGTCCATCGGTGGCTCCATCGGCTGCCTACTGCGCGTGCGCAGTAAGGTCTTCTCGCTGTGGCCTTGGAGCAGGCGCAGCAAACCCGCCTTCTTGCGCTACAGAGACAGACCGATTCAATCGAGTGCCGGCTCACTGAGGCTCCTATCTGAAAGCGTTCCGGATGGATCCCGAAACCGAAGGCGGAACAGACCGGTGGTGTAAACTGAGACCTCGCTTTCTCCGCTATAGGGCTTGAGACTGGAGGCTGAAGAATACGATGGTTCAGCAGAGACTGACTTTTTTCGTTTTGGGCCAGTGGCCGCGTCTAAGTGAAGTGATGGGAGGAGCAGGCAAAGTCAAACGTATAAGGGGCGGGGCCAAGATTCTAAGGTTCTGGGCCTGCTTTCTCTGCCCTCTGGTCGCGTTTAGCGAGTTTGAAAAATGGGGAGAAACTGTCCAGGCTCTCATTGTTTGACACGGAGTGGATATCCAAGAATTAGTGAATGAATTGAAGGGGCAAAGTTAGAATTTATGTTCCTTAATGAAGCAAATTTGCCCAAACCTCCCATCCCTGGTTGATTGTGAGGTACAGAGCTATTCAACCCCTTCCACTCCCAGAAGATTTGGAACGGGTTTACGCCTTTTGGGGAGAAATGTTGGAGGCGAGAAGGATTATATCTCCAGCTAGGTCCCTTTCCTTTACCCGGGAGGTCTGGAATCCTGAGAAGAGTAAATGTTCAGGTCGGCCCACCAAGAATATTGCTTCTTGGTTGGCCTGGCGTTGGTCTGGGGATTTAGTTGTGGGGTCTAAGATTGGGCCCGCCCAAGGGCAGCGGCCCCTCAGACCTCTCGGTTCAGACTGTGGGTCGTCCTCTCACCGCGTCCCCAGATCCTAGTTCAGAGTCCGCTCCAGGGAACATCTGGAGCAGTGCTTTCCCCATCATCCATTGTCAGGGAGGGTGTGAAAGACGCAGAGGGCTACTGCTGTCCCTAGAGCTCCCCCACCCTCACACCCGCCTTAGCAGGGTTGCATTCTCCCTTCGTGCAACCGTTTCACCTGCCTCTTCATAACGAAAACTGCTTCCCATCCATTACCAGGGTTTCAGGCACCTCTGCAAGGTGGACAGGTCTGTTGCGTCAATCCACTTTAAAGATGAAACCGAGGCCCTGGAGAGGAAGCACCTTTTCAGGGGTCAAGCGAATCGGGATAGAGAACTCAGGCATCCTGTTTTTCCCCGAATTCCTTTCACACTCCTCCAACCTCCCCCACCCCCACTCCCATGCTGCTGAGAAGAGAGTAAATAGCAGCGGGGAAGGACCAAAGAAGATCTGTTTGGGTGGGGGACTTGCTCCCTTTTCCTCCGCCTGCTTGGGGAACGGTAGCTGGGAGGATAGATCTCTGCTAAGATAGAGTCAAGTGGGCGCGCACCTCCTCGGGCCGCGCGCCTCCTCCCCCTTCCAGCTTTGTTCGCGCTTCTGCGCCTGCGCAGTGCGACAAATCTGGCGCTGTCCCCTTCAGCACCACGCCGAGCCCGCGCCGCCCCTCCCCGCGGTGAGCCCCGCGCACCCCCGCCTCGCACGTTCTCGCGCCCCTTGACCGCTCGAACAGACCCCTTCTTCCTTCCTAGGTCACTACTTGCCTGCCTTAGAGTTCCCAAGGAGAGCAGTTGCCATAGTAACTCTAGCGGCGCTTTCTTAAAATAGCCGGGCCCGCTTCTACCTTGGCCAAGGGCACAAGGGTTGCCTGTCTCCCACTTCGTCTAGTCCAGGCGTTATTCCGTCTAACCTCTTACTCCCAGATGGCAAGATGCCTAACTCAGGCAGCAAGGAAGTTCTTTTTGAAGTCTGACTAACATCCCTCCTGCTGCATCCTGGGCGAGTGGTCAGGGCTGTGTCTCCTGAGTCCTAGTCTCAGAACCTCCGGAGGGGTTGAGGCCGGGTTCTCTGGATATTTCTTCCATAAATTGATGGTCTCTTGGATGTAGGGGGCAGGTCCAGTCTACACCCATACCGTGTGCTGGCGCGGCCGCGTGCTCGTGGGGGCGGGAGCGCGTGTGGCATATAACAGGTCATGTGGCAACCTCCTAGGGACACGCGTGGGGTCTGGAGCGGGACACGCGTGTGCAGCTGGGTCCCGCGTGCGGCTCAGGGGGTGGTGGACGAGAAGGACGTGGACACGATTGGGGTGGGGCATGTGAGGGTCTGAAGAACAGACCAGAGGTTCCATACGTCCTCTCCCTCTTCAGGGGCGGGTCTCAGGTTGGCGGGAGAGCCCAGCGGGGACCTAGTGTCGAGAAGTGGGGGCAGCCTCTGGGGCTCAGGGCCCGGGGAGAGGGCGGGTGGGGGGTGGTGGGTGGGTTGGGGGATTAGCTCTGAGCCGCGCGTAGGGGGGAGAAGGAGGGACTGACAGGCGGGCGGGCCTGGAGCAAGCGGGAGCAAGCGGGAGCCGCGCTGCCTTCACAGCTGAGCTGGGCCCAGCCTCTCCGCTGCCTCTTCTCGGCCCCAGCTCCAGGCAAGCAGCGGTGAGTACTGACGCGGCTGAGTCCAGGGCAGCACTGAGAGCACATGGGGCCCCGATTGAGCTTCAGAAGCCTTCCTGGCAAGGCTGCTGCTCTGGACCTTTGCCCCTACCCTGCATTGCCGTCAGGGGCCCCTTTACCCCTTTATGGTCGATCCTGGGCTGGACAAGATCTGTCCCTGGGGGTGGAGAGAGAGATGGGGAGAGGGGTCTGGTGTAGCTCAGCCCCACCGCCTCCCCTCAGAGACCAGTGACTGGTAGGGGTTAGGGGAGAGGGTGTATGTCCCTGTTTAAGTATGTGTGTGAGTAGGCATCTGTATTTGTGTCTGATTGTGACCAGTAGGTCTCTGTGAGTGTCTGATATACCTGTGTCTCTGTGTGTCTTGGGGAATGAGGGCCTTGTGTGTATATTTGGGTATCTCTTTGTGTGTTTCTGTTTGATTGCCATGTGTGTGTGTAAAACAAGCATGTGCCTTTCCATTACACACATATTTGTTATGACTGAGTGTATGAGGGTGTGTCTTTGAGCAATGTGTGTGTGTGCCTGTGTCTGTGTGTGCTGGAGGGTGTTGCCTATGAACGTGTTAGCTGTATACTGACATTATTTGTCCTTACGTGTGTGTGTGCATGTGTGTGTACCTGTATGGAGAACAAGAATATCCTTTTCCCATTCATCACGTATGTATTAGAGTTTCACCTGTGCCTCTGAGCCTCTCATGTCCCTATATACTACCCCTATTCTTCCTCCCTCTCCTTCCAGGAGGCCTGAGTCCCCTCCCCTTCCCACAGTCTCTCTGTGGGAAGCCCCTGACCGGATGATGATGATGATGGCTGGCTCATACTTCTGATCCTGAGGGTGGGGTAGCAGTCTTCCCCCTCCCCCACCAGAAGTAGTTCCAAAATGCCACAGTGACTCTGGGCTCACTCAGCTTCTGAAATAGCTTCCTTGGTTCTCCCAGGGTGATGCTTAGGGCCCCCAGGCAGAAAGGAGAGGAGCCAGGGGCCCTGCTGCTGCTGCTGCTAAGTCGCTTCAGTCGTGTTCCGACTCTGTGCGTCCCCATAGACGGCAGCCCACCAGGCTCCCCCGTCCCTGGGATTCTCCAGGCAAGAACACTAGAGTGGGTTGCCATTTCCTTCTCCAATTCATGAAAGTGAAAAGTGAAAGTGAAGTCGCTCAGTCGTGTCTGACTCTTAGCGACCCCATGGACTGCAGCCTACCAGGCTCCTCCATCCGTGGGATTTTCCAGGCAAGAGTACTGGAGTGGGGTGCCATTGCCTTCTCAGCCAGGGGCCCACTGGGGCATAATTCTTTTCTTCTCAGGCCTCCATGGAAATAGCCCAGCAGGAGGACTGATTACCACCCCCAGGGGTGGGATCAGTGCTGCCATATTCCCGGGGTGGGCTAGACCCCTGGTGCCCAGTGGCCCCATCTGCTTTCCCCTCCCTGTCTCTGCTCTCCCATCCTCCTGACTCCCTAGAAGTTCACCCCCTGCTCCCCTTCCTCTCTTGCAGGCCTGTCTGAAGAGCATGCTGCCCGCTCACTCCCCACTTGGCCTGGCCATCCCTGCCCCCCCAGCCTGACCCCCGGCCCCAGCATGGCCCAGGGTGCCATGCGCTTCTGCTCGGAAGGCGACTGTGCCATCTCCCCACCACGATGCCCACGCCGCTGGCTCCCCGAAGGCCCAGTGCCCCAGAGCCCCCCAGCCAGCATGTATGGCAGCACAGGCTCCTTACTCCGGCGAGTGGCAGGTCCAGGTCCCCGAAGTCGGGAGCTTGGACGTGTGACAGCACCCTGTACACCTCTGCGTGGCCCCCCTTCACCCCGCATTGCTCCCTCACCTTGGGCACCCTCTTCACCCACTGGGCAGCCCCCACCAGGGGCCCGGAGCTCTGTGGTCATATTCCGCTTTGTGGAGAAGGCCAGTGTGAGGCCACTGAATGGGCTGCCAGCTCCTGGAGGCTTGAGTCGGAGCTGGGACCTGGGTGGGGTCTCTCCTCCCAGGCCCACCCCAGCCCTTGGGCCTGGCTCCCATCAAAAGTTGAGGCTAGAAGCATCCACATCAGACCCGCTACCAGCTGGAGGAGGCTCAGCTCGGCCTGGGACCCAGGGCCTTTTACAGGGGCCACCAACTCAACCCCAGGTTGGAGCAGATGGTCTTTACTCCTCTCTCCCCAATGGGCTGGGGGGACCCTCTGAGCACCTGGCCGCATTATTCCGAGGACCTGCTGACACTGGACTCCTGAACCAGGTATGTGATCTCTCTTGGGCTCCTTGCAACCCCAGACACCCAGCGAAGGCCAAGACTTGTCTTATCTCCTTGGTGATCTTGGGCCTATCACTCTGAATTCTTCAATCTGTGCTAAATCTGCCTCCTTCTTGCTCTCTGTGTTTGTCCTTATGTCTCTGTACCTCTGTCCTGTATGTTTTCCCTTCTGTGCTTTTGTCCTGTGTTCTTGTGTCTTTGTATTTCTGGTTTTCTCTCTGGGTGCCTGTGTCTATGACTCCCTCCTTGGCTTAGGGGGACATCTGGTCCTCACCACGAGAAGTCTCCTCTCATGCCCAGAGAATCGCTCGAGCCAAATGGGAATTCTTCTATGGCTCTTTGGATCCCCCCAGCTCAGGTAAGGCCTGGGACTGAGGCCAGGGGAACAGGACAGGGCCTTTTCCACAGGAGCCATGGTATGCTAGGGAGCCTTCCTTTAAACTCCCCCAGTCCTTTCCTGGGCTTCTGAGTCGGCTAATGCCTCTCTAAGCCTCAGTCTTTCCATCCATGTTATGATAGCAGTTGGGGATGGCAGCTGGTTTGGGCACCTGGAGGCAGCTGGGTAGTGGAGGGAGGGGAATGGCAAGATATCAAGGGCCATTCCTTGGAGGAGTAAAGAGGCTGGTCTCCCTCAGGCCCCTCAAAACTGTTTGACAAGAACTTGATTTGAAAGGAGCCTTACCAGGAGCAAGCTGAGTCTATAGCAGAAGGAATGGTGGTTAGACAGCGAAAGAAATTCAGACCAATATGAGGCAGTGGGGGAGAGCTCCTTCTGAGAACAGAATCAGGACAGGGAGCTGACCTGAGTAACCTGCTGACCCGGATGCCTATGCACACTGCAGGTGCTAAGCCCCCAGAGCAGGCCCCCCCATCTCCACCTGGGGTGGGCTCAGGGCAGGGCTCTGGGGTGGCTGTGGGGCGAGCAGCCAAGTACTCCGAGACGGACCTGGACACAGTGCCCCTGAGGTGCTACCGCGAGACCGACATCGATGAGGTGCTGACTGAGCGGGAAGAGGCTGACTCGGCCATCGAGAGTCAGCCCAGCTCTGAGGGCCTGCCTGGCACTGCCCGCCCACCTGCCCCACGTCCTGGCCCATGCCTTGGCCCTCACCCCAGCCTGGGCAGTGGCAATGAGGACGAGGATGAGGCAGGTGGGGAAGAGGATGTGGACGACGAAGTGTTTGAGGCCTCAGAAGGGGCCCGGTGAGTGAGTGGGGGAGTGGGAGAGGAAAGTGACTTGTTCTTTCCCACTGACCCTGAGCCAGGGTTGGGCTCCAAGGGACTGGGATAGAGACAAGGGTGGGGCTGGGAGTGTCAGGACCAAGCTGGAGTGCCGACAGGGCGGTGGAACACGGAATTCTGGACCTAAGCCTGTGGCATGGCAGAGTACTGGGTTTGGGGTTGTGGGGGACCATCAGCAAGAACCCAGGAGGGTAGGAACACAGGATAGAGGAAGAAAGGGGTTCTAAGGAAGGACAGGGGGGCAGGGTGAAAGGCCAGAATCAAGCCTGGGGGCTTGGGAGCATCAGTTTAGATCCTGGATCCCGGCAGGAGAATGTGGAGTGTGGGGGCTTTCCTCTCTGTCTCACACCCCATTGCAGCTTGGAGCCTCATCTTCTCCTCCTAAGATGTTGCCAGAAATAGAAATGGAATGGCAGGAGGGGAGAGGATCAGGGAGAAGGAGGAGAAAGGGAGATTAGCAGGGAGTGAGAGAGGAAAGGGATTGGGCACTGGGGATGGGTAGGGCTGGGGTGTTCTGGGGCATTGTATAGCCTGGTGAACCTGTGGTGGGGAGCCCTGAGCCAGGTAACTTTTGGGAGGGGCTGGGAGCCTGTGAAAAGAGATGATAATCCCCTTCACAGAGTTGGTGTGAAAGTTCAGTGAAATGATACCTGAGAGCTGTCCTCTAGGCCCCTGATCAGAGATTCTCCCTGCCCCTGCAGGCCAGGTACCCGAATGCCTCACTCCGGGCCTCTCAAGTCACCTCTGCCCTTTCTACCTGGGACCAGCCCCTCGGCTGATGGGCCTGACTCTTTCAGTTGTGTGTTTGAAGCCATCTTGGAGTCACACCGGGCCAAGGGCACCTCCTACACCAGCCTCGCCTCGCTGGAGGCCCTGGCCTCACCTGGCCCGACCCAGAGCCCCTTTTTCACCTTTGAGCTGCCTCCCCAACCCCCTGCCCCAAGGCCTGATCCGCCTGCTCCTGCCCCACTTGCTCCTCTTGAACCGGATTCTGGTACCAGCTCTGCTGCTGATGGGCCTTGGACACAGAGAGGGGAGGAAGAGGAGGCAGAGGCTGGAGCCAAGCAGGCCCCAGGGAGGGATCCCCCTAGTCCTTGCCACTCAGAAGACAGCTTCGGACTGGGGGCAGCACCCCTGGGCAGGTGAGTGATTCCTTTGGTTCCTCAGACCTCAGGCCCTAGGGTCCCAGGAACAGTTGCTCCAAGGGATGGATCCTGAATGTGAAAATGTGGTTTATATTCCTGACTCCTGACTGGGTGGTTAGGGGATACAGATGTGTTTTCCCATTTGGAGGACTACTTCCAGTGGCTCTGAGTGGGAGCCCCTTACAGCCTGCTGCCTGGGTCTCAGACCCAGTGACTTGTAAAACCATGGTTCAGGATGGAAGGATCCCTAGAGAACACTGCCCTTTTTCTCTAGAAGGCTGCTTCCCTCCTTACATAGAGCCTCTAACCTGCTTAGAATTCTTTTGCTCTTACCCCACCCCACAGCCTGGAGGTTCCTCCCAAAGAATCAGCCACCAGCCTCTCCTATTTCCTCTCTCCCATGTCGCCTACCCGCTCCAATCTGGAGTCTCTCACCCTTCCCCAGGAAGTCCTTTCACCAGTCTAACCTTTCTGCTCTCCCCTCTGCCAGCTACCCTCTCAGTCACTGAAGCCATGGCAACAGGAGGGGGTGGCCAGGGAGACAGGGTTGCCTAGCAACCAGGAGTTTCTGGCCTCTGTCTCTGGGGTGACAGGTGGCTTTGTGAGTAAAGCAGCTGGGGTGGGAAGGGAAGGGAGGAGGAGACAGGGGCTGAGGGGTTGTGCTCTGACCCCCTATCCCCTCTACCCCAGAGCCTACTTCTTTGTGGGTGGAAGAGAAGGACCATGGAGGAGACTCCTCTTGCTAAAAGGCGGGAAGAGGAAAGACGTAGGAGCAGGAGAGTGTCCCTGCTGCCTCACATCTTTGTTTGACCCTCCACTGTTCCTCCCTAGCAGTCCATCTATCCTATCTCTGCCCTATTCTCAGAGAGACAGGACTCTGCCCTGAGTAGGGCCAGTGTGGGGAAGGGTAATCTATGTCTAATAGCAAACTTAGGGAGTTTGGGGGAAAGCAGCCGGAACTTCCACAGCAGCAAGATGGATGCACGTTAGATTTAAGGCAGGACTTCCACAGAGAGGTGGTAATGATAGATTAGGCTGATGGAAAGAATCTCCTCTGGAGAAAAGAAAAATGCCTTTCCCATGTCCCAATCTTTCCTTCTCTGTCTACTGGGTCTGGAGGCAGAGGAAGCATCTGGATGGCCCCTGAGGGCTTGTCTCACCTCTGAGCTGGTGTTCTACCCTGGCAGTGAACCACCCCTGAACCAACTGGTGTCTGATTCGGACTCAGAGCTGGACAGCACAGAGCGGCTGGCCCTGGGAAGCACTGACACCTTGTCCAATGGGCAGAAAGCAGACCTGGAGGCTGCACAGCGCCTCGCTAAGAGGCTGTACCGACTAGATGGCTTCAGGAAGGCGGATGTGGCCCGGCATCTGGGCAAGAAGTAAAGACACTGGGCTGGGATTGAGGATGGGGGGAGAGGGAATGCATTCTGTGGGCAGCACCTCCACATCCCCTATATCTGATACCCCCAGGTCTTTATGTTACCCCCACCTGGCCCCTTGACACTTGCCCTTGAGACTCCACCTGTCTCTCTGCCCTGCCCACAGCAATGACTTCAGCAAACTTGTGGCTGGCGAGTACCTGAAGTTTTTTGTCTTCACGGGCATGACTCTGGACCAAGCTCTCAGGTGGGTGTCCAGCCCTTTGAAAGCAGGCCCTACTCTCTAGGCCTGGTGTGCAGGGCTTCAGTTATGCCTCCCCTGAGCCCTGTGCCTCCTCTAAACTGCCCTGAAGTCACTCTTCCCAAGCTGACTGGGCATGGCCAAGAGCCAGAGTTGCCTGGTAAGGGGACCTTGAGTAGATGTGACATGCCCCCTCTTCCCCTCTCCCCAGGGTGTTTCTCAAGGAGCTGGCCTTAATGGGTGAGACCCAGGAACGGGAGCGTGTGCTGGCCCACTTCTCCCAGAGATACTTCCAGTGTAATCCTGGAGCCCTGTCCTCAGAGGGTGAGGAGGCCAGGGTCAGGGTTTTCCTGTCTGGTCATGAAGGCAAATGGGTACTGCATCTGTGCAAAGCGGCATGAGTGTGTGTGCAGAAGTACATGAGTGCACGAGCTTGCAGGCATGGAAGCATGCATGTATGCAGACAATACTGGCATGACTGCACGGATGAGGAACTGTGCATGTGGGCAGGTACAGTGCTAGAGGCTAGTGTGTGCTGTGAAGAGGCACGTGGCTGGTGTGTTTGCATGCCGTTGTTCACATATATGTACAAGACAGCGCTTGACCTGAGTAGGGATTCTGTTTGGCCTGCATAACTGTGTGGGGCCCAGCTGCTTGTGTTTAATGCATAGACACAGAGGAACCTTGGTGTTGGGTGTGAGCAGTGGGCTGTCCCCAGAACCTTAGGGAGTTAGGTAGGGTGACCTAAGAAGGGGGAGAAGTCCTGTCTGAGGGATTTGCTAGAGGAGAGAGGTCTTTGCTCCATAGGAGTTTGCCAATGGGGTCCAGGACTTCCGAAAGTGTGACTGTGGGCCAAAAAGGGTCCGAGAAGGAGCAAGGCATGAACTGGAAGAGAGAGGAAGGGAGCTGTGGGAAGACCCCTTGGGAGGTAGCCGAGGCTAAATGTTAACTCTCCCCTAGACGGTGCGCACACGCTGACCTGCGCC
>NW_011495018.1:28030470-28032133 GCF_000754665.1 Bison bison bison
GGCGCGTGAGTCGGGGGTTGGGGGGAGGGAGATGGGAGAACCCCGTTCGGAGACTTCAAGGCCTGGGAGGCAAAGGACCGCCCCCCCCCATCCCCCCACCAAGTTGACAGGCCTCTGTGCCCTCCAATAGAACATCGGGAAACGCATGACCTGCGGAGACTTCATCGGTAACCTGGAAGGCCTCAACGAAGGCGGCGACTTCCCCAGAGAGCTGCTCAAGGTGGGGGGTTGGGGCAGGGCAGAGGTGGCCAGAGGGGAGGGGCAGGGGACCTGACAGCAGGCCTCCAAGGCGGGTGAGCTGAGGGGCCTGCAAGCACCCAACTCCTGCTGTGGAAGCCTGGGCTCTAGTGACTCAGCCGGGGGACCGCCCCCTCCCCCAGCCCCCAAGGGACTGGCTCTCCCGGAGCATGCGCTCTCGTCATCCCCGCAGGCCGTGGGGGAGGGCGGAGCTGGTCTGGGTAACACGTGATCAGCGGGCCCTGGACTCTGTATTTTGCCTTCATTAGTGCCCCTCCTACAGTGTTCACTGAGTTGGGGTGTATGGCGCCCGCGCCAGGGTGTATGGCCACAAAGGCCTCCCTGGTACCACTGCACCGGGGGGACCCGGAGGTAGAGGGGCGCGAGGGGGACAAAGGCTTTAGAAGATCGCAAAGTCAGCACGAAACTGGGACTACATACTTAGCTTCTGGGTCCTTAATGGGCAGGCCCTGCGCCCGGGCGCCAGAACCTGAGGGTTAGCTACACTGGAGCTGGTAGAACGGGAGGAGGAGGTGGGTGTCCTGGTCCGTGGCTTCACTCCTCTACCAGATCCGGTGGTGCTTTATCCAAGGAGGCCTGCACTCCTAGAGTTGTCAAGGGGGTCCCCGGGCACCACCTACGTGTGACAGCACAGGCATGTCTGTGAACTTGGGGTGTGTTGAGCTTCTGAGTTTGGGGATGCATCTGAGTGGGGCTGTCCTTTGTGAGTTGGGGGTGGTTAATGGTTGGGATATATACTGAGTTTAGTTGTATACTTGTATACGTGTGATTTAGGATGTCGGTGAACCAAAGGGGTTTGTCTGACTTGGAGTGTGTTTGTCCTTAGGTTTTATGATGTAAAGTGTATCTGAGTTGGGGGTGTAGGTTGCGTGTTTGTGTGTGTTGGGGTATATCTGTGAATTGGCTATCTGGTTTATGACGTGTCCATGAGTAGGGGAGTATATGTGACTGTAAAATTTGAGGTGTACCTCTGAATTTCTACTGTGAGTTGAGGTGAGTGTGAACTGGTGCATCTGGCTATTTGGGATGTATGTAAGTAAGGTGGGGTGTTTGAGCGTGATCTGGGATATATACACGGGCATTTGAAGTATCTGCGGCTCGGCGAGGTGGGTGATTCCAGCCTCTTGGCCCCTCCTGGCTCCATAAAAAAGGGCCACCAGGAGGCGTTCCGACCTTTCTCCTCACCACCCAACCCTGCCGAGCCCGGGGGGCGCTCCAGACCCTACAGGAGCGTCCCTCCTTCACAGCCCCACCCTCCCAGCACCCCTGGAGCAGCCCCCCGGCCCCGCCCAGAACCCCCTACTGGCTCTCCCAGGCGCCTCCCCGGTGACGGTGACGGCGCGCCGCGGGCCCTCCTCTCGGTCGGACGCCTCCATGTTGCGCCGTCCCCGCCCCCAGCCCTCGC
>NW_011495018.1:28032854-28036673 GCF_000754665.1 Bison bison bison
GGGCCGACGGGGGAGCCCGACAGGGACAGAGCCCATGGGTAGCCAGGAGTGGGCATGGATGGAGAGGGTAGGGCAGAGGCCCTGAGATCAAGTTGGGGATCTCAGACCAAAGGGTCCTTCTAGGTGAGAGCACGATATGGGGCTCACGCGTGGAGTTTAGGACTTTTGGAAGGAAGACGTGGTTGTGGACCAATGGAAGTGCCGAGAGGGGGTAGGGGATGAACTGGGAGGCTGGATACAGGATTTCAGGCCGGATCTCAGCGACCACTTCAGCGTCCTGGCCAGAGAGTTGAAGAGTGAGGGCTTGGGCTCTGAGTTGTGCTAAGTGCGGGGTGGGCTTGTACTGGGAGGGCTGTGTGTGCACCTGTCTGGGTTGTGCTGTGGGGTGGAGGTTGTGGTGCTGTGGGGTGGATGTGGTGGGGTGTACCTACCCTAGACAGGGTGTGCACAGGTGAGATGCTTGGCATTTGGGGCTGGGCATAGCGGGTGGACAGTGAAAGAGTCAGAGACCATGTTGCGTGGGGAGCGGTGTGTGGGGGGCTGTGTCCCATCTTGGAGAAGGTGCCGACGTCACCACTGCACCCAGCTTCTTGCAGGCAGGCAGCAGCACACGCCACCACACGCCACACACTTAGCTGCACATGCTGGGGACACACCCACTCACAGGCTGGTGGAGGCACCCCCACAGTGGGAGGCACTGGTGTGAGCCCATGCTGCTGGCCACTCCCAAGAAGAGGGGTCCCCTGTGCCACTCCTGGAACTCATCCTCTCTTCCCACCACCCTAAGGCCCCTGCAGGTCCCCCAGGCCAAGTCCACAGAGAGAAGGGACTGGTTCAGGAGTTCACAGGGAGTTTGTGGTATACAGGGTTTGGAAGCTAAAACTATTGCCCTTTAGGCTGATGTCCATTCTCCAGTAACATGAAGTATGGGCATGGGCAGGGGGTTGGCACACCCTGGCATTCGGCTTGGTGGGGCTGTCTGGGTTGGGGGAAGTGCTCAGCTTGCTCTGGGGTTGGGAGCCATGAGAGCGTGTTCTCTATTAGCCAAGGAGAGAGGTGACAGGGAAAGTCCTGTTCCTGGGCCTCAGTTTCTCCATATGCTCTGTGTGGGTTTATTCCATGGAAATAGGCCAAAGATGTGGTTGGGGAAAGGAGAGCTTCTTAGGCTGCTCTTTCTGTTCCCTCTGGAGCCGCGTTCCCCCCACCCAGGATCTGAACAGGATGACCCTAAACAATAACAACAGTAAAGATGCACGCTAAGTCGTTTCAGTCGTGTCCAACTCTTCGAGCCCGTAGACTATGGCCAGGCTCCTCTGTCCAGGGGATTCTCCAGCAACAATACTGGAGTGGGTTGCCATGCCCTCCTCTAGGGGAGCTTCCTGACCCATGGATCGAACCCACATTTATCTCCTGCATTGGCAGATGGGTTCTTTACCACTAGTGCCATCCGGGAAGCCCAAAGATGATAGTAGCAGTTACTGTACATCAACCATGTGCTGTGATGTCTGTGTTAATTGCTTGCCCTGTGTTAAACACGTGGTACTGGGGCTTGCCTGGTGGTCCAGTGGTTAAGACTCCAAGTTCCTAATACGATATGGGGGCTGTGGGTTTGATCCTTTATCAACGAACTAAGATCCTGCATGCCTCACGGCTCAGCCCCACCAAAAAATAACACATGGTAATAGTTTGTTCTTCCCATAGACACTTGGCCTGCAGCTCAAGTGGGAGATCTGGGCCTGGGTCCTGTCCTTCGCTCTACAGCCTGGGTCGTTGGTCATTACACCCATGCCCATCCTTACCCGAAGTTCTGTCTCCTCCCCCTGACTGGGAGGGAGGGCTCTGAGCTCTGGCATTGGTGCACCTCCCCCTGGATCGACCCCCACCCCCCTGATTTGTTCCTTCCTCCCCAGGCCTTGTACAGCTCCATCAAGAATGAAAAGTTGCAGTGGGCCATGTGAGTCCTGGGGATGTCTGGAGAGGGGGTGGGGGGGATGAGATGTCAGGAAGGGGCTGCCTGGAGGGGTTGAGAGCACTGAGGTGGGCTGAGTGAACCCTGGGGCTGTGAGACAGGGGAGGTGGCTGAGACTATGAGAGGCTATGAGGCTGCCTCACTTCCTTTTTTGGAGATCCTGCCTGGATGTAGGGCCTGTGTCTTGTCTGTAGCTGGTTGTTTTGACAAGCTGGGTTGGGTAGGTGGCCAGTATCAACTGGCCTGGGAGGAGGGGTACTGAAACAAAACAGGGAGGTCTTTTTGGCAATCTAAGTGGGAAAGTCTCTGGTCAGAATTCTCTGACCGATAGAGGGAGAGCCCCCTCTTGGGTCCTAGGGAGTCCAGAGTTGTCTACTCTTGGCAGCCCCAGTGAAACAGAAAGACTTAAGAGTTGTCTTGGAAAAGTCTAGTCTGTGGGAGGAGGTCTAGTGTTGAATCCCCAGGTCTGAGAGTACAGCCCTCATCTAAACAGTCGGTGGGTCACTCATACTTGCTGGTATCTGCTGAGAGTCCAGTCACTGCCCAGTTTAGTTGGGTGCTCCCTCTGCTCCTCAGAGGAGGCCAAGCTCAGGACTGGGGTACGGCGAGGGTGGGATCAGGGAAAGCTTCTGTGAGGACTGGTCTTGGGGCAAGCCTTGAAGGAGAGGAAAAATTGGGGAGAGAAAGAGGGAAGTTGATATTTGGGAGGCAAATGCATGGTGGCTGAAAGGAGTATGGGGTGGGGAGACCAAGAGGAGGCAGGCCTGACTGGCCTGGAGAGTGGGAGAGACAGTGCTGGTGGGATGTGGCGTAGGCTCCATGTGGGGGCAGTAGGGAGCTACTGCAGGTTTCTGAGGAGGGAGTAACAAGATGGAATCAGATCCTTTAGAGGATATCTGACAGAGCCTGCAGACCAGGATGTACAAGGGAACTACTAGGAAGCTCCTCTTGCCACCATTTAGCCAACAAGCTCTGAGTAAAGCCTGGTGCTGGGTGTGGTTGAGAAGCTGAGTCAGACGTTTATGCCCTAGCACAGAAGGGAGTGAGGGGTGTGTGTGCAGAAATGGAGAGGATGGGACTGGGTCCATGTGAAGAGAGGAAGGGACAGACATGGCCCTACCCGTGGGAGCTTTAGTATGGGGGCAGAGACATGCTGGCTCAAGGAGCCCTGATCTGAGTGGCGAGGTACAGCAGCACCCTGGGCCACCCAGTCTGAGGCCGGAGATGTGGCTCCAGGAGCCTCAGGCTGAGGAGAGCCACACCCTCTGTGGCTCCTTCTGTGGAGAAGAGGGGCAGCCCCCGCACCCACTTCTCCACAGACACTGGAGAGCTTTCCTGGGTGCCAGAGGTCAGGACTGGATGTGGGGGCAGGGTTGTGGCTCCACAACCAGCCCCCTCTGAGGTAATCACACCTGCAGAGACGAGGAGGAGCTGAGACGGTCTCTGTCTGAGCTGGCCGACCCCAACCCCAAGGTCATCAAGAGGGTCAGTGGGGGCAGTGGCAGTGGCTCCAGCCCTTTCCTGGACCTGACTCCTGAGCCCGGGGCTGCAGTCTACAAGCACGGCGCCTTGGTGCGAAAGGTGCACGCGGACCCTGACTGCAGGAAGAGTATGTGGCCAGGTGGGAAGGCCTGGGAGGGGGATGGGAGTGGGCCTGTCTCAGGCCCCCCTGCTCGTCTTCCTCACTCCCCCCCTCTGCCCACCCGCCAGCACCTCGGGGCAAGCGCGGCTGGAAGAACTTCCACGGGATCCTCAAGGGCATGATCCTCTATCTGCAGAAGGTGCGAGGCCAGCCCAAAGGGGTGGGGCTGGGGTGGCTCAGAGGATTCGGGGGGCTGGGCTGGGACAGG
>NW_011495018.1:28036773-28037564 GCF_000754665.1 Bison bison bison
GGGACAGGACTGTGGCCAGGACAAGACGGGCACCCCACAGGAGGAGTACCAGCCTGGGAAAGCGCTGTCAGAGGCAGAGCTTAAGAACGCCATCAGCATCCACCACGCGCTGGCCACGCGGGCCAGTGACTACAGCAAGAGGCCCCACGTCTTCTACCTGCGCACAGCTGACTGGCGGGTCTTCCTCTTCCAGGCCCCGTGAGTGCCCTCCTCCGGCCCATCCCAGACCCCTTCCCCCCACCCCCAGCATGCTTCCCTTGCTTGTCCCCGGACTGCCTCCTTCCTTATCAGGCCACACCCTGAGCCAGCACTGCCATTGCGGGACGGATCCCTGGCCCAGTCCCAGGTGGCCGTGCTGTCTCCCCAGGAGCCTGGAGCAGATGCAGTCCTGGATCACTCGCATCAATGTGGTGGCTGCCATGTTCTCCGCACCCCCATTCCCAGCTGCCGTCAGCTCCCAGAAGAAGTTCAGCCGCCCTCTGCTACCCAGCGCTGCCACCCGCCTCTCCCAGGTACCCTCCCCCACCTCCTGTCCACCTGGTGCCTCGGGGCAAGTGGGGCGCTGGAGTGGGGCCAGCCTAGGCCGGCCACACTCGAGGCTGCTGCCTATGATGTGGCTGTCCACCTCACCAGGATGCGGGGGGCCGTGGAGGCTGAAATCCAATCAGTTAACCCAGACACTGGGTGCTTTGTTCATCCAGAGGAAGGGGCACCTTTTCAGAAACCTTGCACAAAGGCACTGTCTCTGCCAGAATAACCCTGATCGTGCTCCCCTGGCCCCTAGGAGGAGC
>NW_011495018.1:28037793-28038852 GCF_000754665.1 Bison bison bison
AAGAAGGCCCGGTGCAAGGAGGCTGAAGAGCAGCGGCAGAAGGAGGCGTATCTGGAGTTTGAGGTAAGCTCCCAGCCCAGGCACCTCTTGCTCCCTCAGGGCCTCTGTGTCCCATGCACAGGCTCAGACAGGTGGTTAAGGGCATGGCTCAGAGTGGGACTATCTGGGTGACCCTGCGTGGGCAGCTTTCTTGCCATGAGCCTCAGTTTCCTCTCAAGTGGGACAGGGAGGACAGTAGTCTGTCCCCACTAGGGTGATGAAGGGAGCCGATTTCTGCCAAGGGCTCCATTTTGCTGACTCTGGTAAAGGCTCCAGGAACACGAGGTGTTACAGCTGGCAGTCTACAGAGTCCAGAGAACGGCACCAGAACACCCAGGGGTGTGAGTGGTCACAGTCAGTCCTTGGAGACTTTGGGGGCCCCAGAGGTTGGCGAGAACCTGGCATCTCCTAGCCTTCTTTGCCTCCCTGCTCCAGATGGGGTGGGCTGGGCAGAGGGGGATGAGCAGGCTCACCGCTGCCCTTCTGCCTCAGAAATCCCGCTACGGCACGTACGCAGCGCTGCTTCGGGTCAAGCTGAAGGCAGGCAGTGAGGAGCTGGATGCGGTGGAGGCAGCAGTGGCCCAGGCCGGCGGCACGGAGGATGGACTCCCCCCTCCTCACTCCAGTCCCTCCCTGCCGGCCAACACCTCCAGCCAGCCCCGGGCTCAGTGTTCCGACTCAGAGGCTCGGGCAGGGGCAGGCAGTGGGCGGTGGAAGCCGTGAGCTGGGGGTGGGAGTGGGGGGGCGGTGCCCACCGGGCACCTGCATGACACGGCCCTGCCTAAGCCCGGGCCGGCCTCGGGCCACCTGTGAGGGCCTCTTGGTCCAGGGCCTGACCGCGCCGGACGCGGTGTCCGGGGCAGGGCAGGGCTAGGGCGTGGGCCTCAGGAGCCTTAGGCTAAGGGCCCCTCTGAGACCCCTTTTTTGTGATAATGTTTTGCACTTTTTCGTACAGGGGATGGGGGTGGGAGGGGCCAGGGCCCCTGGACTCTTGATGCTCCTTTTTTTTTTTTTTTTTTT
>NW_011495018.1:28038952-28045078 GCF_000754665.1 Bison bison bison
GGGGTTGAGCTGGTTTCCCTCCCTCTGCCCTGAGGGCTCACCCTCTCCCTTGCCAGAGGTGGAGGATGGATGTCCAAGCTGAGGCCCCATGCACAGGCCAGGCAGTGCGGCCTTGCTTCCCTCCTTCAGTGGGCCCTGCCCTTTGTATCGCCTCCACCTCCATTAAAACTGCTCTCGACTTGCTGGCTGGGCCTCCTCCTCTCTCTCGTGCCTGGCCTGAGGCCAGGGTAGGCATTTGCTTCCCGGGGACAAGCATCACACACATCAGGGGCTGCTGTAAGTTGGGGAGGAGGCCAGGCCCCCTCCCTTTCTCATGAGAATCTTTTATTTGCCCCAACTGAAGGGTGGGCACGGGGTGTTAAATAAGAACTGGAACAGGCAGGGGCACTGTACAGAGGGATCCTGGAAGGGGCTGGTGGGTGGGGAGTGGTTCAGTGCACCTGAGGCTGGGGGCGCCCGTGGCAGAGCCCTCCTGGTGGCTCAGGGGGTGGGCCCAGCTTCTCTGTTTCCTGTTCCACCGACTGGCTCCCATAGGCACTGTCCTCCTTCACCTCTGCTGGGGGAGTGGACACGGGAAAGGGAGCAGGAAAGAGTCAGGCCTTAGGCCTCCCGCCCTCCAAGCCCAGATCCACCTCTCAGTTACGGTCCCTTTACCTGTGCTGGGCAGCTTTTCCTGGGTCTCTGGACCCTTCAGCAGCCTCACCCCCTCCTCCAGGCCCATGTCAGACAGAGCATTCAGCAGGCCCGTCCAGTCGCCACCAGCCAGCTGAGGAGATGGAGGAAGCATGAACCAGGAGTTGTGGTTAGGGTGTGGGATCCCGGAGGAAGCACCAGAGATCTGAGACTGGGGCATGGAGCATGGGCAGGGGCCTGACCGACCTGGTAACTGCGCAGGAGGCTGCCACTGGGCGAGGCTGTCCTTCGATACGTGTCCACCAGACTGCGCAACCCCAGCCGTTCTGCCAGCTCCACCCAGCTGCCCTGGGCTCCTGGCCCATCAAGCAGATGCTCCAGGTTCTGTAGGACTGTATCTTCAAGGGGTATCTCTGGCCCTGAAGGGGACACACACATAAACATGTTAGTTACCCCCAGAGATGGCAAAGACACCCAAATGTCACCTTTATCTCAAGGCAACCTGATTGATAGTGCAGGCGGGGCCACTGGGGCAATGGATGGAGGACGGGGATGGAGAAAGGGAGACCTCCTTCAGTGGTCCCGAAGGACAAGAGACCGCTGTGAGCAGGGGTCAGGGGTCTGGCAGTGGGTGGGGAGAGCTCCTCACCTGCAGGGCTGGGCGGAGTCAGCGGCGGCGCCATGGTGTCCTGAGCAGCATTTAGCAGCAAGGTCTTCACCTGGGGAGACAGCCTCAGCCTTGACTACCTCCCATCACAGTCCTTGACCCCCAGTACCAGCTACTCAGGACCCCATCTACAAGCCCAGATGCCCCATCCCCTGGTACTGCTATTCCGGGGCTGGCCTCACCTTGCTGCTGCGAGTGAGGTCAAGAGGTGTGTGGCCCCGGAAGCTGCCTCGGGTGTCCCTCTCAGGGCTCTCGGAATCTGAGTCACTACCAGAGGTGGGAGGCGAAGGCAGTGGGCACAGGGGCTCCTCGTTCTCTGCGTGGACGTCAGCACCTGGGGCAGGGAGATAGTCACAGGGAGGCTCCCTTGGAGCCCACATTAAGGACTGCAAAGTGGGGGATTGGGGGATTGGGAGGCACCCCCTTTCCCCCCTCAGCCCTGTTCATAAGCCCCTGAGGGTGGGACTGACCAGCCTTCAGAAGGAGGCGGGTGAGGGTTGGGGATCCCAGTCCAGCTGCCAAGTGTAGGGGTGTGTTTCCCGCAAAGGTGCGGGCATTCACGTTGGCCCGGAGCTGTGGGGTGTGAGGGAGTGGTTGGTCACAGCACTGACTGATCCGCTGGGCCTCCCCCGACACCTTCACCATCCCCAGCCCTTGGCTCCACATCTTCCACAGTCCTCAGTCCCACCTTGGTGACGAGATGGGTGACCAACCCCAGCTCCTCCATCTCTGTGGCTAGATGCAGGGCTGTCCGGCCCCCCTGCCGCTCTGCAGCCTCCACTTCAGCCCCACTCTCCACCAGCAGATCGAGGCACTCGGGGCTTCGGGCACGGACTGCCAGGTGGACTGGGTATAGCCCTAGTGACACAGGGTATTCAGCCTGCAGCTGTGCCCCTAATGTGAGCCCTTGACCAGCTGACCTCCACACCTCACGTCCACTGTAGGCACTCCCCAGATCCTCTCCCTGGTGCCCACTCTTGCCCGCTGGTTCAGATGAGGTGATGAACTCACCTTCGAAGTCGGGTACATGCAGCAGTTGGGGCATGGCAGGAACCCCACTCCGCAGCAGGGCGCACAGCATGTCGGGGGCGCTGGCACCTGCCCGGAGTGCCAGGTGCACTGCTGAGTCTCCATGCCGATCCAGCAGTGCTGGGTCTGCGCCCAGCTGCAGCAGGAAGCTCACCACCTTCGTCTGCCCCGTGATCACTGCCAGGTGCAGGGGCGTCTGGGGGAGGCAGGCAGGGTGAGCCAGGCCCGCTCCTTGCCTCACCCACCTGACTTCCAACCCCTCCCCCTCACCAATAGAGGCCCCTCACCTGGTGCAAGTGATTGGTGATATTAACCACGCCGAGGTGTGGGGCGTGGTAGACGACGTGGGCTATCTGCTCAATGACGGTGGTCTGCCCGTGGATGATGGCCAAGTGCAGTGGCCTAGGGATTGAGGGGGGTGAGACTCTGGCTTAGGAAGCTCAGAAACTTGTTATGCTTTACTCTCAAAACACCACCACCTCCATAATCTCTCCAGCCCACGAAAGTAAATCCTTCCGCGCACCTTTTGCGGTAAGTGCGTACTATTACTGTGCCCCTTAAGCAATCGACAAAACTAAAGTCTACAGAGATTTAAGTATCTTGAACAGAGCTAGAGCGTAGCGAGGCCGAACTTGAAACTGGGTCTGCCTAACTCCGGAACCCTGGCTCTATAGGTTCCTTTCCTGCCCCACAGCCCACGACCTTCCACCGGCGCGCGGAGCCCTGGTCCCCGCCCGCTCTCCCGCCCACCTACGTGTCTCCGTTCTCATCCTGTGCAGTCAGCAGGTGGCGCTGTCCCGCCAGCAGCGAGCGTGCGTCCGCCGTGACGCCGTAGTCCAGCAAGGCTCGGGCGCTGCGCTGCGCCAGGCCGAACAGGCGTGCGTTGTACTCCCGGGCTGGAGGTGACAGGGGGCGTGGGTGTGGACTAGGTCCCCACCCACAGCGTCCCGACCGCTGGGATTCCCGAGGTCATACCTCGATGCAGCAGCTCCGGGGTTTGCTGTTCGCGCTGGGGCGTCCCGGGGGGCGCGCTCGGCTCTGCTGCTTCCTCCCCAGCATCCACACTAGGCGTCTCGGCGGCCATCTGCGCCCCACCCCCGCCTCCCGGGTAGCAGCCCATTGGGGCCGCGCCCGACTGGTAGGGGCTGTAGGCCAAGGAGGAGGGGAAAAAGCCGAGGCTGCCACCTGTGGATACAGGCAGGACTGTGGGGAGAGGGCACCAGGAGGACTCTCCCAGATTTCTTCCCCACAACTTTTCTCCCCTTTATCCCATCCTCCTCCATTGCCCTTCCTGCCACCAGCACCACCTCACCTCCTCCTCCAGCTCCTCCATAACCCCCAGCCGAGCCCCCAGAGCCTCCACCCATGTGGGAGCCACCCCCAAAGGGCTGGGAGAAGGTGGGCAAGGCTTTCCTCCGCTTCCGCTGCACCTCCTCCTTGTCTAGGGGTAGAGGGAAATGAGATGTTAAAACCCCAACTCGCACCAGCCTCAAGAGCCCTGTCCCACTCTGGTAATGGCCTTTCCCCCAAAAACCCTCAGGCTGGCTCCTAGGGCCACCTCTTTCTGGGACATTCCCTACTCCTGATTTCACTCATGGGTCCCCTGATCTAGTTCTTGGGACCCTCCAGTCAAGCCCCCGTCTCCAGCCCCCCTGGGATCTTCAGCCCAGCTCCACCTTCTACCAGAGGATAATAGGTGAACTGTTTGGAGTCAGAGACATCCCCCCCACGCTTGCGTTTCAGTTGCAGGAACACGGTTACAGGACGCTCAATCTTCATCTTGTGATAGGGAGGTGTCCGGAACACAATGGCATACTAGGGGGAAGGAGGACATAGGTGTCATTAAGGTCTTGACTTAATTTGAGCCTAGCCCCAGCCCTGGCCCTAGGGTACCTGTTTGTGAACATCTGTGGGAGAGAAGTCCCCAAAGGCCTGCCATCCATTCTCATCATCCTCGTAGAACCGAACCTCAATGTCATCTACAGGGAAAATTGAATCTATAGGGCCATTTGTCCTGAAGCTGTGTTGTTCCCCAAGCTTGATACCCATCGCTAGCTCCCCGCCTGGGCTCCAGCCTCACCTTTCTGCACCTTGTCACAGAGCAGATAAACCTCATCTCCACCCCGCACAGAGCCAGCTGTCTTGTCCATTCGAGAAATCTTAAGGTTTGAGGCTCCAGGAGACTCTATGGAGATGGCATATCAGTTACTTGAGATGATACAATAGCCATGGCCCCAACTAGGGAGCCAGGTGCTTTGTATTTTAACAACCCCAAGAGACACAGGAACTGCCAGTATCTTCATTTACTCAGAGAGGGGACGTGACTTCCTCAAGATCACTCAGCTCATACATGGTGGGGCCAAGTTCAAATCCACAGTTTGAGGCTGCCCTCCACACTACCTGTGGCACCCAGACCCAGCACCCCAGGTGGTCAGGATACTCACTGCTGTCATGTATGGGCTGGGAGATAACTGGCTTCAGGGGCAGAGAGAAGGAGCCATCACTGGCTCGAAGGAAGGCAGAAAAGCGCAGTCGCACAATGCTCAGATCCATCACCTTCTTCAGTTCCTTGGCCTCCTGCTCCAGCTCTCGACGCTCAGCCTCTGGACAGTGGGCATACATGTGACCCCTGGACTCCTCCTCTATTCCTTCCATGACCACCTCCCATGACTCCCTCCATATCCCCCATACCCGTAAGGCCCTGGGGCCTGGAGCGAAGACGCTGCCTCTGAAGTTTTTGTATCATAATCTCCATCATGTTCTTTTTGGTCACATGGAGGACACCCAGGTTGTTAAATCTGTGTGGAGGCAGGGAGAAGTCAGGGGCCTTGCAGGCAGTTCTTTCCTCCTGAGGCACCCTCCCCACTGCCAAGGCTTGGCCCTGCTCTACTTCCTCTAGGAAGCTTTTCTAGTTTTTACTTGGGGCCCTGGGTTCTGGGGCCAACCAGAATCTTTCCCCTTGGTCAGATGCTAAGCTCACAAAGGTGGGCTGGGACCTAGGACTGGCAAGCGATGAAGGGGCACACCAGTGGGGACCAGGGTAGGGGGCACCGGACACCTACTGGGCAGTCATGTCCTTGGGCCCCACAGACACTGCGCAGACCCCCAGCTCCGAGCACTGTTTGCCCACCAGACTGTGGGCATGGGCACGAGGCGGGTCACTGTGTGTTACCAGGTCCACCTCAATCTTGGCAGGTCCCTCGTAGTTACAGATCTGTGAGGGGTGAGGGCTGTCAGTAATGCCCATGGACACACTGTCCACTAGCCCACCCTCCAGCACCACTCTGGCTCACCTTGACAGTGGGATAAGTCTTCCGGCCCTTCTCGCTAGAGGCTCCTGGCAGTCCTCCATGGGAAGGGCCTTCACAGCCATATCGAAATCGGAAGCCTCGCTGAAGGTGCCAGGGCAGAGTGACATTGTGACTAGGAGAAACATCCCCCCTCACCAGCCACATCCCCAGCCAGCAGTGACCATAATGACTAGACGTGTGTATCCTGAATCACCATCATGCCACTGTGATCAGCAGCTGCTAACGATCCCAACCTGAAGTGGCTCTGTGATAGTTACCCTCCCTGTGGCCAGCCAGCTACAACTGTCCCACTTGCCCCCAAAGCTGAAGCCATCCCACACCATCCCTTCTACTTGCTCACCTGCTTAGGCTGTTCCACGATCACCAGGTAGGGACCATCAGCTGGGGACAGAGGAGCCTTGCTGAGCCAGGACCTTTGAGCCCATTCCCAAGACAGAGGGCACACACCACATGCTCCTCCCTCCTCCTCCCTCCCCCTCCCTCCAC
>NW_011495018.1:28045178-28052474 GCF_000754665.1 Bison bison bison
CTCCCTCCAAGACAAGGGCAGGTCAGGGGACTTATTAACCTGTCTCTGGGGCTGGCTCCTTGGGCTCCACAATGGACGGGTTGAATTTGAAATCATCATATTCAATGATGCCATCCAGACCCTGGTATGGAGACAGACTGGGATGGCAGCTGATTCTGAGCCACCCCCAGAACCCCCCACCTCTCAGCTCTCTAAAGCATTAGCAATCACCCCCTCTCCTAGGCAGGCCCATAAAAAAGCTCCTACTGAAAGCAGTTTGCAGAGAGTGACTGACAGGCAGGGTGAAATAATCTGAGGACATTAGACGTGTAAGGGAGTAGAAGGGACTAGGACAGGCAGGCAAACAAGCAGACAGGCACAGGGGGGTGGCCGGCAGGCTTTGGAGCCAGGCGGCGTGACTCACTGGGTCGTAGCAACTGTCCATGACTCTGGGCTAGGCCCGGCTCTGTCCGGTGGCTTCGGCCGGGTTCTGTTTCCCAGAGTTTCAGGCGCCCGCCTTAGGTGGGGAGGAGTGGCGGGTGTAGGGAGAGACAGATCAGGACGGGAGTTGGGGGGAGAGGGGGGCCCAAATTTAGGGGAGGGTCCGATCTCCTCCAGCTACCCGTCCGGGTGTGGCGGGCAGGATCCGGTGGAGGGCGAGATCCGGAGCTGGGCTGGGCCAGGCCGGGGAAGGGGCAGGAAAGTTAGAACAGCTTAGGAAAGTCCCGAAAATACCAGGGGGAGGCGGGGCCAGGGGGGCGGGCCTGGAAATGACGCCACTGGCCACGCCCCCTGGCGGGAGGGGCGCGAGGTCCTCTCGCTGGCCAGAGGGCGCCGGCAGCGTCTCTGCAAGCAGAGGGGCAATCAGACCCAGGGAAGGCCCCGCGGGGTTGGGGGGGCCCCCCCTCCTCTCTCCAGGGCCGGCGCCGGGGACTGGGGGTCTTTCAAGGCCGGAGGAAGCTCCTAGTCCGGGGCCCGGCCCCTCCTCTCCCCCTTCCCCTCCCCCGTCCTGGAGCAACCTTGGGATTTTCTACCCTCAGGGAGGCCACGGCTGATTCACCCCGGGGGGTTTTGGGGGGACATTCCTGCTGTAGGAAGGCCTCCTCCCCGAAGGCCTGTAGGTGGGGGCTCTTCCGAGTAGAGGGCCCCGGGGTTCTGTCCCGAGAAGCAGTCTCTGAGGCCAAGGGGCCAGAGGGGGTGTTGGGATGGGCACCTCCATTCTCTCTTCCCGAAAATCTCAACAGTCGTTGATTCCCACACCGCACCTGCTTTGGGTGCACCTCCCCCGCCCCTGTCCCATGGCCGTATGTAACATAGGTACATCACAGGTGTCTATGTTTCAGCCCATGTGCTTGCGCATTGTGTGCATGACGTGAACATGCGTGTACAGGTGAGAGTCCTTAAACTTATTAGTGTGGACACATGTCAGCATGTATCTGAGGGCACAGGTGAACCTGTCGTTGAGTTTCTGCGTGGAGGGTGTGTGTCCAGGCACTTGTGCACGGGTGAGTGTGCTTTGCGTATGCATGTGTGTGCGAGTCTGAGTGCATGGACGATCCTGTGCATCTGCGGGCATACGTGTAGATGGACGTACGCCCCGTGTCTTTGTACAAGGATATCGATGTGTATCCGCGTGTCATGTTCGTATACGCGCTCTCTGAATGCGCAGATGCCGCTCTTCAACTCTAGGGCTCGGTCAGCTAAGGACCCTCCTCCCACCCTTGCCGGTGTCCCACCACCCAGGGGTCTGAACCCGGCCACTCACCGCGGCGGCGGCTCCGGTTCAGGATTCTCTCCCGGCCGGACCCACCTCGGACGGGTCGCGAGACCTCTCCCACCACCAGGACTGCAGCCGGGAAAGCCCCTTTACCGCCCCCGGGAGGGGGGAATTCCCGTGACGTTTCCGTGCGTCACTCGCCATGCCCTTTTTCATTGGCTGAAAGTTTAACTCCTGGACTTACACAACCAATCGGGAGTGACTCTGGGTCGCCCCTTGGAGGAGAAACATCTGTGTAGCTCTGGAAGCCAGAGTGAGAATGACCCTCAGACAGGCACTAGCTCTGCCAACCCGCTGCGGGATCCGCTGACCGAGCGCCATTCCCCAGCCGAGGGACCTGGCTCCGGTCTCCTCACACCCAGGCCTGTCCAAGCCGGCTGGAAGCCCCTGCTGCTACTCGGTTCTATGCTCCGCCTAATGCTCGGCCACCTCTGAAGTCGGGGAACCCCAGGGGGAAGCTGATATGCCTCAGCCCTCTGGTCCCGCCCGGAGCGGGCCCGGCTGCCGGGAAGACTTAGAGGAAGAGGAAGGAAGTTGATCTTGCAGTAGGTTCTAGAGTGCCATCTGGTGGCCCCTCTGGAGCCTCATGGAGACTCCGTAATACTCTCAGTCTTCCCGGGAAGAAAGTGTCTGGACCTGAAGCTTGTTCTGTAAATGACAGAACATTTAACAGCTGGCCAGACTTTCAGACCTGAGCTCAGGAAGTCTTCCGAGGATAAGGGAAAGGAGGTATTTATCTGGGAAACTCAGGTCTTGCTCATCGATCACGGAAGTTTGGAATATTAGAGTTGAAAAGTCATCCAAAATTATTAGTTCAAATGCCTTTGATGTAAGAAATTACCTTTTTATATAGTTTCCAATGTCCGCTTACTTTAAAGATATAGATATAGATATATAATTTGGCTGCACTGGGTCTTAGTTGAGATCTTTGTTGAGATCTTCTGTCTTCATTGTGTCTAGTTCCCTGACCAGGGATGGAATCTGGGCCCCCTGCATTGGGAGTGCGAAGTCTTAGCCACTGGACCACAGGGAAGTCCCTGCTTAGACACTTCTAGCGGCAGCAAGGTCAGCACAGATTCACAAAGTACTGACCTCTGGGGCTGGACATTTCTGGTTGGTAGAATTTCTTTTCAGGAGGTGCCATGAGTAATCTCCATTTTGGGAGATGTCCTCCCTTAGGCTCACCATGGTAGAACACAGGCTGTTGTTTCAAACCTTGCCTGCAGCTTGCCCCTGACCTTAATAACAGAATTACAGGCCTGCAGTAGCTCTGCATGCTGCTGCTACTGCTGCTAAGTCGCTTCAGTCGTGTTCCGACTCTGTGCAACCCCATAGACAGCAGCCCATCAGGCTCTCCCGTCCCTGGGATTCTCCAGGCAAGAACACTGGAGTGGGTTGCCATTTCCTTCTCCAATGCATGCAAGTGAAAAGTGAAAGTGAAGTTGCTCAGTCGTGCCCGACTCTTAGCGACCCCATGGACTGCAGCCCACCAGGCTCCTCCATGCATGGGATTTTCCAGGCAAGAGTATTGGAGTGGGGTGCCATCGCCTTCTCGGAGCTCTGCATAAAGGGAGACTATTGTGGCCCTTGATTTGGGTAATTTCCTGTCACTTCCCCCTCTTCATCTTGCCTGCAAATTGAATGTGCCAGATACTATGTGAAGATGTATGTGTATTCAGTTGCACAGCCGTCTCTGACTCTTTGCGACCCCATGGACTGTAGCCTTCCAGGACTGTGCCTCTGTCCATGAAATTTTCCAGGCAAGAATACTGGAGTGGATCGCCATTTCCTTCTCCAGAGGATCCCTGGGTTGAGACCCAAGGATTGAAACCGAGTCTCTTGCATCTCCTGCATTGGCAGATGGATTCTTTACCACTGAGCCACCAGGGAAGCCCAAACTGATAAAGTTAAGACTCAGAGAGGAGAAGTAACACAACCAAATACATGGCTTGAAAGGGACAGAGTGAGAATCAAACCCAGTCTCTTAACTCTAGCACAAAGCTCTTCACCTTAAATTTGTATAAAGCAAAGCAGGTCTTCCCACCCCATTGCGAGACTTTAGACTTGGGTGGGAGTGGGTAAAACTGGGAGAAATGGTTATATTCTAGGTAGATTTGAAAGTCGGGGGCAATAAAACTTGCTGAGGAATTGGGTGTGGGATGTTGGGAAGGGGTGTTGATATAAGAACCTAGAGGAGATGAGGGGTAATTGTACATTAAGTCAGTGTAATGGATGGTATTTGAAGTTTTGACAGTGTTCACCATTACCCCACGATTGAATGTAGAGAAAAGGAGTTGACAAGCACTACACCCTGGGACATTCTGATGTTGAGAAGCTGTGGACATGAGGAGGAACCAAAAGAGGAAATTGGAAAGACATGGTCAGTGAGCCAGAGGAGAACCAAGAAAAACCTGTGTCTCAGCCAGGTGAGAGCATTTCATGGAGGGGGTGGTAAACTATTTAGTTGAATTAAAGCTCCTTCTCAGCTGAAGCCCAGGGTTCTTGTTTTCTCACAACCACAGTTTCCCAGTGAGCCCTGAACGCAGGTGAATACCCAAGGGCTTGAAAAGCCACATACTTTACTGTTCCTAGCATTTATTGGGAGGGGCGGGGTGATGGGGAAGTGTGCGCCCATTATTACTAACTCTGTAATTCGTCCTCCCTGATATCTTTATTTTTTTGGCTGCTCCATGGGGCTTGTGGGATCTTAGTTCCCCCAGCAGAGATGGAACCCCTACCCCCTACAGTGGAAGTGTGGAGTCCTAACCATTGGATCTCCAGGGAAGTTCTGATATCATTCTTATGTGCTCAGAAAATTCGCATTTATTCTTGGTTATGTTTGTTTTTTTCCTGTTTTTATTTTATTAATTATAGTTTAAAAAAATATGATTTGGCTATGCTGGGCCTTAGTTATGGCATGCAAATTCCTAACTGCAGCAGATGGGATCTAGTTCCCTGACCAGGGATCGATCAAACTGGGGTCCCTTGCATTGGGAGTGCAGAGTCTCAGCCACTGGACCACCAGGGAGGTCCCCTTTTATTGATGTATAGTTGATTTACAATGTTGTGTTAGTTTCAAGTATATAGCAAAGTGATTCACACACACATACACGCACACACGGAGAAATAAACAGCAACCCACTCCAGTATCCTTGCCTGGGAAATCCCATGGACAGAGAAGCCTGGTGGGCTGCAGTCCCTGGGGTCACAAAGAGTCAGACACAACTGAGTGACTGAATAACAACATACACACACATACATATATATTTTTTCAGATTATTTTCCATTATAGTTTATAACAAGATATTGAATATAGTTGATCTATTTTATATGTAGTAGTGTGTATCTGTTATGGGCTTCCCAGGTGGCTCAGTGGTAAAGAATCTGCCTGCCAATGCAGGAGATGCAAGAGACACCAGTTCGATCCCTGTGTTGGGAAAATCCCGAGGAAGAAATGGCAACCCACTCCAATATTCTTGCCCAAAAAATCCCATGCACAAAGGAGCCTGGTGGGCTATACAGTCCACAGGGTGGCAAAGAGTTGGACACAACCGAGCACACATGCACACACATAGTGTGTGTCTATTAATCCAAACTCATTTATCCCTGCCCCTCTTTCCCAGTTTTCTAGTGAAGTCTTAGCTCACCATGTAATTATTACTTCAGGTACTCGACCTTTTATTTCCACATGAGAAACTACAGAAAAATGTACTCATTTTTGAGAGTTTCCACACCACCATCATTACTTTTGAGCTGGGGAAGTGTCATAGGAAAGACCATGCAGTTTAGAGTGAAACACACCTGGGTTGGAATCTCAGCTCCCTAACTTCCCAGGAACACAGCCTCTCTGAACCTGCTGCTTCATCTAGGAGAAGAGTTAATATTTCTACAAGGTTGGGTAAGCAGTGCATTTAATATTGACATACACTCGTGTTCCAACAATGTCACTCCTCGTTAGGATCTCAGGCCTCCGGGCTTTTTGAAACCTGCTATCCTAGAGTTCTTATAGGAGACACTGTTAAGACCAGCATTTCCTTCCAGATTATACTATTTTCCCAGAGGTTTTGTCACTTCCATGTCATTAGCCAGTCTTTCTTGGTCAGAATTAAGGCCTGCGTATTAGATCTTCTTGTAGTTTCCTTCACCTGACAACACTGTTCAACACAAGTCAGGTTATATGTCAGCTGATTTTTCTATACCAGAATAAGACTTTCGACGAATGTTTTCCTTTGCTTGCCAGTGGGGTGGGGTTCAGTTTGCAATCACCCCAGCTTCTTCCCTAATATTTCAGACCAAGGGCTACAGACTTTTCGTATTATTTTGTTCATAGGATAGACTTTGGATTTCTATATGTTAGTCTATGTTGTCTCCCTCACCTCATGTTTCCCTTCCTTCAGAAGCTTCTGAAGGCAGAGCTGTGGGGCTCAGAAGGGAGAACAGAGATGTTAGAGTCAAAGCCAATGGTCCAAGTGTCTACCTGATTGTAGATCCAGGCTCTTCTGCACCCATAAGGAAAAGAGCAGGTGAGGCATTCAGTCTTACTCATAATTTTCCCAGGGGCAAGGTTTTAGGTTAGTGTGGCGAGCAGGCACGGTTTGGATTATTTGCAGAAGGAAGGGAAGCGGAAGAGACTAGTGCAGGAGCTGCTGGACTCCTGTTAGTATTGTTCCACATCCAGCTGTTTCCGTTTCCACAGCGGTACACCCAAGGGAGGCACTGACAGACATCCAGACCCATCCACGTGGTTGTGCTCAGCAAAGGGAAGACTGAGAGGCTGAATGATCACAGACACAGCTGGGTCCAATGAAGAGGTGAGCGCCCCTAAGTCTCCAAAAGGGAGGCCCACTGGTACTACTCTCCACCCTTTGGTGGAAGAGACTATGGTAGAGGAGGAAGTCAAGATGATGGGAGATGCTTCACTTGGGAAGGCTTAATAGCATTCTGCAACCCACCCACAGTAGCTCAGCCCTGCAGAAGCCATGCTGCCTGCCCCATGCACACTCCTTGTCTTATCCTGATGCAAAGGGAAAGAAGAGAAGGGTTTCTCCAATCACACTTCAGTGGCTGGGCTGTTTGGAGGCTACGGGATAGGAAAAACATTTCCATGCTCAGTTACGGGCCAGAATGAATGCCCTGTGTCCAGAAACACAAGCTCACAGCTATGGGCAAGGTAGCCTCCCACCCGCTAAGGCCCATGGGCTCCTTGTGCTGCTGGGACTATGAAGCACACCTGAGGGAAGCCTTCTGAGTAATGACAGCTCAGCCCTGGCTCACCTTCCCTTTGACCCCAGCCTGGGCTGTCACAGTTATCTCCATTGGAGCAGTTAGGGAAGAGAACTGTCAACCCCCAGCACATCCCTGGTGACAAGGGAGCACTGCTACGATGGTGGTGGTGGTGGTTGGGGGGTGGGGAGGTGGGCAGCAGCAGTGGTGAAGGAATCCTGACCATGGTTGGTAGGCTCGGCCTCTGTTCATGTGAGGGCCTACGTATCCCACAACATGGTACCCACAAGCTCAAGAAGGAAACCAGAAGAAAAGGC
>NW_011495018.1:28052574-28085846 GCF_000754665.1 Bison bison bison
AAAAGGCCATGATGTTGGTACTAAGACATTTATTACATCATAAAAAGTCCATTGTTTTCCTGTTTTTCCATATGTACATGCTCCTGTGGGCATTCCTTTTCTCCAGTCCCACCTGCCCACACTCTATGGCGCAAATCAACTCTCCAAACTGACCAATTAATAAAAGGAAAAACTAGAGGTGGTGGTCCAGGGCTAGTGAGAGTGGGGCTGGGAGAGGGAAACAAAGTGCAGAGTGGTTGACTTGGCTCTCGATGCCTGACATGGGCAGGAGGGGCCCAAGGGTGGGCACTGCAGGGCTGGCACAGTGATGCCTCCCTCCCCGGAGCTGCCAGCCTGCAGGTGATACCTGAGTGTGCTCTCAGGTTGGACTCCCAGGAATGGAGAGCAGAGGAGGAAGGTCCCACAGACTAACTGTGGGTCCTAGGAGGGGCCATAAAAGTTCCATTTCCCATCCCCATCCAAAAAGCAGTGACAGCCGCTTGGGCTGGGACTGAAGAGTCTGTGGCCCCTGGGACAGCTGAGAGCGGGGCCAGGACAGCCTGCTACGAAGTACTGGTCCTGATAGCTGAGGGGCCTGCCTTAGTTGACCTCAGAGGTGGGCATGGGGTCTGTGGGACGAGGTGTGGCCAAGAGGGGCACAGGTGAGGTGGCCTCAATGAGAGCGGGGTTGAGGATGATGGGCAGAGTCATGGGGGGCACGCCCACCTGCAGCGGGGAGGCCAAGGGCTGCAGGATCAGTGGGGACTGAGCCAGCGGAGGAGGCCCATCTGGGGTAGGGCTCAGCCTGCTGGGGCTGGACGCCACTGGTGATCCAGAAGAACTGCTGTTAGCAGGTCGGGGGCCCTCGGGCTTCTCAAAGTCTAGAGGAAAGCAAGGTGGCTGCAGTCAAACTCCCTTACAGTCTGCAGCTGGTTTACCACACTCTGCTCCTCCCCATTCCTGTGAGCAAAATGACCTCTCCCAGTCTACATAGTTGAGATTCTCTGCTTGAAACGTATTCCAGTGTCCAGTTACCTCATACCTACCCACTCCCCCCACTGTTGTACCTCCAGTCAGATTAATTTTGGTCTGCTTTTTACTAGCATCCCTGAAGGGCACCTCTGCCTCTTCATCCCAAGTTCCCAATCCAGCCTTCTTTTCTGAAGCCTGGAAATCCCAGGCAGCGAGCTCATCAGACCTGGCCCTGCAATCTCCCACAGGAAGAGCAGGTGAGCAGGATCCTATGGCTCCTTCCTTCTTCCCCTGGCTCACTGCCGGTGCTCAGCAGCAGTCATAAAGTACTCTGGGCCTCCTCTTAGGCCTTGACATCCAGCAAGCTCACTCAGAGGGACTCACCACGGGTCCCCAGCTCAGAGGGCATTTCTGGGGGAGGTGGATGGCCAGGGCTCCTAGTGTCACCAGCAGCAGGAGTCAGGTGTGCTGAGGCCAGCGGTTTGGGGGCATGAGGCTCCATGGGCACAGGGTCTGGGGATGGCAGAGAATCCAGATGGCAGCTCTCAGTGCTTTCTCTCCAGTAGAGTCTTGGCTGCCTACTAGACTTCCCACCTACCCAGGGCACAGAGAACTAATTATTAGCTCCAGACTCTCTCTGATGAAGTTGGTCGGAGCCCCCTACCCTGGATGACAGTCTGCTTGAAGAGCTCATCTCGCAGGTGGGGCAGGAAACAGTCAATGCGTTCCCAGGTGATCTCCCAGAGGGCTGAGGGGCTGCCTCCTCGGGCATCTGCACTGTGGAAAATCTCTGCTGTGTCCATCACCAGGAGCATGTTCTTCAGAGACTCTGGAATGGCCTCTGACTGCAGATGGCAGTGGGACCATGAGAATGGGAAAAGGGATATGGGGGAATATGGTAAGAAGGAGATAGCCACCAAGGGGGAAACAGCAGGTCTTCCCAGAAGGTAGGAGAGGACGCAGGCAGCAGTGTTGGGCTGAGACAGAACGTACCAGTAAGTCACTGGAGCCTGCGTGCATGTACTTGTCCATGAAGTCCAGGATTGTCAGCCAGAGGGCCGCAAAGGTGGAGAGCGACAGCAGTGGAGACAGGTGCTGCAGGAAGACCTATGGCCCCCAGCCCCTTTCAGCCGAGAGGAAGGTAGGAGCCTTCTGCACCCCTCTCCATGGGTAGGAGGCAAGCCTTCTCTATCTTTCATGGGACTCCTGGATCAGAGACTCCTCTGAATTCCAAAATCCTCCTGGTTCCTGCTGAGTCTCTCTCTACAGCTGGGGGTCATAAGCGCCTACACTACATCTCTGGGTCCTCCCAGGCTTCTGAAATGGCAGGTGTGGAGAGAGTGGGTGGGTGCAGGGTGGTGACAGTACCTTAGAGAGCAGGGTGGAAGCCCTCATCCGGGTCTCCTCCATCCCACCCACATCTGCAGGGCTGATGTTCTCCAAGAGCTTGGTCAGTAGAGGAAACAGCACCTGGTGGGTAGAGTCAACATCTCTCCAGAAGGGTCAGGTGGAAGCCTTGCCCACCTGACCCTGGGTTGAGGAGGGTGGGTACAGAGCAGGAGGGAAGGTATAATCAGCTGAGGATTATTAGCAGCTCTTCAGGCTGCCAGGGGATCCCTGTCTTTAGGATTTGCGCTTTACCTTAAGACCAGAGGGAGGGCCTACCTTGTTAAAACAGGACTCCCATTCCAGAGCATCTAACTTCTGCAGATCATGTACCAGCAGTGCTCGCTGCAGATAGGTCAGTGCCTGCATCCTCACCTGCCGCCGGGCATCACAGCACAGGCAGGCAATGCCTGAGAACAAGAACAGGCTCAGATCCTTCAGGCATCCTGATCTCGGTACCTCCTAAGCACCAGCTCCACCTCTGCCCCTGAGGTTTACCCTGCAGTAAAGGGCACCAGCAGTGAGCCCAGAGGGTGCGTGAATCAGCTTCAATCTTCCGGCCGCCTGTCTCCAGGTGGCGCTGCTCCTCTGCCCATGAGCTGTAGATGGAGGCTGCCCTTGTGTGCAGGGTGTGCATCAGATCTAGCAACTGGAATCACAGGAGGGGCAGGACACAAATGGGGTTAGGTCTGCTGGACCCCCTCCCCAACAGCCCGCTCCCACTGTCCCTGACTGAGTCCTCAAGGGAGCCCCTAGTACTGATCGCACCACACTCCTCTCATCACTCTCTCCAACTTTGTGAGCTGGGTGTCCTAGTCCTGACCAGTGTTTTCCAAAGACAGGTATTACTCCCAGTAGCAGGGACTTGAGGTGTGTGCACTAAGAATTTAATAACACAATTACACAGTGAGAAAGGCACTTTCTTTTCACTTCTCTTTCACCCTGATGACAGATAAAGCCTCATGTTCATTAATCTCATTTAAAAAATGGCAAATCTCAGGCTCAGAGGCTTTGACAGGCAGTAGTGTATGGACAGATGTAGTAATTTTTGTTTTCATTATTTTTCTAAAGTTATTCTATTTAAAGCAATTAGTTCTCCATTTATTTAGTGATATAAAGTCTGCTCATAAAATAAACTTTGTACATTCTGAACAGACAACAGAATAACGAGAAAGAAACAAAAACTGGCGGCAGTGGTTCCCTCTGGTAAGGAGAACTTAGCAGCTAGGGACAGGAATGGAATGGGACTTTTATCTGTTTACCCTTTTACCTTTTGAACTTTGTACTATGTGCATTAGAATTATTTATTTAAAAAATAAACTATAATTTTAAAATTAAGCAAATGAAGACTTACAAGTAGTCTTGGATAGGGAAACACTGGGGGTGCTAGCCGAGGACTTGGGCTGGAAAACAGGCCCTTCCTCTTAGCCCTGGCTGTCCCTGGCCCCACCAAGACTCCCGATGTCAGGTACTGGGAGAGGAGAGGAAGTAAAGGGTGCCATACTTACGTCCTGACTGACCTGTAAAGACACCGTATGGTAGCTGGCTGGCACACCTTCATCCTCATCGTCGTCACTATGCCCGCCCCTAGCGGCATGTTGGCTGGAGGTTCGAGGCCGCCGAAGCACTGAGCCTTCCTTGGATTTTTTCTTGAAGCGGTTCCCTTTGTTGTCATATTTGTGACTCTTGCCACGTTTTTCCTGGGACTTGTACCCTAAGCAGGGCCAGACCCAGGACACATTTCACATCTATGGGCATAGATGGCCTGCCTTTCCCCCTCTTTGCCCCATAATTCACATGGCTACTCCCCAACTGCCCCTTCATCAGGTGACCCACCGCCATTTAGACTGGCCTCCACAAAGATGCGGAGAGTCTTGACACAGAGCTCGAAGTTGTCAGGTGTGATGTGGGCAGCATCACGCACGATGAAGGACAGTGACTCCACACACTTGAGCAGGGACTTGGTATCATGTGGCCCGAGGTCCAGCCCCACCGTTAGGCTGTACTGATTGACCAGGGGTGAAGGACCTGGCCGGCTGGGCCCAGGCCCTGGCTTAGAGTTATCGATGTCATCTTTCCCCACCTGTTGAGTACAGAAGAGCTGAGAATCCAGGCTTGACCCTGATCATCCCCTAGATGCCCTTTCAAGGACCAGGAATCTTTTCCACAGGCCAAGGAGGGAAGACTCACCCGCTGCCCATACGCTCACTCACCACTAACCAACCGCTGTTGACCACATCAGCATCCGTGGCCGATCGATGAATCTTGCCAGGTCTGCCATGGTCAGTGTAGACCTCTGAGTCAGAAGTGTACCCCCGGTCCAGGCTCACATCATTTTGATGGTAGGATGGGAGTTCACTATCTGACTGGGCCCCTGAGACAGCAGGGAAAGGGGCAGAGTCAGGGTGGCAATGGGGATGTTGGGATGAGGGATAATTTCAGTTATCAGAAGAAAGGTGCTGAAGCCTGGCCTCTCTTTTCTCTGGGTCTAGATTAGTTTCAGCTCTGTCACCAGAGGGCTGAAGGATGGCCTGCAGAGCTGCTCTCTTGACCAAATGGGGCAGCAGGCTAATTTGGGCTCTGGATGGCATCTAGTAGCAGCTGTTGGGGAGGGAGATGGCAGTGAGGACAGTCTCTGAGGAAACAGCCCTCAGGACAGTAGGAAGCCTGGCTCATAGCCTTTTCCATGCTTGCCTTTATGCTGTTAGTCTGTGAGTACTGGTGAGAGGCCAGTGGGCACAGGAAGCCCTGGAAGCAGATGGCAGAGCCAAGGGTATTTAATCTGATGAACACAACAACCTGTGTTTTGTTTTCCTGTCTCAGCCACTGGGGCCGTGATTGTTTATCTGCCACTGCAGATGTCCCTGGAAAAGGGCTTACCAGCATCAGGTGCGTCGGCCCTGGCTGTGGCCTGCAGGGCAGCTGGAGGCTTTACACCTGAGCCAATGCACTCCAGCAGTGTGAAGAGAGTGGCCCAGTCATCGCCTGAGTGGATATTGGCTGCGTTGGTCTTAAGGAGTTCATGGAGCCCATAGGCTACCTGGTGACTGACTCGGGACAACACGCTGGGCTTCATTAGTAACAAAATGCGCAGGGAGAGCAGTACCTGGGGCAAGAGTAGGGAGCAGGAAGTAGAAAGTGGGCACACAGTATCCTGTCTAGCCTCTTTCCCCAGCAGTCTCCTTAGGCCAATGAGGATGGTTCAGCTAAGACCCAACTTAGGGTACTCTGTGGACAGATGGCCAGGGGCGAGGGATGGGGGCAAGAAAGGGGCAAGTTATAAAAGGGCAACACAAGGAGTCCTGTGGTGGTGGAACTATTCAGCATCTTCGCTAGTGGTGGAAACACAAATCTACACAAGTGATTAAATTGTGTAGAACTTAGTACACATATGAGTACAACCAAAACTGGGGAAATCTGGTAAGATTAGTAAACTATATCAATGTCAGTATCCTGGTTAGGATACTATACTATCGTTTTGCATAGTGCTACCATTGGGGAAAAATGGGGAATGTATACAGACAGCCCCCAACTTATGGTGATCTGATATAGATTTTTTGGGACTTTACAGTGGTACAAAAGCAATACACATTCAGTAGAAACCATACTTAAGAGTTTTAATTTTTTCCAGGGCTACTGATGTGCATGCAGTACAATACTCTCTTGCGATGCTGGGCAGTGTCAGGGTGCCACAGCTCCCAGTCAGACATGCCATCATAAAGGTGAACACTTGATGCACTTACAACCATTTTGTTTGCCATTTTCAGTACAGCATCTAATAAATTACCTGATATCCAATACTTTATTATAAAAGACTGCATATGAATCTACAGTTATCAATATAACTATATTGATATATAGTTATATAGATATATATAACTTTTAACTCAATATTAAAAGTTTAAGTTTTAAAAAACTGAAAAAAAGAAAAGATCAGTAACATTATGCAAAACTATAGTATTCCTTGATGGAATTCTCTAATCTTATTCAGATTTCCCCGGTTTTACTTATATGTATATTAAGTTCTACACAATTTAATTAAATTTAACTTGTGGAGGTTTGTGTTTCCACCAGTAGCCAAGATGCTGAATAGTTTCAATACCACAGGATCCCTCGTGTTGTTCTTTTATAACCACACTTGCCTCTTTCTTGGGCTTCCCTGATAGCTCAGTTGGTAAAGAATCCGCCTGCAAATCCAGGAGACCCCAGTTCAATTCCTGGGTTGGGAAGATCCCCTGGAGAAGGGCTAGGTTACCCACTCCAGTATTATTGGGCTTCCCTTGTGACTCAGCTGGTAAAGAATCCATTTGCAATGCGGGAGACCTGGGTTCGATCCCTGGGTTGGGAAGATCCCCTGGAGAAGGGAAAGGCTACCCACTTTGGTATTCTGGCCTGGAGAATTCCATGAACTCTTTCTTGCCCCGATCCTTACCCCCTGGGCATTTGTCCACAACTTCTAAAACTCTGTCAATCAAAAATGTCATATACATGGAATTATACAGTATATAACCTTTTGGGATTGGCTTTTTTCATTTAGCATAATTCCTTGGAGAACCATCCAAGAAATTGTGTATCAATAGTCTGTTGCTTTTAGTTGCCGAATAGTATCCCATGGTATACATACACTATACTTTTATGCTGAAAACCATCTGGGCTGATTCTAGTTTTGGCTACTACAAATAAAGCTTCTGTGAACATTCATGCACAGGTTTTTATAAAAGTTAGCTTTCATTGCTCTAGGATAAGCACCCAAGAGCACAATTGCTGGACTGGGTTACAACTGCATGTTTAGTTTGATAAGAAATGACTCTATTGTTTTACATTCCCACCAGCAATTTATGAGTGACCCACATCCTTGTCTGCATTTGGTATTATCCCTATTTTTCACTTTAGTCATTCTGAGAGGTGTGCAGTGGTATTTCACTGTGGTTTTGTGTTTCCCTGCTGGCTAATGATTTGAACATCACTTAATCTTTTTCATGTGCTTATCTGCCATCTGTGTATCTTTTTCATATATTTCACTCATTTTCTAATTTTTTTTTTTACTGTTATGTTTTGTGTTCTTTTACATTTTAGATATTAGTCTTTTCTCAGGTATTTGATTTGAAAACAAACACTCCTTGTCTTTATATCCTTTCCACATTGGGCTCTGATAGAGTAGAATTTTTCATATTGATGAGTCTAATTTATCAGTTTTTCCTTTTATGGATTGTATTTTTGGTGTCAAGTCTAAGAACTCTTGGCCCAGCTCCCAAAGATATCCTCATGTATTTCTATCTAAAGGTTTCCGAGTTTTACATTTTACATTTAAATCTATAATTCATTTTGAGTTAACTTTTCTATAAAGTATGAGGCTTAGGTCTAGGTTCACCGCCCACTGTGGATTTCAATTGCTCCAGCAATTAAAAAGGTTATCCTTTCTATACTGAATTATTTTTGCACCTTTGTCAAAAAATTAGTTAGGTTTCTTTGTGTGGGTCTGTTTTTGGCTTGTTACATTGATTCATGTGTCTGTCCCTCCAAAAATACCACAGTGTTGATTACTGTAGCTGTATAGTAAGCCTTAATATCAGATGGAGTGACCCTTCCCACCTTTTTTCTCAAAATGTTTTTTGGCTATTCTAGGGCCTGTGCTTTTCCATGTAAATCTTAGAATAAGCTTGTTTGTCTACAAAAAAACCTTGCTGGGATTTTCATAGGAGTTGCATTAAACAGATCAATTAACAGAGAAATGGTGTCCTCACTACACTGAATCTTTCAATCTATGCATATACTATGTCTCATTTATATGGGTCTTCTTTAATATCTTTCATCAGCATTTTGTAATTTTTAGCATACAGAGTATATACATGTTTTGTTAGGTCTATAGCTAAGTATTTGATTTCATTTGGAACACTTGAAATGGTTTCATTTTCTATATGATCATTGTTAGTATTAAAAAATGTGATTAATTTTTGTGTATTGATCTTATATCCCCTGATCTTGCAGAACTCACTTATTATTTCTATGCTGGTTGTCTTTTTATAAATTGGGCAAAGGTCCTAAGCATGAGAACTAGGAAATCAGGTACAGGGCTGGGACTGCCACAGGGCAGTAGCTGTCCAACCCTACCGAGCACAGACGCTGAGTATCAGGCTTCATGCCTGAGGCCATTCCAGACTCACTTCCAATGCCACCTGTTAAGACTCCCCCAGCCCTGTGCAGATCACTGGGCTCATGCTGCTGCTGCTGCTGCTGCTGCTGCTGCTGCTGCTAAGTCGCTTCAGTCGTGTCCGACCCTAGTGACCCCATGGACTGCAGCCCACCAGGCCCTTCCCGTCCATGGGATTTTCCAGGCAAGAGTACTGGAGTGGGTTGCCATTGGGCTCATGCTATAGGGTATTAAATGAGCTCTCTGTTTCAGGCCATATCCATAACTAATACTGTGGTTCTACCCCTTATATATCTTCCTGCCCTCCCAGCTGCACTCTGCTTACCTGGCCACTGATCTCTTCTCTCCGGAGTAACCGAATGGCTAGGCGCAGCAGCCCCACCACTGCCCGCTCCACAAGGAAGCAGAAGTCCTGGGCCTGGACACATAGGTGGTATAGATGGTCTCGAACAGTCTGCCACACACAGCCAACACGGTCCCTGAGAAACATAAGGGATGAAGACAGTCTCAGATGAAGAGGCCGGTAGGCAATAAGCCTTCTTTTCTGACTGAAGCTAGGCCCTGCAAGGCAGGTCTAATGAGCAAGCTTCTCCTCCACTGCCTGCAGCTTCCTGTGCTTCTTGTCCCTAGAGTCCACCCTGCAAGATGACTCCAGGCTTCCATCCCTTTGGCACAAGTCCAGTATGAGGCCTGCCTAAAGACTGCCTGCTACCTGTTCTCTAGCACAATCCTCAGCAGCATTTCCAGGCAGAAAGCAGCATCCTCTTCATCATAGGTCTCTTCATCTGGTGTCACTGAGACCAGAGCCTGGAAGAGAATAATTGCAGGAAAGAAGGCATGGAGAAGAAGCCAGCCATTGGCCCAGCCCTGACAGTGACTGAGGCATATGTCCCTGTCTCCCCTCCCAGACCCAGCCCAGCCCTTTCATCCCTCTTTCCTCTTCACTCTGTACCTTCATGAGCTCCTGCAGTGACTCCAGCTGGAGGAATTTGCTTTCTGTGATCATCTTTTCTGGGTCACATTGCTAGAGGGGCACAAGGGTTAATGATAAGGACTAGAGGGAAGAGAATGTTCCCAAGAAGCTAGGAAGAGAGGGCAGAAGGAGTCAGCTCTGGTCACAAACGCTAGTGATCCTAGTCTTCAGTTCATACAGCGGTGTCTTATCTTGTAGAGAAGGGTCTAGGCTTGTTCACCAGGGGTGAGCAGGGTCAGTTACCTTGATACAGTCCAAAGCCATTCTCTTGGCCTCTTGGTTTTCAGTGGATGGGCCCCGCACACTAGACTGCTCAGTACCACTTAGTGTCAGCCAGCTCACAAAGCTCAGCACTGTTGACTCTCCTCTGGAGAAAGAGGGTACAAGCTCTAGTGAGCTCTACAGTTCTAATACTCCCTCCCCAAAGTCTCTAGCCTCTGATTTGCCCTCACCGGTTTGATGGTGTCTCTTCCCGCTGTAGACAGATCTTGCCATTGGGATCCACAAAGTCTTCTACCTGGAAAATCAGGTCAAGAATAATTTCTTCTCACATGCCTTTTGCATTTCCTATTCCTCTGAGTAAAGTTTTCTGGCTTTTTTCCTGTTGCCCTCTGCCCTCCACAACAGACAGGGTCCCCTCCAATTGGTGACTGGTAATGACTTCTACCAGTCTTCCTTCACAGCTATCCCCTGGCTGAAGATCTGTGGTCTTACATTTGAGGCGTTCCTGGTAAGCATGCATCAGGCCCAGTGCTATTCTCAACCATTTCTAAAAACAAACAGTACATAATCTTGGACCTCTTGCCTTGTTATTATCGATTAGTCTCCTACCAAGAATTACCTCTACCATAGCCTTGGGTAGCAGTTGGGCTCGGAAGAGTTGCAGCATGGCCTCCATGATATTCTTCCAGCCCTCTCGCAGGATGTCACCATGACGGTGGGCCAAATGGAACACCGTCTTGGCTGCAATGTGGGCTTTAGGGTTGCTTCCAAACACAGTGGGTAGGTTCTCAATAGACTGGAAAAGAAGATGAGAAGAGGCTGAGAGCCTGGCAAATGAATTGAAAGGAGATTCTCTTTGGCCTGTACCTATGGTTCCTAAGGGTCCTTCTGCTATTTCTGCTTCAATCCCCTGTAATGTTGGTGAGAAGGGCTAACCTGGCTAAGGCCTTCTCCACTATTGTGTCTCCTCTCTCATCCCCATTATATGAGGTAATGCTATTCTCATCACAGGGATGTCAGACAGAAATGGCCTAAGCTCTTCTGTAGTCTGGCTGAGTGAGAGAATATGCTGAAGGGAATCAGCTCCACAGATAAGGGTAGATCTATGGCCAAGGGAGAGGTCTTCCTTTGGAATGCCAAGAACACAGTTCCTATCGCTGCTCACCTCACTGCTGAGAGCTGTGAATTTGCATAGAGAGATGATGAGATTGTCAAACACATCACTGAGGCCATAGTGGGCGGAGATCATGGCGCACTTCCTGTAATGTCACATACCAGATACAGTCACTGAGAGGCCAGGCAGCCTTTCCAAGTCCTCAAGGAGGCTTGCTTGGGATTCTTCCCTAATCAGTCTCAGGAAGAAACCTTTTACTCTTGAGTCTGTTTAATACTGAGCTTTCCCAAGCTTCAGTCTCCCTCCAAAAACTCAGGAGGAACCCCATTCTAAGGACAATAAGAGTAGGAGTCAGAGAGGCATGGAGGCAATCATGTTAACTCAGAGAGGTGGAAGAAGATTAAGACCAAAGTCAAATCCTGGCTACCTGAAGCCTGAGATGGCTTTTTGGATGATTGTCTCCTCAAGGCTTTTGTCAAAGACATAAGAGAGAGCAGCAATAGTGGGGCCCCAGGTCATGGTGAAGAGGTCAAGATCATAGCTGCCAGCAGGCACACGTAGGAATATGCCCTCTGGGGTGGCACCACGATGAAGCAGCACATTCCACACATAATTCTCCCGGACCAAGCCTGTCTGCTCCTCAGGCATCACAATTTCCTCATTCCTGTCAGGAGGTAACAAAAAGAGTAGGTGCACTGCTCTGAACTGACTGGTCACAACCTAGGAAAAGGGGCTTTGCCCAGAACTGGCACTTCCACCAATGAGAGGTCATCAAAACTGCAGCTTAGTGGTCTGCTTTCCTGCCCACCAGTGGCACCAGGGAGAAAGAAAGGAAGCATCCCATAATCTCCAAGCCCTGTCTCTAAGTGGCCCTTTAGTTCTATAGTAAGATCTCATATTCTTTCTGAGTATGAGAGAATAAACAATTCTTTTTCTGGTTTATAGTAAAAATCTAAGTGTCCCAAACTTCACCCTCTAGCACTCATTTTGGGTTCTCTACTACCCCCATCCTAACGCATTTTGTGAGCTAGACAGGAAAATCTAGCTGCTGTGGATTCAGAAAACAGGGCAATGATGCCCCCTCCACTCAGCAGAGGCAGTTTGAATCCTGGCTCAGGGTTCTTCAGTTATAGTACTGTTCAGCTTCTTTAAGAAATAAATGAGTTGGAGGAGATGGGGCTGCCCAGCTAAAGTACGAAGCTAAATCCAGGGCATGTGAGTCACTGCAGACTGATATGATGCCAACATTTGGAAAAGGAAGCAGTGTGCTTCTTCTTAGCAGAGATGTTACAGCATTCTCTACACATACTCACTTGATGGCATGGTACATGTCCTCCAGGATGTCTTGTTCAAAGTCCTTGCCTCCATTCACACCTTTTAGATTTTTGCGAAACTCCTAGAGACAGGGCAGTAAGATTCACCCTACCATGTGTCAATGCTGAAGCCCCACTCAAGGAACTCCTGGGTCTATGGTAAATAGGACTTAGGAAACAGTAAGTAAAAGAATCCACTCCCCTACCCCAGTTCCTCTTCTGTACTGCCCAGCCCTCCCTGACTCCCTTGGACAGAACCGTGTCCACTGTGCCCAATGGAAATCCCACATCCTTCCTGCTACCTCCAAAGCTGTGCTGGAACTGCTCTGCCACGGCTGGGATTCAATCTTACCTCTAGGGTCATGGGCGCATTCTGTTTGCGAACATTGTGGTTGTGCTGGTCAGTATTAAGCATGATGACAGCATAGGCCAGGGCAAAGCAGGCATCGCTATTGGCAAATGGGGAGCCATTACAATTCTGAAAAAGCAAAGACCCCGCCTATGTCAATGCTCTTCTCTGGCCAATCAAACCCTCACTGCCAACCTACTGGTCAATGCTGAGACAGAGGGAAGGTACCAGTCAGAAAATGACCCATCTCTTGCCAACTCCTTGATGGAAGTTGGCATCCCCTCTATGGGAAAAAGCTCATTGATGTTCTTCTCAGCCTTCTTAGGAGACAGAAACTGAGTCTTTCAGTTGAAGCCACAGAAACCCTTAGTCAAATTAATTTGGGATGCTGGACTCAGCCCCTGCCACTCAAACTCACCCTCCAATGTTCTGTGAATGCCTCTAGCAACCTCTGGATGACCGGTGCTTCCCCGGGCAAGCGGAAGGCTTCCAGGTAGAGCCGGAGAGCTTCATCTAATCGCAGACCCTGAAAGCTGAAAGTGCTACAGGGAAAGAAAGAAGGATGAAAGACTTAAGATATAATAAGTTGCAAATGTTGGGTTATCTATAGCTATAGTTCCCCTAAGCTTCTCCTATTGGAACAGAAGCTGAAGGCTTTGGCAAAGGGGAGGTATATTCTGGACATCTCTAACACTGAGTCGGTTAGTACTTTTCACATCAGTGTGCTCCTGCCTAGAAATTTCATTCTGGAACCCAGAACCTGCTCTGTGCTCAGGAACCCTGCTCTACCCCTTTGCAATGTTCTCTGTATAGAATGGATTGGCCCCTTCAGCTTTCTTGCTGGAGACTCTTTTAAACTCAACAGATATAAATCTTGGGAAGAGGAAAAGCGTGTGACCTGGGTTACCAGCAGGAACTGACTGGTACTGTTTTGAACTGTCTGTCCCCCAACTACATCCCACGTTTCTTACAGTTTCCTCACCTCACAAAGCTCTCCAGCAGGTCAATGTTTTTGCGGTCACTCACAAACTCTCCAATCATTTTCTTGTCCAGTCGAGGGTTCTCTCGCAGCCACTGGGCTACCTCTGTGTTATCCATTGGGATGGTAAGGAGACCTTTCTCCTGCAAAAACTGGATCCCCTTCTTTGGTTTCTGGTTGAACTGCTCTGTGCCAGTGATCAGCAGCTGCAGGAGAAAGATAGGAGGTGTCAAAAGCTGCTCTGCCCCTAAAGCAGACAAGACCAGGCCTCCATCAGGGTCCACAGCTGGTCACCTAATGGGTTCCTAGGACACAGCTCACTCCAGAACTAAGGCTGAATCATATTGACCCTTAGATTTCCCCAATCCCCATTGGTTATGTAGAACTGGCTGAGGAATTCCTTCTCACTCCTTTTCTGAGTACTAAAAATGCATAGCACTCTCCTCCAACCTGAGAATCAGGGGGAAAAAGTAGAAGAAAGAGACTAGAGAAGGTTTTATTTTCAGTTTTACAGCCATCCCTAGTATTTGTTTACAGACTAGCTGATTCTAGTCTTTCTTTACAGATTCCCCTTCTTTCTTTGGTTTCCTAGCTCTTAAGGCCCTGGAGTTTGAAAGACAAGGCGAACTAACTGTGACGATACCTTTTTGACTGTCTATCCACAGTTCTGCAATCAAGGGCACATGTAAACCAAAGTCATATAGGCTGGCCTTAAGATGAAGAAGGGTTAAATAGGTTTTCTTTGTATTAAGAAAACCACAAAGCACAGTTATTTGAACTTTACTAAAAGCACCAGAATAAATGTCAATACCCTTTTATTGCCAATCATCACCCCAGAGCTCCAGATGACCAATAACCTTCAGTGACCCACAGGATACCAGTTCCCAGGACTCCTGTCACTACAAGTAACACTTGACTCTCAGTGAGGGAAGCATTTGCCCAGGAGCACACAAAAGGTGGTCCTGATTACATGGCTTAGGAGTAATGAAGGGCTTCAAAGGAGACTGGGGGACTGCTGAAGTCCCAACAAGCACAAAAATTAGCCATAGGAAACTGTTCAGTGAGCTGAAACTCTCCCTTGTTCTCTGAGACGGAACCCCACAGAGAACACCCAGTCAGAGCAGGTAGAGGTTGAGCTCTGGGGATATCTATATGTACCTTCTTTTTGTTTTTAATTTCAATCAACTCCCGTGGATCTGGCAGGAGACAGGAAAATCGAGGTGGCTTCCGGGTAAACTTTTTGTCAGCTAGGAATGGGAGGGAAAGAGTGAAACACCAGTAAGACCTCTTTTACCAGGATAATGACTTTTAGAAGGATCCTGATATACCCTCTAGTGAAAACAAGGATGCCTCAGAAAGTTTCTTGTGCTCATCAGTCTTTCACATCCCTAGAAGTTCTATTTGCTAGGGCTCCCAATGTTCTCCTTCCTCTCTCTGGGTCTGAAGCCAAGGTTAGCGGCCAAGTTCATTTGGGTACTGCCCTCAGGGGTTTCTGCAACCGTCCCCTCTGTTCTCCAACAGGTCTTCAAGCTGAGGGGGCTGAGGAAGATGGACATCCAGTACATACCCCCGGAGTCACCAGCTTCCTCCAGATCACTGCATCCTGGTTTCCCATGTTCTGCTGGCAGCCGCCCTCCACCTGGCAGATTCAGGCCTGCGATGTCTGGGGCCATGCCTGTAGCCTTCCCATCACTGGCTGCTCTCTCAGCTGGTTAAGAGAGAAGAAGCTAAGTGAAGACTGTACTGTAGGTACTGTAGGAAGTCAAGCAGTGCTTCAGGACAATCGAGTCTCAGGCAAAAGAGATCTGCAAGTTCCCACATAGGTCACCAACCCTGACAGGATAAACTCAAGCCCAAATAAGTATTCACTATCCCACATTAGTCAAGCATTAGATTCTATAGTTTAATAAATAGATTACTGAGTCACTTTCCTTGATCTTCTGCACCTCAATCTCAAGGAAAAGTTAGAGAAGATTAATTAGATTTGAGGCAGTTACTGGGAGTAGGAAAAGGAAAGTAGGAAAAGGTCCTATATATCATTTAATCTAAATTCTCTTTTCTCCCCATAAAGAAATAACAATTCGGTAAAAAAGACAAAGTACAGAAGAAGAGAAAGGGAGAAGTCCATGAGTCTGTTAATGTGCCAGTCTGGTCTATGATTCACATCACCAAATCTTAGAAACACAGAATTAGGAGTACTTCAGAGGAAGAAATGAAAATGTAGGAGAAAGGATTCAGTGAGTAGAGAAGGGATAAACATAGACTCCTGGGATTCTCAAAGAATAGAAATTCCTCTCACTACTGTTGGCTTCTCGAGTGCCATCTACTGCCTCATAGCCAGGTCTGGCTGCCTCTTTCCTTTCTTGCTGGATAAGGTTGTTGAGGACTTTGGCCTGGCAGTGGGCCTCAGTGCTGTCAATCACTGTCAATAGGGCATCGAGAGACAGCAGATGTGTTGTATAGAGCTGACCAGACACAGGGAAGGCATTCTGGAAAGTAAACAGATCCAGTAGACTTGAGGTTAGAATACGTCTCAAAAAATCCTAAAACTGCCCGTAACTTTTACATTGCTTTGAGAAAATGCCCTTCCTTTTGTTCCCCAACTTTCAAGTGTTTCATTCCCTATATGTACTATCCTCACTACCACCAGAGAGATTTCCTTAATTTTCTTTCTAGAGACCAGTAACAATGCTCAGCACCTTGGACAGCAGCTTGGTGAGATCTTCAAAGAGGTTGGAGCAGTAGTAGTCACAATCATAGTTGATATAGAGCTCGGTGACAAAGCTGGGGATGTGCCAGAGCTGCACAATAGCCTCCAGTGCCATCTCCTTCATCTCATAAGGCATCTTCGGGTTCTCCACAGTGATGATCTCCATGAGCTTTTTGATGTACATCTGACAATAATCCAGTAATTGCCATTTGGATGGGGAAAGGGTTCAAGATAAGAAGAGGCAAATTAGACAGGAAGCAAATGCTAGCCAGGAAGCATGCATTAAGAGACAACGGTATTCCATACCTAAAGACATTCCTCTCTTTGCCCTTCATGATGGAGCGGGCTGGTTCTCTACCTCGTGCCTGATCCAAAACAAGTTGCCTATTGCCCTTTTTGTGCTCTGTGAGCCTGATCTGCTCCTATTCAGGGTTCCTTTTTGCAATTTTCTGGTGAATTCAGCTTGACCTGCCTGCTTGTGTTGCAAAAGAACTATAGGCAAAAGAGTTGTACCCACTCACAGGGAGGTTACTTGCCCGTTCTACGTTTGGGTTCTCCTATTTTAAAGCCAGGCAGATTTCTCTGGGCTCCTTTTAATTTGACCATGAGGGAGGTTAGCCAGTGAACCAAACTATGGAGGCTAAAAGCACTCTCCTCAGATGCCACTAAATCCCACCCCTGCAGCATGACAAAGCTGATCCAAATGAAGGTGTCATACATCTTCCTATTTTTTTTTCCTTCTTTTTTCCAAGTTCAAGAAACTCACCTCTAATTGGAACTTGAGATGCTCCCTCATGCTCTCAAAGAGTAGGAAGCATACCCGAAGGGAAGCAGCATAAAGGTTCAGTCGCTCTACGCTGAGTAGCTGGAGATCACAGTAGGACAGGCCATTAGGTTTCTGAACCTGACTTTGGCTCAACCAAGAGAAGACCAGGAGAGCAAACTGTGGGAAGTTGCCACCAAGGGAACTCTATATCTGTGCTCTGAGGGAACTCTGTATCCAGCCATTCCTATGTTTCCCCTTGGTTGCCAGCATCCCCGGGGAATTAACGGAGGCCTCTTGACTATCATTAGTGGTCAGTCGGAGAAGGCAATGGCATCCTACTCCAATACTCTTGCCTGGAAAATCCCATGGATGGAGGAGCCTGATAGGCTGCAGTCCATGGGGTTGCTAAGAGTCGGACACGACTGAGCGACTTCCCTTCCACTTTTCACTTTCATGCATTGGAGAAGGAAATGGCAACCCACTCCAGCGTTCTTGCCTGGAGAATCCCAGGGACGGGGGAGCCTGGTGGGCTGCCGTCTATGGGGTCGCACAGAGTCGGACACGACTGAAGCGACTTAGCAGCAGCAGCAGCAGCGGTCAGTAGGGGAGGTAGGTTCTTTCCTGGGTCCTATACTCTTCACACGAATCAGCCAAACCTCCCTGTGTCCCTGGCCCTTAAGAGACCCTGAAAAAAAGCCAGGGGCTTGGCGCCCCTCTAGAAATCCAGTCTTACCTGGAATAAGTGGCGGCACATCTCATCCTTGATGAGGCCCAAGAGGGTTTGGCACTGGGCTATGGGGGCAGACTCAAGAGCCACTGTGAGCAGATGCAGTCCCATGTGGATCATAACCTCGGAGTTGTGGCGGTCGTGTGGGTTGGTGAGGGAGATGAGAAAGCGGAAGAGCTCACGGATGCAGGGAAGACCATACGGGACCAAAGCTGTGCCTGGGAAAGGCCAGGAGGGAAGTGGGATTGCTAAGAAACTGGCTCAATCACAGGACTAACCTGCCCTGTATTATACAGAATATTTCAGATAAGTGATTCTCTTCTGGAAAAAAAAATTTTTTTTTTTCTAGGGCAGTAGGGAGACTAGTCTCACTTATTGAAGGGAATCAGAATTGATGATCCCACCTTTCTGTTAGAAGTCTCAAGCTTCTATTCTTCCCTTTCACTTCCTATTGTTAACCAAACTCCCTCTCTGTGTAAGCTAGGGAAGGGCTCCATCCAACAGTCCTCTGGCTTGATTCCATTTCCTCACTAGAAAATAGCCTAGGAGATTGCTAGAAGACCCCCTGGATCTAGGATGGTTTAGGGTCAGACAGCTTAGTGAGTTGGATAGGGGAAAAGCCTGTCTGAGAGTACTCACCTTCTTTCTGAGAGGACTGTGTAAAGCGCACGCCCCGGGGATTGACGTAATCCATGTCGTGGACAGAGGCGGAGTCAGAGTGGTCAGCAGGGGATGAACACTCCTCTAACACTTCAGGGATGGATTCCACAGATGTTGATTGGGCCTTTTCCACATGGGCCCCTTCCTGCTATGACCAGTTATGGGGAGGATATAGGAAAAAGGATGAGGCAAGAGCAACTTGGAACTTATTTCCCTTAAGTCTCTGTCCTCCAAGTGTCTCTAATGGACTGTGGGTACAGCGCCAGCTCAGTGGGCTATGAATCACTGCAAGATGGTTTAAGGAAGGAGTATGACGAAGGACTCAGAAAACATCACCTGAGGCAACACTGACCTATGGTGACTAGAACCCCATACCAACAGAGGACCTCAGGGGCTTGGGATTTAGATCATTAACATCCAGAAAAAGCCATGGCCAGCATCCTCACCTTTGCCAAGTACTGCCTGTATGCGTAACTTGAAAATCCCGGGAGCTACCCACCACAGTGAGTCATGCTATGTATTCTTCCTAGGCAGCACAGCTAATTCTAGGAAACAGGGAAGAACCCCCACTGCCCCAACCTTCTTGTGAACCAAGGCCTGGATAAAGGAGCCAAGGGATCAAGCCAATTCCCACAGCAGAAGACTGCACAGGGATCTTTAGAATCAAAGCCATACCTGTGGCTCAGGTTGCTCGGGAACCCCCAGCTCACTGCTGCCAGACTCTGCAACTGTGCTGTACCCTGGAGAGCCAGGCTGCTCCAGGTCAGTGAGGTCCTCTTTGGAGGTGGTCTGGGAAGAGAACTCCAGACCACTGTCAGTAGAGGGGCTGACCACTGCTGAGGCAGTTTCTGAACTTGCAGAGGAGATGGGAGTGGGTACATCAATGAAGGGCATGCCACCTGCCAAATAAAGTAAGTAAAGCTTAAAGAAAAGAGACTCTGGGAAACACCTACCCTCCATGGTACCGTTTGTTTGCTTGTTTTTGCCTAGACTGCATATGCTGGTCTCTAAAGTAGTCATAGTCCCACTGGAAGGAGAACAACCTTAAGTCACTGCAGAATTGCTAAATGGTCACAGTGTGACCTGACCTGGAATTTTTCCTTTTTGCTCTCTGCAGAAAGACCAAAGTGCCTCAGTTAGTTGGTCTTCACTGACACAATTCCTGAGAGAGGTAGGAGCTTTTCTTCTACCTATTCCAATCAGAAGAAGCAGCTCAAGGTACTCACCACTGAGGTTAGAGGATAAGGTGGTTCCACTGGAGGTGGGCTGCTCTGAACCTGGTATGACTTTGGTCATATGGCGTGGGGCCCGGGGAGATCTCTTCTGTTTCTTCCACTTAGATGAATCACTCATGCCTCCTGCTCTCATTTTCAGCTGGAAATATCATACCTCATTAGCCCTGATATTCAAATTAGGATTCTATCCCTAGAAATCTCCCTTCTTTAGTTCTACTGGTCCCTAGAAAATAGCCTATACACCACATCTGTACCCAAGTAACAATTGAGACCATCAGAGCACAGTCCTAGTCCTCTAGCTGGCCTTCTACATTTGCCACTTTAAAGGTCAGCCTGGGAGCCTCCAAGTGCAAGGTGACATTCTGTTTTTAGGCTGGTCATTGCTAAGGTCAATCCTCACACATCACTCTGCTTCCTTGAATCCCAGGTGGCCATCCTGAGCCCTGTAGATGGTGCCCGACCCTTGTGCAGAAAGGGTAAGGGCAGGGGTCCTTTGCCAGAAGCTTCAGATCTACAGGCCCTGGATCCCTGGGCTTTCCTCCTCAACTACCTGCATAGAAGCCTTTGACTCCTAGTTCTTACCCAGCTATGAGAGCCTACTTCTTCCCAGCCAAATGCTTAGCTTTCCTATTACTTCATGAACTGGGCCTAGATCCTAACCACATCCCTCATGCTTGATTGTCTACATCAAACAGGTCAAAGGTTCATTCCTTGGAATTATGGAAGGAGTGGTATCCCAGCTGACTTGTGGAGTTAAGGATGAAAGGTCATGTCAGGCTGCTGCTCTGGTACTCCCAATTTCAGTATATAAATGAGCCCTCCTGTCCTTTTCACTGTTGGGTCTTTCTAGAAGCAACTTTATGCTTTCAGATGCTAAGACTACTGGTTTCTTAGACTCTTTGCTCTATTCCATTTCCCTCTCTCTTGCTATATTTCTATCCCTCCTATAGCTTCTTTTTAGTCACAAAGGAAAACTTTTATCACCTGTTGACTACTTTAGGGTATAAATTTTCATGCATTTTTTTCTACCCTAAGTTCACAGCTACTTTGTTTAGGCTCATTTCATTTTCTTAATCCTGATGCCTTCTCAGTTATGGTTTGAATCCAATCCCACTTCAGTTCTATCAAACTATTCCTAGACTGATGGACCATTCCTGGGATGGGCAATAAAAATTCTCTTCTAGGAACCATTAGCATGACTCTAAAAGAGAGTAGAAACAATTTTTCTCCCTGCCTCTTTCTAAAGGCTGAATATACCCATGTTATCCTTGGCCTATTCAATTCCTTCTGCTATCTGAGGGATAGGCCCCCCTTCTTCCCCCAAGCCCTCCAGAATTTGGCTAACCTTTGATGTTTTGCTTAGAAAGCACGTTATTTTTTCCCTCCCTACCCATATCTCCACCCATAAAGGAGAGAGGCCCAACAGCTGAGCCCCACTTCCAGCTCTTAGTAACATAGCAACAGCCTAGCATTGGATTTACACTTTTTGTGCCTGCATCTCCTAAATGCCAGCAGTCATATGCCTAGAATAGAGCTTCAAGTGCTCTGAGTACTGCGGTTCCTGTGGTAAGCAGGAACCAGGATGCTCCCTCCGGGAACCACTGAAGCTCATCTGGGTCAAGTCCATGGCAAAAGAAAGTTCTGGAGGTAAGAATCAGTCAAACATACAGATAGGCCAGAAGTCCAAGAGATCAATGAGGGAAAACAGGAAGCTCCTGGCTTAAACTGGAAACTGTCACTGAGCTCCAAAAAACACTCACATCTGGGCTGACTTGTGTGAGATATCTTTTCTCTCCAGGTGGCTCCCCAATTTCAGGAATTCCAGGTAGTCCCACTTTCACTGAGAAGCTAGTCACTGAAATTCCTTCCCACACTAGGATCATATCACTGTCTCCTTCTCCATCCTCTGCAGAGGCAGCTTTAACCTGATCATTTCAATGAGTGTTCTCTGCCTCTTGGCTGGAGTAAGAATTGAGAGGCTGCCAGTTCTTACAAGTGTCTCAGTCCTTTAAAAGTATAGCTGTGCTCCCTGTTCTAAGATCCTAAAGTGGGGGCTGGGGTGAACAGTTCATGAAACTCTTTATCACCTTTTCCATATAATTTTACTTCCAACGGACAATACAAGCTTTATTTAAAAACAGGGGGCAGGTTCCAGCTTAATAAGCATGGCAAAACGCAGGGTAGCCACTGAAGAGAGCTGCAACTTGAGACTAGGCAAGCACACAAATGAAACTTTGAGACGAAGCATGCAGCGAGAACACAGGCCTGCGGACTGCCAAGTGCACACACAGTCCATCTTCAGTGACCTCAATGTCCACAGCTACACCTCTAGCACGACGCTCTTCCGATCTAGCTTAGATAGCCCATACTGCCTTCTTTCCTTCTCCTTCCTAAAGCAGGGATACGGGGATTACAGTAATCTTTAGCTTGTACCTCTTCTAAGTTCTCCTACTTCTCAAGGACAGAGGGTCCCCTGGCAGATTACAAAGTATTTCCAGTGTCCTGGGACCTGGCTCCTTTTCATCCATCTAGAGTTCTAAATTTTAGAATGACTCCTTTAATGGTAACCAAGAAGAAAAAGACCTCAACCAGACAGACTACCCTTTCCCTCAAAACCAAGTTCAATTATCCAGCTAGAATCAAGGACTATGCTTAAGCTTTTTAATGCCAGCTCTGAGACAGAGAGAGGGTAGAAAAGTGAAGGGTCTTATTTGACGGTCCCTCATAGTTCCCCTAGAAATGGTAGATATTAGGCCTCCTCACAAGATGGCAGCAGGACCCAGGCTCTCTATCTAGGTTCACTACACAATGTGTTACCAGTTCAAGGCTTCCTTCTGCCTCCAGGCAGCCAGATGCCCCATGAAAATTCCCAACACTGCAAAGTTACAAACCCATGCAGCTCTTCCAAAGCTGTGAGGTATTACTAGGGAGGGGTAAATTGTGCTCTACACAGAGGACATGGCACCCAGATGTTACATATAAAAAATAAACATTTAAATAAATTAATTAATTAAAAGGGGGTAAGGAGAGGGAGAGGGAGAGAGACCTTGAGGTTCTTAAAGAGTAGTACCCTCTCTAACTGGTTCAGGGCTTTGGTCTGCTCCCCACTACTTAGCTCCAGTTTGTTGAGGAGACATGGAGAAATCTGTGAAAGACAGGCAAACGAACGATTTAAACAGAGTGAAATAAACTCAGACACAAGCCAACAGGGCACAGGGCAGGAATGGGGATGGATGGCAGGGGAAATGGGAAGGTCAGGTTCATGCACCAAATAGCCCAGGGTCAGCTTCAAGGGCAGAAGCTCGTAGGGCTGCAAGCAGAATCCTCATCAGAGGCCTGTGAAGTCCAGGGCTTCAGTTTAAGATAGAAAGAGGCCATTCTTCTGAACACCATTCTTCTCCTAGCAGTTTGAGAACCTTCTGGTCTGGAGTCAGACTTGATTTATCTTGTCAGAGGCTAGCCCAAGCATGAGCCCAGTCTAATCCAGTATCAGGGGATTTTAGGTATAGCCTCTCTAGGCCTCCTACCTGCTGACAAGACTGGGCCCTGAGGGGATGGCAGGACTTTCACCTTTATCAGCATACATTTTTTGCCCAGCCTGATGGGCCTCACCAAGTTTCCATGAAGGACTGGCTCACTAGCTTACATGGTGGGTCAACAAAGATAGGCTAGAAAGGAAAGGCTGGGGAAGGAGAGGTACTTGGGAAAGAGGTACCTGGAAAATTTCTTGGTAAATGAGTGATAACTATTTCTAGATTCCAAGCAAACCTGTCTAGGCAAAAGCATACTTTTGCTAAGCAAGGGTATCCAGGAAAATCCCAATAGCACAGAAGCTGGGAGATTGAAGTCTGGGTGAGGGATAGCAGATCATACCTTTTTCATGTTGGTCCCCATATAGTTCTTGGGTTCTTCTTTAAACTGAGGTAACCTGTAAGATAAGAAAATCCGATGGACTGTAATTAGGGATAACAACAAATATTCCCCTTCATTTCAGCCACAGCCCAAAGACGCTCTAGGTCAGAGTCTCTTAGGAAAAGCTAGAAAAAGAAACAGGCTCATTTCACCCTTTTCAGAGCTTCATCGAAGGGCCACAGAAATTGAGGAACACGGAACACAGACACGTTCTAAAAAAGAAGGTAGATGTCATGAGGGAAAGGTGACTAAGTATCCCTGGAGTGCAAAGGCTCTTTTCATCTTTAAACTGATACTCTCCTGCTTGTATTCACCTGGCAGATATTGCTGAAAGGCATGATATGGGGAGAGGGCAGTCTATTAAAACCCCAGGAGACTGGGTATAGGGTCAGAAGTGAAAGGCAGATGAAGTTTTGAAACCAGTAAATTTGAACCTGAGAAGTAGGAAACAATTAGCAGCAGGGTCCAGAGGCAAATCTAGTCTGTGGGTAATAAGGATTATTATTTATAGATTTGAGAACAAAAATAAATCCCAGGGGGAAATGTGTGTGTGTGTGTGTGTGTGTGTGTGTGTGTGTGTGTGTGTGTGTGTGTGTTTTAATAGACTATTTAAAAAAGCAATCTTAGTTTCACAGTACACTGATTTCCTATAAAACCCTTGCTCCCCTACATGCATAACCTCCTCCATCATCGATATCCCTTAGGGGAAGCTGTAAAGCGCTCGCCTCAGGGCTAAGATGAGGGCCTTGATGAGGATAACCAATGGTTTTGGATTGCAAGGATACAGGACTTTCAGTGTTCAAATGAGGACAGACAGTTCAGGCAAACCAGGATTGTTGGTTACCCTAGCCTTGGTCCTTCCTCACAGAAACTGGACTGAGCTCTGGGAGCTCAGCAACCTGCTCCAGGCTCCCTTGAGTTTGGCTTCCTCTCTGGGTTTCCTTTCCCAGCTGCTACTTGCACAGAAACTGACACAAGTCTGGGAGGCAGAAGTTCTGTCAGCCTAGATCAAATAACCCTCTGCTTCCCTCTGAGGCCAAGCCAGCTCCCTCCTCCTTCTCCCTTGCATGGTAACCCTGGGCCCAGGGAACTATTCCCATCCACAATCTCAGTAGCCTCTGATGTGGCTGTGGGGTTGGCCAGGTCCCTGAAGTGGCTGTGTGGAAGCAGGCAGGCTCAAGAGGCCTGGGCAGCCGGGCTGAAGCAAACAGCAGCAGGTTTACCTTGTGAAGAGCAGCTGCACCATGTCTACGAGAGTGTGCTCTGCGGATTTTCTCAATAACTCTGCACAGGCAAAAACAAATAACACAGGTGTCATTACTTGCCGTGCTATTATCAGGAGGCTTCTCAGAGCAGACTCCCCTCCAAACCTTGTTTACTAAGGATTATACCAAACTTATTAAAACCAGCTCCAGCTCAGCCTGGCAGCCTTAACTTCACTGACCCACTAGATGGCACTACTGAGTCAGGAAAAAAAGGCACAAGGATATGTTCTCAGGGGTTGTAGGCTGGTGTCAATCCCAGAAACCTCAAGGGAAGATCTGGTTCTGGGCTAAGTCAGTCTGCGATCTAGCCCAATTCCTGTCCTGGCACAAAGAGTTAAAGTCTCTTCTAGCCACAAAACAAATTGTCAAGTACAGATACTTCAAGATCCCTATGGCTCCACAAGGTAGATGATGGAGAAGTCATGAGTTTCTGTCTCTCTGGGGTTCAGAGACAGCATCTATATTTATACTCACAGATACTGCCCTTAGGAATGTGAAGGGCCCAGTATTCAAGCACCTACCACTGAGCCTCATTTCAAAGCAGATCCGGAAGCAAGACTGCATAATCTCACACACAGATTCATTGGTTAGGTGGGCACCTACTGGGGTCAGCAACAGAGTCCGCAGTACCTACCAGGAAGAAAAAGGAGACACTATGATAAACAAGGCAGGCTGGGTGAAGAAGGGTGTATATGAGGGGAGAGAAAGTGCCTCCTGTTTCTCTAGTCTCCTATGGAAGCGCTCAGGGGTGAGAAAGAGGTTAGCAAGAATGCTGACCTTGCTTCGGCTTGGTGCTGGTGGTCCAGTCTCTCAGAAGCTTATCTTAGGAGCTGTGTCTTTACATTATATGACCTCGACATAGCTCAGCACTCATTTCTGCCCTAGCCCACAAACCCAATGGATGGATGGCACAGATACAGTCTGCCAGAGGTACAAGTGTATTAAGGGTTCTGGTTATTTGATATCAATATCAAATTTAAAGCTTTTAATTATTTTCCTTAGAAAAAGCTTTTACTTTGGGTACGGAGCAGCTTGTTTGGAAACACAGTAGCTCTCCAAGCCTCAGTGGAGTCAAAACACAGCTTCACATTGCTGGCAGGCTCCGGTAAGTAGGGCCGGAGGCACCAGCTCCTGGCCATTAGCCTAATTGCTGTTCCCCTCCGTTTACCTGAAGGATTTTCATCAGGACAACCTCATCGCTGGCAGGATCTGTGCCCACAAAACGGGCATGGGTGACAGCATCTGCCATGTTCTCCATGCCCTCTGCTGTGCCCTCATGGCTGGGATCTGCTCCAGCAAAGAAAAAAAAGAAAGGATATGAAGAGGAGAGACAAAAAGTCAAGACGTCCTGTGTAGGGTCTATTTTGAGAGACTTTAGTTTTCTCCTTTTTAATTCTCTAACCCATGGCTCCCTGAATTACCTGAGAGTTTTTGCCCGTAACTGGCTGATATATGTTGTGCCCATCCCAGCACAAACGCTACCGTGTAAAAGTGGTTCTCAATCATATATCATAATCATCTGGAGAGCTTGTAAAAAATAAAAATTGCTGGCCCACACCCCAAATTTTTGATTTAGTAGGTCTAGAATGGGGCCTGAGAATCTGCATTTCTAACCAGATTCCAGGTGAAGTTAGTGCTGCTGGTCAGGGGACCACACTTGGGAATCACTGGTGTAAAGGTACTCACTTGATAGAGGAAGGACCTGGAAATTTGAGGTTTTGGCCCAGAGCAAGTGCCTGGGAGGGCCAGAGCTTTGAATGCCAAGGTTGTAGCCTTTCTCTTTTCATGTGTTCTCTTTCAACACATCTATCTGATTGCTTTTGGAATGCAGTATTCTGGTGCAACTGAGGTAGGGGAGTAGAGGTAAAAAATGGACAGTCACTGCTGCCAATATGCAGATCTGGGTGCCCATTATAGCAAATCAGAGAGCACTTCCTGCTTTGGTTTCATGCTTATTAAAAACAGTATGTCATGGACAAGAATCCCTAACTAAAGATTAAGGAGTGACAGGGGACAAACTGAAGAGGACTGGAGGCTAGCTAACTGGGAAGCAAGAGAGAAGAAGACCTTAAACTGTGAATAAGAGGAGAGATGCCAGCTCTGACAACCAGCACAGGGGTAGAAGCTAACACAAATGTTGCCAAGGAGGAAGCTGGTCCCATTCATAATTTAAATACCCATAAGGAGTAGACAAAGAGGTGACTTCCATCAAGGCTTACAAAGGTCCTCCCGGCAAGCCTGAATTGTTCTTGGCGGGCACAAATAGGAAAAAAAAGATGGGACTATGACAAAAACTTTGTGAGTAACAGAGAAAACTGCTCCAGAGGTGACATGGTGTAAGGTAAGAGAACCTCCTAGTTTGAAAGTGTAGGAATTAGAAGAAATTCTCCATTCTCTTTCCTTGTACCTGACAATAATGGAGTTCCTGAATTTGAAGCTCAGGGGATGGCTGAGAAACCAGAACATTTCTCTTCCAACAATGAGCCAGAACACTTTCATCAATGTGATTGGTTTTCATTTTTCTCTTCCGTCCTGGTTAGTCTCCGATACCTGGTCAAAGACTCTCACTGTCCTATTTACTTCATGCCTCTACTCAGCATCATGAATGGCTACTTTAGAGGTCATGCAGAAGGAAGCCAATTTCACGATGATCTATAGTAGAGGAAGTGACCCAGCTCCTTCTATTACCCAACTCTCCATATTTCTCCCAATCAATACAGAAAATCCTATACTCTCAAGGCAGTTGCCTGAATCCTCTCTCACAGGCCTGCTGGACAGAGTCCACAAAAGGACCTTTCCTTGCTCAGAAAATCCAGGACCTTCTTGGTGCTGTGTGGGTGTTTCAGAGCTCCTAGTGAATGGCAGCCTTGCTCTCACTGCACAAACTTCTGGGGGTTTATTTCTTCCCTTCTTTCAGTAACCTCCCTAGTTAAAGTGGTTTAAGCTCTACTGATCTTTTTGTGGCCCTTAGCCTCTGAGCTTGAATGAAGTAGCAAACTTAATTTTCTAAAAAGGCAAGTGCAAGTGACAGGTCCTTAGAACCACACAGGCAGGGCCTCACAAGCCAGGCAATCAGAAACACAAATCCTGATCTGGCAGCTGTGTGGGGCCAAAAAAAAGGCTGGTCTTTGGAGTAGGATCTAAAATAATCCTAGAAACCTTCATGACAGGATTGAGAGATGGAGGGCAGTTCCTTCAAGAAGGGCAGCCTAAACAAAAAATTGGTCCACTTAACAGACCTTATCTTCTCCAGAACCTCTTCTTTAGAATCTCCTCCTTTCCCGGCCACCCTGGAGAAGACTGCAGGGAAATTTGCCAATCTCATCTCCTTTGCCTTCTGGCTTTCATACATTCCTTCCTGTTCCTTTTCTCATGCCCACTGCAATCACCACCTCCAGCATTCTCTTTTCCCACCACAGGAAACTCCAGTGACCAGCTGGCCTGAGGTCTCCAATGACCAGCCTGTCTGCCAAGCCAAGAAAGGCAAGAGTAACACTGACAAAAGAGCAGAGGGAAAAGGCACAGAGGGCAGCTACTGGAGGCCATGAAGAGAGATGACCTGCAGGTGGTGCTCAGGGCAAGGCTCTAAGCAGCTGGGCCTGATTTTTGCTTAGGACAAGTATGAAGCTAGGACCACGGTGCCTGGAGAAGCTGATGCCCCTATTCAGAACCTAGCTGCACCAGCATATTTGCTCCCAATCCTGAATGCTTCAACTAAACAATCCAATTTTCTAGAAAAGATAAAGGGTTTTCTTGCCTTGAACTGAAGGTCATTTTCCTTTCTTGCTAAGCTTCTACTTTTCCTGTCCCCCTAGTTAGAAATAAGGACAGCTGCCTGTGTTCTATGTTCCTCACGACTGCACATGGGCAGACAACATGAGAAAAAGAATTCAGGATTTTGAGTGACAAAATCAACTAAAAATAAATTTAAAAAATACACCATAAACAAATTCAGAGACAAACAACAGACTAGATAAAACATTTGGGCTAGATTGAGAGAAATCTGTAACACTATGATAGATAATGGGTTAATATTCTCACTATACAAAGAACTTCTACAAACTGATAAGAAAAACAAAGACAACTCAATAAAAGAGAAGACATTCAAATTTCAAGTACAGGAATCTGTCATACAAAAGGAAATTTTATAATAAAGCTATGTGAACAAGGAAGCTTATTTCAGTATTATTGATAATGGCTCAAAATAAGAAACAATTTGAGCTTCCCTGGTAGGCTAGTGGTTAAGAATCGCCTGTCAATGCAGGAGAAATGAATTTGATCCCTGGTCTGGGAAGATTCCACATGTCCCTGAGCAACTAAGCCCATGCCACAACGACTGAGCCAGCGTGCCCATGTGTCTAGGGCCTCTGCTTCCCAACAAGGGAAGCCATCACAATGAGAAGCCGGTGCACCACAACGGAGAGTAGCCTGGGCTCACCACAACTGGCGAAAGCCCACGTGCAGCAAGGAAGACCCAGCACAGCCAAAAAGAAATAAATCTTTTCTAAAAAAAAGACAGAAACAACCTAAATATTAAATATTCTCCAGTAAGAGAATGATTGAGTGAACTGTGTTATATCTATACTATAGAAATTATACAGCTACCAAAAAGAAAAAAATCTTACCAGGGACTGAGAGGTAGGGGAAATGGTGTATTATTACTTAATGGTTAGAATTTCTTGTCTGGTATGATGAAAAAGTTTGAGAAACAGATGGTGGGGATGGCTGTACAACACTGTGAATGTAGTTAATGCCACTGAATTATATACTTTAATATGGCAAATTTTATATTATGTATATTTTATTACAATAAAAAAAGAACATACAAACTTCCTGTTATATGATTAGTAAGTTCTGGGGATGTAGTGTACAGCATGATGACTATAGTTAACAATGCTATGTTGTATGTTTGAAAGCTGCTGAGACAACAGATCTTAAAAGTTCTCATCACACAAAAAATTTGTTACTATGTGAGGTGATGGACTTAAGTAAGTATGGTAATCATTTTGCAACATATGCATGTATCAAATCATTATACCGTACAACTTAAACTAATACAATGTTATATGACAATTATAATCAATAAAATTAGAAGGAAAATAATAAATCAGATAATTATATTACGTACACTGTTTTAATACTATTAAATGAAAAAAAGTTTAGCACACAATTCTATTTTTTCTTTTTTTTTTCACATTCTATTTTTATTTCTTTTTAAAAAGAAGTAGAACTTTATATATATTTATATACATGTATGGAAAGGTATAGATAGATTCAAAGCTTCCTGTTGACATCATTTAACCTAAAGAAGGATGAGGAACATTGAGAGAGACCATTAACTTTTCTTGTAGTCACCTCTTTATTATTTATCTTCTTAAAATAATCATACATTATACTGGAAAAATAAAGATAAACTAAAACCAAACCTCCAAGGGCATCATATCCTTTATGCCTCCAAAGCACAAAGAAATCAGTAGTCCCAAGGAAACCTCCTCTCACTCCCCACTCTGTACAACCTCAATCAATTAGTGTGATGAGTAACCAAAACAATCCTATTTCTTTTCTACAAGGAAACAGATAGCTGGGGAAAACTTTCCAACATCACCAGCTCATTGCCTAAAGCCTGACCACTCTGGGAAAGGCAAAGAAATGAAAGGGTGTGGTCACTCAAAAAAGCCCGAGTGCTTACCTATGAGCGCATAGGACAGGAACTTGTTGACAGAGGTGAGTGCAAGTCCAGTTATAGGGCCAGTGGTATCTTCAGAGCGAATTACTTCCAGAAATGGACGAAGGAACACATTGGGCTCAATTTCTGAGAGTTCTGTAAGAAAAGAAACGAGCATGAGGAGGTGCCATCTTACAAGAAACTAAACATAGAAAAAGGCCATTTTGTCTATGCCGTGAGGCAAAGTTCTTAGTTGCTGGGACCATCATCCTCCTTCTGGATTATCTGGAATCAAACTCCAGACACTATGTTGTTTTGTCTGTAAAATTTTTAGTTTGTAGCTCTAAAAGATTAAAAAGCTTAAAAAAAAATAACCCACAGTATCATTACCATGTTTAAAAATTAACAATAAAATGGTTAAGACGGTAAATTTTATGTTTTTAATATACATATACACACACACACATATTTTAAACCACAGTTTAAAAATTAACAGTAATCCTTTAATATCATCAATACAGCTGGGTCAGTTTTTCATGTCCATTTCACCACCCTCCCCAGGGATACACAGGTAAACCTCATCTTGAGGACAGCCAACATGGCCAAAGAGACCTCAGGATGAGCTGCTGTCTTCAGGTCTTTTGTAGTTATAATCAAGCTCACTTCTCTCAGAGATAAAGAATGCAGCACATCCCAGGAAGTTGAGGGGGAAACTTGTGGTTTATAGTCCCTTGCTGAAAAATAACTTTAAAAAGAACAAAAGGCTGTGTTGGAGGCAGTTTATAATCTATGGCCAACCTAGACAGCATATTAAAAAGCAGGACATTACTTTGCCGACAGAGGTCTGTCTAGACAAAGCTATGGTTTTTCCAGTGGTCATGTGTGGATGTGAAAGTTGGACTGTGAAGAAAACTGAGCGCCGAAGAATTGATGCTTTTGAACTGTGGTGTTGGAGAAGACTCTTGAGAGTCCCTTAGAATGCAAGGAGATCAAACCAGTCAATCTTAAAGGAAATCAGTCTTGAATATTCATTGGAAGGAGTGATGCTGAGGCTGAAACTCCAATATTTTGGCCACCTGATGCAAAGAATTGACTCATTGGAAAAGACCCTGATGCTGGGAAAGATTGAAGGCAGGAGGAGAAGGAGAAGGGGACAACAGAGGATGAGATGGTTGGATGGCATCACCAATTTGATGGATATGAGTTTGAGCAAGCTCCGGGAGTTGGTAATGGACAAGGAAGCCTGGCGTGCTTACCCCATGGCGTGACCATGGGGTCACAGAGTCAGACACCACTGAGCTACTGAACTGGACCAAAAGGTCCTAATCACTCTCCAGCCTTCTTTCAATCTACAGTAAGCAGAGGGCTAACTACCTTGAGATGATGAGGCAATTCATGATCTTTATTTTATAGATGAAAAAAATAAGGCTCAGACAAGACATGACTGACCCCAAATCACACAGCTAGTAAGAAGCAGAGCTGGAATTTGAACCCAAACATATGGTTCTAAACCCTGCAAAAACATTACATCTATTCTACTTAATTATCAGCACAAACTCCTGAATTTAGGTTTCATCCCAGGTCTAAGAAGCTACTCTATACTGGACTTGCTCACTACCCTACTATGCCTGGGGTTTAATTTTTGTTTTTCTACGGTGCTATCATACATCAGACACTAGCTTCCTAAAAGGATTCCTAAATAGGCTAGAAAGACTTAGGGACTGGATAAGGGCTGCCCCACCTTTAGAGACAAAAGGAAGCTGGGTTTCCTAAGCACCTCCATTTTCATGCAAATACAGGGAGCTTCCGACTCAATTCCTACCACACCCCTCTCAGGGTAAATATTCCCTGGCCCGGCTGCTCCGCAGATTAATGCTTTAATTAATTGGCAGATTGGGTAGCATTTTCCAAGCTTGTCTGTATAGTGATCACATCAGCTGTATAAAACCTGCTTCTCATCCCCCGTTACCCCCACCAAGAGATATACAATCTGCAGAAAAAGCCTAGAGAAAAACCTTTGTGTGTGTGTGTAAGATGGTAAAGGGCTGAGATGTAAGGAATAGAAATACTTGGAAAAAGTGAAACATATAAAATACCTTTAAAAAGCAGACTGAGAAAATTAAAGTCATCTAGTTCTGCTGCTTTAGGAACACAACTCTATTACATACAATTTGGTTTGTCATTAAAAAAAATAGTCAGGTTGGGAATATTTGAGATATGAAACTGTTAAAGGGAAAAAAATCTTTTGAGATGTCGGATAGGGAACAGGTTTTTCTGAGCATTCACCCAGTTGCTATACCTGTATTTGCTTTGTAGTCAAAGACGTGGGCAATTTTACAACCAGCATTTGACACTTGCAGGGCCAAGTACATTCTGCTTCTTTTTGTTTGTTTTTAAATTTTTTTAATTCGTTAAAACTGACTCTTTGAGTCCTATAAATTTTAACACACACATACGGTGTGGGCTTGCAAAGCCAAATGACTTAATGTACCAAAGAGTAGTTTCTCTACTGTTCTCAGTAGGCTTGAAATTGATGGAAGTGTGATCTGTCTCTGCAGGGCTGCTTCAGCTGAAGGTTTCGAAAGAACAAGCTCCAGTAACAATTTTTTTCTAATATTGGTTAGAAAAGCCCAGGGAGAGAAGAAATAGGCTCCCCATGCCAGTCTAGCCTTTCCACAGAGGAAAGGGCTTTTCTGAATTCAGGTCCGTGTTCATAGGTGGCCATTCCCTTAAACCTAATCTCAGTGTCTTCAGACCTCAGTCTTAGAAGGCAGGGCCTGATATTCGGCTGCATCATGTGGATGCTGTTCTTGGTGTGAACTAGGCTGAGATTTGCATGTTAAGATTGTTTCGGTACTTAAAAAAAATTTTTTTAATTTTAATTATCTTATAGT
>NW_011495018.1:28086007-28097691 GCF_000754665.1 Bison bison bison
TTTTTACTGCCAAGTAGTATTCCATTGCATGTTTCTACCACAATTTGCTTATCCATTCACTAGCTGAATGACACAGGGCTTTTCCATTTTGGGACAATTACGCATCAGTTTAGTTCAGTTCAGTCGCTCAGTCGTGTCTGACTCTTTGCAATCCCATGAACTGCAGCACTCCAGGCCTCCCTGTCCATCACCAACTCCCGGAGTTCACCCAAACTCATGTCCATAGAGCCGCTATAAACATTTGGGTACAGGTTTTTGTGTGAAGAACTTTGGTTTTCATCTCTCTGGGATAAATATCCAGGAGTAGGATTTCTGGGTAAAAGAATAAGTGTATGTTTGGTTTTATAAGAAACTGCCAAACAGTTTTTCCAGAGTCCTATACCATTTTGCATTCCCACTAGCAATGAGGATTCTGATTTCTCGACAGCCTCTCTAGTGCTTGGTATTTTCAGTACTTTTATTAAGTCATCCTAGTAAGTAAGCAGTGGTATCTCAATGTGGGTTAAATTTGCCTTTCCCTAATAGCCAGTGACATCAAACACCATGTGGTGACTTGTCTGTCCAAATCATCTGCCCATTTTTTGATGGAGTTGTTTTCCTACTGTTGAGTTTAGAGACTTAAACAAGTGCCTACTCTGGATTCAAATTCAGACTTAAATTGAAGAAAGTAGGGGAAACCACTAGACCATTCAGGTATGACCTAAGTCAAATCCCTTATGATTATACAGTGGAAGTGAAAAATAGATTTAAGGGACTAGACCTGATAGACAGAGTGCCTGATGAACTATGGATGGAGGTTCATAACATTGTACAGGAGACAGGGAACAAGATCATCCCTAAGAAAAAGAAATTCAAAAAAGCAAAATGGCTGTCTGAGGAGGCCTTACAAATAGCTGTGAAAAGAAGAGAAGCAAAAAGCAAAAGAGAAAAGGAAAGATATACCCATTTGAATGCAGAGTTCCAAACAATAGCAAGGAGAGATAAGAAAGCCTTCCTCAGTGATCAGTGCAAAGAAACAGAGGAAAACAATTGAATGGGAAAAACTAGAGATCTCTTCAAGAAAATTAGAGATACCAAGGGAACATTTCATGCAAAGATGGGCTCAATAAAGGACAGAAATGGTATGGACCTAACAGAAGCAAGTGGCCTTAGAAAGCATCACTACAAACAAAGCTAGTGGAGGTGATGGAATTCCAGTGGAGCTATTTCAAATCCTGAAAGATGATGCTGGGAAAGTGCTGAACTCAATATGCCAGCAAATTTGGAAAACTCAGCAGTGGCCATGGGACTGGAAAAGGTCACTTTTCATTCCAATCCCAAAGAAAGGCAATCTCAAAGAATGCTCAAACGACCCCACAATTGCACTCATCTCACACGCTAGTAAAGCAATGCTCAAAATTCTCCAAGCCAGGCTTCAACAATACATGAACCACGAACTTTCAGATGTTCAAGCTGGTTTTAGAAAAGGCAGAGGAACCAGAGATCAAATTGCCAACATCCACTGGATCATCGAAAAAGCAAGAGAGTTCCAGAAAAACATCTATTTCTGCTTTATTGACTATGCCAAAGCCGCTGACTATGTGGATCACAATAAACTGGAAAATTCTTCAAGAGATGGGACTACCAGACCACCTGACCTGCCTCTTGAGAAACCTATATGCAGGTCAGGAAGCAACAGTTAGAACTGGACACGGAACAACAGACTGGTTCCAAATAGGAAAAGGAGTACGTCAAGGCTGTATATTGTCACCCTGCTTATTTAACTTCTATGCAGAGTACATCATGAGAAATGCTGGGCTGGAGGAAGCACAAGCTAGAATCAAGATTGCCAGGAGAAATATCAATAACCTCAGATATGCAGATGACACCACCTTTATGGCAGACAGTGAAGAAGAACTAAAGTGCCTCTTGATGAAAGTGAAAGAGGAGAGTGAAAAAGTTGGCTTAAAGCTCATGAATTCAGAAAACAAAGATCACGGCATCCAGTCCCATCACTTCATGGCAAACAGATGGGGAAACAGTGGCTGATTTTATTTTGGGGGGCTCCAAAATCACTGCAGATGGTGATTGCAGCCATGAAATTAAAAGACACTTACTTCTAGGAAGGAAAGTTATGACTAACCTAGACAGCATATTAAAAAGCAGAGACATTACTTTGTCAACAAAGGTCCATCTAGTCAAGGCTATGGTTTTTCCAGTGGTCATGTATGGATGTGAGAGTTGGACTGTGAAGAAAGCTGAGCGCCGAAGAATTGATGCTTTTGAACTGCGGTGTTGGAGAAGACTCTTGAGAGTCCCTTGGACTGCAAAGAGATCCAACCAGTCCATTCTAAAGGAGATCAGTCCTGGTTGTGCATTGGAAGGACTGATGCTGCAGCTGAAACTCCAATACTTTGGCCACCTGATGCGAAGAGCTGACTCATTTGAAAAGACCCTGATGCTGGGAAAGATTGAAAGTGGGAGGAGAAGGTGACGACAGAGGATGAGATGGTTGGATGGCATCACCGACTCAATGGACATGGGTTTGGGCAAACTCTGGGAGTTGGTGATGGACAGGGAGGCCTGGCGTGCTTCGGTTCATGGGGTGGCAAAGTGTCAGACGTGACTGAGTGACTAAACTGACTGACTGATGAGCTTCATATGAAAGTGGTTCTTTTTTTGTGCATATGATGTTGTTGTCCCAACAGCATTTGTTGAAAAAAAAAAAAAATCCTTTCTTCATTGAGTTGTCTTTGCACCTTTGTCAAAATTCAACTGGCCTTATCAATCAATAGGTTAAATGTAATACCTATCAAAATACCCATGATATTTTTCACAGAACTAAAATTTATATGGAATTATAAAAGATCCAGAATTGTGAAAGTAGTCCTGGGGGAAAAGAACAAAGCAGGAGACATAACCCTCTCAGACTTCACAGAATACTACAAAGATGCTGCTGCTGCTAAGTCGCTTCAGTCGTGTATGACTCTGTGCGACCCCATAGATGGCAGCTCACCAGGCTCTCCCGTCCCTGGGATTCTCCAGGCAAGAATACTGGAGTGGGTTGCCATCTCCTTCTCCAATGCATGAAAGTGAAAAGTGAAAGTGAAAAGTGAAAATGAAGTCGCTCAGTAGTGTCCGACTCTTTGCGACCCCATGGACTGCAGCCTATCAGGCTCCTCCGTCCATGGGATTTCCAGGCAAGAGTACTGGAGTGGGGTGCCATTGCCTTCTCCGACTACAAAGCTAAGAGTACTCAAGATAGCTTGGTATTGGCAGAAATACAGATATATGAATCAATGTAAGAGCATAAAAAACCCAGAAATATACTCATACACTTATGGACAATAAATCTTTGAAAAGGAAAAAGAATATACAATGGGTAGACAGTTTCTTCAGCAAACAGCTGGAGAAGTTGGACAGCCACATGTAAATCAATGAAGCTAGAACACAGCCTCACACCATACACAAAAATAAACTAAAAAAATAGCTCAAAGACTTAAAACACCATAAAACATCTAGAAGATAACACAGGCAAAACATTCTCTGACAAAAATCATACCAATGTTTTCCTAGATCCATCTCCCAAGGCAATAGAAACAAAAGAAAAAATAAACAAATGGGTCCTAATTAAACGTACAAGCTTTCACACAGCAAAGGAAACCATAAATGGAAGGAAAAGACAATCTACGGACTGGGAGGAAATATTTACAAATGGTGCACCTGACAAGGACTTAATTTCCAAATTATACAAACAAGTCCTATAATTAAATAACAAAAAACCAAACAACCCCATCGAAAAATGGGCAGGAGACCTAAACAGATACTTTCAAAGAAGACATACAGATGGCCAATAGGCACAGGAAAAGATGTTCATCACTGCTAGTTACAGAAATGCAAATCAAAAATACAATGAGGTACCACCTCATACCAGTGAAAATGGCCACCTTTAAAAAGTCTACAAATAATAAACACTAGAGAGGTTGTGAAGAAAAGGGAACCCTCCTACACTGTTTGTGGGAATGTAAATTGGTGCAGCCATTACGGAGAACAGTATGGAAGTCCCTCAAAAAACTAAAATTAGAGTAGACTATGATCCAGCAATCCCATTCCTCATATACCCTGATAAAACTATAACTTAAAAAGATACACACACCCCTATGTTCACAGCAGCACTATTTACAACAGCCAAGACAAGACACAACCTATATGTCCATCCACAGAGGAATGGATAAAGAAGATACGGTAAATATATGCACTGGAATATCACTCAGCCATTAAAAAGAATGAAATAATGCCATTTGCAGCAACATGGATAAACCTAGAGATTGTCATACTGAGTGAAGCAAGTCAGACAGAGAAGAAAAAATATTGTATAACATCCCTTACATGTGGACTCTAAAATGACATGACACAAATGAACTTACTTACAAAACAGAAAGAAACTCAAGAGACTTAGAGAATGAACTTATGGTTGCCAGGGAGAAAGGATGGGGGAAGAGATAGGGAGTCTGGGATAGACATGTACACACTGTTATATTTTACATGGATAACTAACAAGGACCTACTGTATAGCATATCAAACTCTGCTCAATGTTATGCGGCAGCTTGGATGGGAGCAGAGTTTGGGAGAGAATGGATACGTGTATATGTATGGCTGAGTCTCTTTGCTGTCCACCTGAAACTATCACAACATTGTTAATCATCTATCAGTTCAGTCAGTCACTCAGTCGTGTCTGACTCTTTGCAACCCCATGGACTGCAGCATGCCAGGCCTCCCTGTCCATCACCAACTCCTAGAGTTTACTCAAACCCATGTCCATTGAGTTGGTGATGCCATCCAACCTTCTCATCCCCTGTGGTCCCCTTCTCCTCCCGCCTTCAATCTTTCCGAGCATCAGGGTCTTTTCAAATGAGTCAGTTCTTTGCATCAGGTGGCCAAAAGATTGGAGTTTCAGCTTCAGCATCAGTCCTTTCCAATGAATATTCAGGACTGATCTCCTTTAGGATTGACTGGCTGGATCTCCTTGCAGTCCAAGGGACTCTCAAGAGTCTTCTCCAACACCACAGTTCAAAAGCATCAATTCTTCACTGCCCAGCTTTCTTTACAGTCCAACTCTCACATCCCTATATGACTACTGGAAAAACCATAGTTTTGACTAGACAGACCTTTGTTGGCAAAGTAATGTCTCTGCTTTTTAACATGCTGTCTAGCATATTAATCATCTATACTCCAATACAAAATAAATAGTTAAAAATAAAAAGAAGTTGTGGTGTAAATATATAAGGCATTATGGATGGATGGATCTAGAAATTATCATAAGAAATAAGTCAAAAAGAGAAAGACAAATACCATAATATATCACTTATATATGGAATCTAAATACTACACAAATGAACAGATCTAAGAAACAAAATTGGACTTACAGATACACGGAGAACAGACTTGTGGTTAACAAGAGGGAGTGGGTGGGGGAGGTAGGGACTGAGAGTTTGGGATTAGCAGATGCAAACTATTATATACAGGATGAATAAACAACAAGCTCCTACTGTATAGCATAGGGAACTACATTCAATATCCTGTGATAAGCCATAATGGAAAAGAGTATGAAGAGAATATATATATATATATGTATGTATAACTGAATCACTTAGTTGTATAGCAGAAATTAACACATTATAAATTGACTATACTTCAATACAATTTTTAAAAAATCAGGTGGCCTTACTTGTTTGTCTATTCTGAGTTCTCTGTTCTGTTCTACTCATCTGTGTGTCAATCTCTGTGATAATATCATACTCTCTCTTGATTACTACAGCTATATTCTAAATCTTAAAATCAGGTGGTGTGATTCTTCCAATTTACTTCTTTTTTTTAGTACTGTTTCCAGTATTTCCAGTATTCTAGCTCTTCTTTCTTTCCATTTTAACATGGTAAACTTGTCTGTTTTTGCAAAAAGAATCTTGGAAGTTTTACAGGAACTGCACTGAGTCTATAGTCCCACTTGGAGATGAAATGACCCCTTTATTATGTTGTGCCTACTGATCCATGCACACGGTGTGTCTGCGTAGTCACTACTTCTTGATATTTTTCATCAGTGTACTGCAATTTTCAGCATACAGGTTCTATACATGTTTTTTTAGATTTATACATAAGTATTTAATTTTATTTGGCATATTTGTAAGTAGTATGTGTTTTAATTTTCAGTTTCCAGATGTTCATTGTTAGAATATAGAAATGTGATTGATCCCTGTCTGTTGACCTTGTATCCTGTGACCTTACTAAATTCGGTTATTCATTCTAGGATTTTTTTGTGGGGAGGGGTAGCTTCCTTGGGGTTTTCTACATAGACAATTATGTTTTCTGCAAATAGTGACAGTTTTCTTTCTTTTTAAAAATATTTATTTATTTGGCTGTGCCGGGTCTTAGTTGTGGCATGTGGGACCTAGCTCTCTGAGCAGGGATCAAACCCAGGCCCCCTGCATTAAAAGCATGGGCCACCAGGGAGGTCCCCGTTTCTTTCCTTTCAATTTACATGCCTTTTATTTCCTCTTCTTGTCTCACTATTAGTTAGGATTTCTAGTACTATAAAAGTAGCTATCTTGTTTTATTCCCAATTTTAGGATAAATGCATTCAGTGTTTCATTGTGAAGTATGTTATTAGCCATAAGTTTTTGTAGATGTTCATGATCAAAAATGGATGTTTTATTGTCAGATGCCTTTTCTTCAACAACTGATATGATCAGGTGATTCTTTTTCTTTAGATAGTTAATATGGTAGATTAATTGATTTTCAGATATTGAATCAGCCTGTTATTCCCAGGATTAACCTCATCAGACTTAGTATATTAATTATTTTTATATACTGTTAGATCTGACTTGCTAACTTTGTGCTTCTTAAGAGGAAAGAGCTCAATGTGGCATTGAGAGACTTTGAGGGGGCAGGAGTGACACCATACAGAGGCTTGGACAACGTCCCACGAAAAACTCTCTGGATGTGACCCTCACAAAATATACAATCCAGTCAACGGACAAGGAATCATTAGTCTCACTCCTACTAATAACCAGGCATATGATACCTAAGCTCATATGTCAGATTATAGTTGGAATCTGATTGCTACAATACATCCATTCCAGCATTTCCATTCTGTGAGTCATGCTTTATGGAAATTTAGTGATGGAAAACTAAAAGGGCTGGACTTTTTAAAGAACCCACCAGGAACCTTCACTATCACCTTCATTCCCCTACTCTTCCAAAAAAAGAGAATGATGGTACATTGAAATCACTTTCCCAAGAAAATCTGGTCTAGGCAGAACTGGAGTTTGACCTCTAGTTTGAACTGCTGATTCAACTCTACTGCTTCCTATGAATCCAGAAAAGAAAAATATCTGGTGTTCTATCTTCTGGTTCATTCTGCCCAGGAATTGAGATTCAATTGTCTAGATCTTCTTTGGAAGAGTATGAAGACTGCCTGAGTCCTTCAGGGAAAAGGTGCCATGATGCTGCTCATAGTAAGCAGGCTGAGTAATTTCACAACCAAGGAGACATCTGACACCCCTGGCCAAGTAGCCAAAATTCCCACCCTGGAAGGCTGTCAACCTCAAGGCACAAACAGTTCAGTAAACAGAGTGCAGATCAGGTAGAGGGGTGCTCTGAAGGTGACTAATTCATGTTCTAAGATGGGAAGATAAAAAAGGAATGGGTACAAGGAAGAGGTGACTGCAGCCATGAAATTAAAAGATGCTTGCTCCTTGGAAGAAAAGCTATGACCAACCTAGACAGCATATTAAAAAGCAGAGACATTACTTTACCAACAAAGGTCTGTTGAGTCAAAGCTATGGTTTTTCCAGTAGTCATATAGGGATGTGAGAGTTGGGACTATAAAGAAAGCTGAGCGCCAAAGAATTGATGCTTTTGAACTGTGGTGTTGGAGAAGACTCTTGAGAGTCCCTTGGACTGCAAGGACATCAGCCAGTCAATCCTAAAGGAAATCAGTCCTCAATAGGACTGATGCTGAAGCTCAAAAACCAATACTCTGACCACCTGATGCGAAGAACTGACTCATTTGAAAAGACCCTGATACTGGCAAAGATCGAAGGTGGGAGGAGAAGGGGACAACAGAGGATGAGATGGTTGGATGGCATCACCAACTCAATGGGCATGAGTTTGAGTAAACTCTGGGAGTTGGTGATGGACAGCAAGGCCTGGTGTGCTGCAGTCCATGGGGTCACAAAGAGCCAGACATGACTGAGTGACTGAACTGAACTGAACAAGGAAGAGGGGGAATTCAACTCCCACTGGAGAAAGAACACTTGGGATCCTTTGAGGACTAGGCCACCTGCTTCTCAAATCAAGTCCAGGTCCAACTTCTAGTCAGTCAATGCCCAGTAAGAATAATCAAACAAGACTTATTAAACTATTTCTGGAGAAGCTGTAGGCCACTTGAACACAAAGCAAACTGAATCTCCAGAGGTTTCTTGATGGTGTTCTGCTCTTACTCTGCTCAACATCAGTGAACAGGGCTCTCACCTCCCTATATTATAGCATTAACAGGTAAGTCTCAGTTTGGCCTAAAGTCAAGTCGAGAATCTGTAGATGACTCCTAAGTCTTTTGTCTTCTCAGATAATGCAGGGGCCTGTCCAAAAGGAGATGAATAGTGACACTGTTTTATCTTCCCACATCAGAGCTGATACCTTTTCTGATAATCTATGTCAAAGGCCTCAACATGTGGTGCTATGCACTGCCCTTAGACAAAAGGGAACAATCTCTTCTCAGCATACAAGGGAGCAGTCACCATCCTCCCAGGAGGCATATGTTCTCCAGCCTGCAGCAGCCTTTTCTCATTTGGCCAGCATTGGGCTGGCACATTCCTGAGCCAAAATGCACACATAAGCTGCTTTCCCTGGTAGTGAAGCTCTTTACTCCTGAGTGACTCTTATCAGGGACGGTTGGGCATTCTCAATTGGATTACGCTGACAAGGAAAAACTCCCGCGGTATATTATTTCAACACCATTTGACTTCAGAAATGCTTGTCTCGACCCCTTTTGCTCTCAGAGCCTACTTCTCCCTTCTTGCTTTCTAGAAGGTCACCAGCCTGCTCCCATCCTAACTCTTCATCCTGCAAATATTGGCTCATGTTCCTGGAGACAGAATATCATCATTCACAAGGTAGATCATGTATAACAGACTAATGAATCAGAGCATGATAAAAACAGAAGTCTAGTTCATTTACCCCACTTGACATTTCTGTATCCAGAGACATAGGACAGAATTATTTGAGCATAAAAAGCTCTCTGGTTCTGGGCTTTTATGTCTATGCCTGCACATTCCATTTTAGGGGAAAGTGTTAGATCCTCCTATTTTTTTTTTTTTGGTGTGCCATGCAGGATTTTAGTTTCCCCACCAGAGATTAAACTGATGTCCCCTGCAGTGGAAGCAGAGTCTTAATCGCTGGACCACCAGGGAAGTCCAGGTCCTCATATTCTACTTCTCTAAGCTATACCTAGGAATATTTCTTGTAAAAGTCAAAGTAAGATTGAGAATGAGCTACAAATGGAATTTTTGAGAAACTGTAAGTTCATAGGAAAGAGCTGTACTCTTTGGTCACTAGGGGACATCAGGAGTAGTGTGGTCCAAAGGATAAGCCAAACTAAACTTTGGTGGAGCCAGAAGCCTCTGAAATATCTGCCACACCTTTATTTCCAGCCTTGAAAGGTTAGGTGGGGATTTAGGCTTGATTTCAAGATCTGATTTGAGAGAAGGCTGCCAAAGAGCAGCTCTCAGAAAATTACCCAGTCTGGGCTTAAGGGTTAAACCCTGATAACCGTTTTCAACCCTGTCCCATACAACAAGAGAAACAAACAAACAAACCAAAAGTGCTATGCCCAGTCTTGGTCTGTCACTATATGTGACCTTGGGCAAACACTTCACTTCTTTGGGCCATAGTTTTCTCATCCACAGGGTTTTCCCGGGGAAGATGGTGGTAGGAGTACACAGTTTAATGAAATTCTTTAAGGCTCCCTTTAGACCCTCCAAGCTTATTCTAAAGACAAAGTACAGTTTGGGAATAAATAAACATGAATGTAGACAGTCTGCTACAAAGGTAGCCTGGGGGAAAAGCAAGCCTGGTTTGTTTGTCTAAGCTCCTGAGAGTGGATCCTCTTTTTCTAGATATCATCCAGTAGTTTCCCAGATCTGTTTCCTATTTTCAAACAAATGCTTAGTTTCTCAAAGTGCCTTCAGACTGCATCGGGGGTGGGAGGCAGATTATCTTTGATATTATGACCCTTTAAGAAACAAAGTATGAAGGCTCCCTGGCGGCTTAGTGCTAAAGTATCCACCTGCCAACCCAGGAGACCACAGGTTTCATCCCTGATCTGGAAGGATCCCATATGCCATGGAGCAACTAAGCGTGTGCACAACTTCTGAGCCTGTGCTCTACAACAAGAGAAGCCATCCTGGTGAGGAGCCCAAGTACAACTAGAGAGGAGCCCCTGCTCTCCAAAACCAGCAACGAAGACCCAGCACAGCCAAAAATCAATTTAAAAGGTTTTTTTTTGTTGTTAAAGTACAGTGATAGCGTAATCACTACCACATCCAGGTACAAGGTGAGTCTATGGGTCTACCTAGAGCCTACATGGTACAAACCACCTTACACTAAGAAAGGCAAATTATGTTTAACACTTCGCCCTTTAAAAACCCCTTGAGAAGTATTCATTTTTCAGGCTAGCAGAGATGACATAAAAACTACTCTCCTTCTTCCGTAGACATCTGGCCTCCAAATGTTCAAAATGATCAAAAAGAAAAGAGTTTTTGGTATTTACATATGTTCTCTGGCTCAAACACCTTGTCAGGACCTGGGTCACCTCTGTCTCTACAGCAGGTCCATCTCTCCTTAGGGAGAGGATAGAAAAGAAGATTATTTTTTTCAGATTGAAATCTCTTGACAGCATATAGAGCCAAAGCAGGCTATTTCCCAAATATCTCTGCTCCTGAAATCCTCACTTTTATAAGCTCCTCCTTGTTGAGTAGGACCACCGTGGTCTGCCTGATGTCAAATTTAGCCTTCACTTTCAGAAGGTAAGATAGAAACTTAAAAGGCAGCGCACACATGGGAAAATACTTTTAATTTACTGGATGACTTTCTTCAATATGATACATAATACTGATTGAAAGAAGAATGAGCTTCCCACCTTGGACATTAATAACCAGTTAAATATTATTTACAGTTAAACAGTTATTTAAACTGTTAAATAACCAGTTTAGCTTGCTGCTAGGAGCTGCTATCTATACGACATACAAGAAGAATCCAATTCCATTGCTCAGGACAACAACCTTAAGCAGCCTCAGACATCAGCAACAGCTACATACTAAACTAATTATCTTATGTAGATAATTTTTATCTTTCCATTTTGAACTGTGGTGTTGGAGAAGACTCTTGAGAGTCCCTTGGACTGCAAGGAGATCAAACCAGTCAATCCTAAAGGAAATCAACCCTGAATATTTGTTGGAGGGACTGATGCTGAAGCTGAAGCTCCAATACTTTGGCCAGCGATGTGAAGAACTGACTCATTAGAAAAGACCCTGATGCTGGGAAAGATTGAAGGCAGGAGGAGAAGAGGATGACAGAGGATGAGATGGTTGGATGGCATCACCAACTCAATGGACATGAATTTGAGCAAGCTCTGGGAATTGGTGATGGA
>NW_011495018.1:28097791-28100240 GCF_000754665.1 Bison bison bison
GGAATAATATTACTGTTCCCATTTTACAGATAAGAAAACCAAGCCTCTATGAGGTTAAATGACTTGCCCAAAGTCACACAATAAGTGGAACAGGTAGAATTCAAATCCAGGTCTGTTCTGGACTATGTTCTTAAACATTATACTATGCTATTGCTATGGGTTTACTATTAGATATATTAACTGCATAACACAGATGGCAAATAAAAATGTAAAACTTAACTATCCTAGAATTGAAGTTTCTCCTGTACCTTTCTTCTTCCTAACCAGTGACTAACACTGATTTTATGACTGCCATACAAATGAAGCTTCAGGTTTGCCCACATTCATTCCTAATCCAAGAGGGAAGAGTGAGGCTCCTTTAACAAGGCTGGCAGGGCTAAACAAGGCCCACAGGGAGCAGCCTCAAACATAGCGCAGAGGCCGGAGGACACACTGATCCATCTGTCTTACTGAGAGCCCAAGTTTAATGCGTATCAACTCTAACCACTAGTTCTCTTCCTTCTAGAGGAAATTGGCCCATATTGAAAGGAAAGCAATTAGGTTGTAACATACAGGCAAACCAGAGCTGCTGTGGTCCTTTACTCTGCCTTGCCGTTTTCTGCATTCATTGTATAAGACCAAGACCAAACTTAAGCAGGCAATTTGAAAGCCCAGGAGAAATTAAAAATTTCTGTTGCTATACTTTAAAACAGGACATTCACCCCAGCTTTATGCAGTCATTACACTTGGAGCAACTTTTTCAATCCAAATTCCCTTCACAGTCTAGTAAAATATTTCATTGTTCAATGGCAGCAAGAAGAGAAAACAATTACAGGTTTATCAGAGATTACCACTCTGTCAGGTCTCCTCCAGGGGCCCTGAAGGGAAGTAAAAGGAAATACTAAAGAACTAAATTCTGAATTGACATTAGCATAGTGTATAGATGATAGAAAAGACTGAAGGGTCAATAGCCAAAGCTTTTGGAGAAGAGTAAGAGAATCCCTAAAGAGGATCAGTCACAGGACTGGTAAGCAACTCTTCCTGTTCTCTACGTGTACAGAATCCTACTTTTTCACCTTTCCCCAGCAGCTGGAAAATTTTTTTTTTTTTTTTAATAGCAGCATATCACAAATTCTTAGTGACAATAAGTCTGAGGAATCTTATTCTGCCTCAGCCACCTTTTGTGTTAATGGGCTCAAGAACTTTATGACAAGGGACATTTCCATTTTACTGATGGGAAAAACAAAGACATTGAAAATATAATCAACAAGGGCCAGGACAAGTACTCTAACCACCTGCCATTGCTGCCTTTAAAGACATGACTATGAGCTGGAGAATGAACAAATAAAAGTTTATGGGAGCAGCAGTACTCTGAGAAGTCACATGTTACTTGTTCTGAAAGGTACCCAGAGAACTTTCAAGACAGCTGAATCTAGAGGAATAATCCTGAAAGGGTTGGGAAACAACCTTTTAGAAAACATGGGACAGAACCCAGGTTCAGCCAACACCTGTTTCCCCAACAATATCTGTCTCTCTCATTTTATTCCAAATTCACACAATACAAAAGCTGCATTATTCTGGTAAAGTTGCATTCCAGGCCAGAGTGCACAGTTAATGTTTTTTACAGCCCACATGCCTCTTTGTGATGGATGGCCACTTTATAATGAAAACCTTTATGCTCAATCAATTTATAAATAATGAGTCTTCCATTACATGGCATTAAAAACAAACCTCAAATCAGAAAGACTCAGAAATAAACAAGGAATAGGAACAAAAGTGATTGCTGGAAAGACAAGAAGAACTCAATAGAATGCTCTTAATTCCTTCATTCCTAAAGAATACACAGTGCTAAGGAGAATTTGGTATCAAAAAAGGTATTAATTTCAACAAATACTGTTGAGACAACTGAACACTCATATGCAAAAAAAAAAAAAAATTTTTTTTTCACCTAAACCTCATGTTACACAAAAATTAACTCAAAATAGATCATAGGGGTAAATGAAAAGCATAAATCTGCATAGTTTTTAGAAAGAGTACTTCAATAGGACACAAAAAACAAAATGCATGAAAGAAAAAACTGGACTTCAATAAAAACAAAATATCTATTCTATGAGAGATACTGTTAAGAGAATGAGAAAACAAGCTACAGATTGGGAGAAAATATTTATAAATAACTGTATAAATTATAATTAAAACTGCAATAAAGGACTTGAATCCAGAATAGACTTAAGTCTTTAAACTCAACAATAGGAAAACAATTCCCATCAAAAAATGGGCAATAGACTTGGACAGACAGATCACCAAATGGTGTTTGATGTCACTGGCCACTGACTGACTGAAGTGACTGAAGTTGCTCAGTCGTGTCCGACTCTGCGGCCCCATGGACTGTAGCCACCAGGCTCTTCCATCCATGGAATTTTCCAGGCAAGAGTACTGGAGTGGGTTGCCATTTCCTTCTCCAGGGGATCTT
>NW_011495018.1:28100561-28180174 GCF_000754665.1 Bison bison bison
GACATGAGTTTGGGTGAACTCCGGGAGTTGGTGATGGACAGGGAGGCCTGGAGTGCTGCAGTTCATGGGATTGCAAAGAGTCAGACACGACTGAGCGACTGAACTGAACTAAACTGATGCGTAATTGTCCCAAAATGGAAAAGCCCTGTGTCATTCAGCTAGTGAATGGATAAGCAAATTGTGGTAGAAACATGCAATGGAATACTACTTGGCAGTAAAAAGGGAACAGACTATTGATTTAGGTAGCAGTTTATACAAATCAGCCTGAAAAGGTTATGTACTGTAGGATTCCATTTATATGACCTCTTTGGTAAAACTGTGGTGAGAGACTAGATCAGTGGTTCACAGGAGTTGGGGTAGGAGAGAGGGTGTGATCACACAGGAATAACAGAGGGCGTTTTCTGGGGTGATGAGACTGTTCTGTATTCCAACTGATGCAGTGCTTACAGGGATCTATGTGTATGTAAAAACTCATAGGTATGTGTACTAAAAAAGTCAATTTTACTATAAGATAATTAAAATTAAAAAAAATTTTTTTAAGTACCGAAACAATCTTAACATGCAAATCTCAGCCTAGTTCACACCAAGAATGGCATCCACATGATGCAGCCGAATATCAGGCCCTGCCTTCTAAGATTGAGGTCTGAAGACACTGAGATTAGGTTTAAGGGAATGGCCACCTATGAACACGGACCTGAATTCAGAAAAGCCCTTTCCTCTGTGGAAAGGCTAGACTGGCATGGGGAGCCTATTTCTTCTCTCCCTGGGCTCTTCTAACCAATATTAGAAAAAAAATTGTTACTGGAGCTTGTTCTTTCGAAACCTTCAGCTGAAGCAGCCCTGCAGAGACAGATCACACTTCCATCAATTTCAAGCCTACTGAGAACAGTAGAGAGTACTCTTTGGTACATTAAGTGGGCTTTGGAAGCTCACACCCTAACCTTTTGTTTCTTGCTTTAACCTTTGGCTTCCAAGAATTTGTTCCCTAAGACCTAGGTAAGATAGAGGCATTAAAAATACAGAGAAAGAATTTTACCAGGGCATACTTTATTTTCCATAATATTTGATACATAGGATGCCAAATCCTAACTGGCTAAAGGCCCTTGGCAATATTAACATTACAAAGGGAAATGATTTCTACTGCATTCAGCTTCAAGGAGAAAAGGTAGGGGTAAAAAGCAAGAGTGGGAAGGGGCTTTCATCTGCCACACAGACTAACTACCCCCTGATCAAGAAGCATTAGGGCCACCAAAGGCCCCTCTCCTACATGATGATGCTTGTTTACCTGCGTCAAATGTATCAAGTCACAGCACATACATTATTACCTAGCCATGTCCTGAAAAATTTCTAATCCAGCATCCATTAGATTAGATCTGAATTCTGCTGGCCAAGCCCCAGCCTCTCAGGGGGCTGGCATAAAATAGGGAGGCTGGAGTAGGGTTTCAAACACCTGTTTCAGCTTTTTAAGTGTCCGATTCAGGCCACTGTGCTCTGGCAGCAGGGACCCTGATGATACGGGTTCTCTTCTCCTGCCAAATCCTCAATTTAAAGAGCCTAGCCCCCCAGGGGAGGAAAAGATAGACTGGGGGTTATAGCCACCTTGAAGAAATGTTTCTTTCAAACACATATCTCCCCTATGATCCAGCAATTTCATCCTTAAGTATTTGTCTAAGAGAAACTAGAATATATGTTCATAAATAGACTTGTATAAGAACGTTCATAGCAACCTATTCATGAAGGACAAACACTAGAAACACTCCAAATATCCTTCAATAAGAAAATAAGTAAATTCTCTTATGGTTTACCCATACAACTGCATACTACTCAGTAAAACAGGATGAATCAAAACTAAAAAAAAAAACTAGAGATATATGCAACAACATGGATGAATTCCAAAAACATGCTAAGTGAAAAGAAGCTAGATACAAAAGAGAATATCTTATGTGATTCCATTTACAGGAAATTCAAAATCAAAACTAAGGTATGCTGCTGCTGCTAAGTTGCTTCAGTCGTGTCCGACTCTGTGCGACCCCAGAGATGGCAGCCCACCAGGCTCCCCTGTCCCTGGGATTCTCCAGGCAAGAACACTGGAGTGGGTTGCCATTTCCTTCTCCAATGCATGAAAGTGAAAAGTCAAAGTGAAGTTGCTCAGTCGTGTCTGACTCTTAGCGACCCCAAGGACTGCAGCCTACCAGGGATCCCAGCCTCCGTCCATGGGATTTTCCAGGCAAGAGTACTGGAGTGGGGTGCCATTGCCTTGGTAATAGAATATAGAAAGTGGTTTTGTGTATGCGCGTGTGGGTTAACTTAAAGGCGGCAGAGGAAACTGGTGTGATGAAAATGTTATATATCTTTTTTTTAAGATGGTTAATGAATGTCTACAATTCTCAAAAAATTATCAACTGAACACCTAAGGTCAGTGTACTTCACTGTATGCTAATTGTATTTCAACTAAAAAAAAAAAAGAAGAGAGAACTAGGGGTGCTTGGGATCAGCCTCTCCTATTGGGATTATTTAGGAGAATGAAGACATAGAAGAGAAGAAGCAGATTTGCTTCTCATCACCATTCTGGGAGCAGAGGCTCAACAGCGAGCTGAACTGCCACCTCAGTGCCCCTTGGGCAACCTTTGGGGAAAGAAGAGATTTTCAAGTTGTAACTGATATACCCTTAGTGAGGCCTATGGTTCCCCAAAGGAGTGTCACTGAAATGTCTTCCAGTGTTTACTTCTCCATTGATAAAAGTATAATCAGGGTTCAATTTAGAAGTTCACAAAGAAAAAGTTAGGCCCTCACTACTTAAAATTCAGGGACTTGGTGGTCTAGTGGTTAAGAGTCTGCACTTCCACCGCAGAGGGCACAGGTTTAATTCCTGGTTGAGGAACTGATATTCCACAGGCTGAGTGGTGTGGCCAAAAAAAACACACAGTCTTAAAAAATATATTATAACCATAGTAATAGACAAGCAAGTCAGAGCTCTAGTTCTAGAGCCGTCACCACTCTGTCATGAGACCTTATATAAAACATGACCTCTAAGCCACAGTTCCTTCTCAATAAAATGGGCCTGAATGACATTTTTGCTTCACCTTAGCTCTACCACTGTATTATTTTAATACTCTTATTAGTTCATATGACCTCCAGGATCAGATGGGGAAGGCAAGCCTTGTAATCCTTCTCAGCATTGTTATAGATTCATCCTTTAGTTTAATGAGAGCCACCCCCCTCCCCAACCAGAAAGAGTCTGCATTTCATGTGAAATGATTTCACTCCTCTAACACACAGAGTTAGATTCAAAGAAAATAGCTTACAGCTTAGGAATATAAGAAGCTGCTTACATGGCAAACCCAAGGTGGTGCAGCATAAGAGAAGAGTGCTGTGCTGAGTCTCTCAGTCGGGTCCAACTCTTTGCGACCCCATGGGCTGTAGCCCGCCAGGCTTCTGTCCATGGGGATTCTCCAGGCAAGAATACTGGAGTGGGTGGCCATGCCCTCCTCAGGAATCTTCCCAACCCAGGTCTCCCACCTTTCAGGTGGATTCTTTACTGTCTGAGCCACCAGGGAAGTCTATAAAAGAAGAGTAGGTATCCTCAAAATCCAGTGGGAAGACTGGAGAAGAAAACAAACATGTATTGAGTGCCTATTATGTGCTAGGTATGCATTGTACTAGACTCCTTGCATGTATCATTTTGTTTAATCCTTAGGAGAACCCCGGTAAAACAAGTTTTTAATCCCCATTTTACAGATGAAAAATGGAGGTTCAAATAGGTCAAGTAACTGTCAAGACCCTGATGCTGGCAAAGACTGAAGGCAGGAGGAGAAGGGAATGACAGAGGACGAGATGGTTGGATGGCATCACTGACTCAATGGACATGAGTTTGAGCAAGCTCTGGAAGATGGTGAAGGACAGGGAAGCCTGGCGTGCTGCAGTTCATGGGATCACAAAGAGTTGGACATGACTGAGTTACTGAACAACAACAACAAACTTCCAAGACAACCCAATGGTAGAGACTGGATTTGAACCCAGGTCTATTCAGCTCTAAAAGTTACACTTTTCTCCACAACCATTTGGCAGGAAATAAGTTGGAGATCCTATATCTCCAAAGGGCCCTAGCATTTTTGCCTTCTTGTAAATAACTTATTTCACACATGTCATGTAGCTCTTGGCACTATACAGAAGAAAGGGTTAAACCTACTGTTAGGAAGAGGAAATTCCCTGGAAAATTGAAACACATGCTGTGGCTCTGACTAAATTTCACACCCGTTCTGTTGAGCAACATCCATACTGTGTGAGAAAAGATTCCTTCCCCATCACCCCAGCCCCATTCTTTATTCATTCTATCACCTGCTGCCTTCCTTCAGACTAAGCTGAGAGGGAGGAAGGGAGGAAGACTATACATCTTTGCTTAGTGCATATTTAAGCTAGAGGTTAGTACACCCAGGGTAGGAAGAATTACGTGTGAAAAGAGAAAAGGAATGACACTTTCTCATTTCTGCTTGGACCAGCATAGGAGGGAGCTCTTATGATAAGCTACAATGAAGAAAGTGGTTAGACTTCTGCTGGGGAGGAAAAGAGGGGAGGCTGTTCTTTCTGGAGAGTAGGCAGAATTCAGAAGAACAAGGCCAGTGTACACCTGTCCCCTTGTCTGGAATTTCATGCTCAAGTGAACGCTGAATTTCTGTCCATGAGACTTATGCCTCACCCAGGAGAGCAAGCGGGAAGGTGGAAAAAATTTTTTCCTCTCTGCTACCCTCTTCAAACAGATTCTAATTTCCAGTCCCAAATAACAATGAGTCTAGTTATTTGGTACTGGAAGCTGACTGGATGAAAGAAGCTTGTGGGAATTTAAGAGCCTAGGGTAGCTAGTAGCTACTTGGTATAAAAGAAAGGTAAGGACAGGTAATGCCATTATGATAATCTCCAAAGACAGTTCCATACAATGCCACCCCTCACATGGCTTCCTCCCATCAAGAGGTTCCCCTTGAATCTGGTCTGTGACTGCGTTGACAGATATAATGCAGGGGAAGGGACAATCTGGGACTTCAGTGCCCAGGCACTAAAAAGGCTTTGAAGCTTCTATTTCTTTCATTTTGGCAATCTGAACTGCCATGTACAAATTCTAAGCTACTCTATGAGAGGTCATGAGGGAAAGCCCTGGAGACTGAAGCATCACATCAAAAGAAGCCACATGGCACCAGACATCTAAGCCACAGTCATAGCTGACTGCAACTTCAAGAAAGATCCTAAATGAGAGCATTAGAAGAACTGCCCAGCTGAGCCCTAGTCAACCCATGGAATTTTGAGATATAATAAAATGGTTGTGCTTTAAGCCATGAACTTTTCGAGTGGTTTGTTAGGTAGCAACAGATAACTGAAACAGCTAGCTTTTGTTAAAAATGAAGCTAGTATTCTTTTGTCCTGGGCATATAACATAAACTCTATTGCATAAACAAGGAAAATCGACCCAATTTTAGTTAAAAAGAATTTATATTGGGGGGGAATCTCATTCCATTAGCAATTGAAGATTAAAAAAAAAATCTTAGAATAAACTTAAGAAATTTATGGTACATAAATGGGGGAAAGAAGAACCCACAAATTTTACTAGAGTTACAAACGAAGTCTTGAATAAATGCAGAAGCAAAAACATGTTTCGGGACAGGGAGGCAAACATATATTATAAAGATGTAAAGTCTCCTCATATTAATTGACATTTTAAAATCAAAATCCCAATTGGAATTTTTAAAAGAACTTGAGTAAGTGACCCTGTACTTCATGTGAAAGAATAACCAGATAATGATAGCCAGAATATTTTTTTAAAAAACTGATGCTGGGAGGGATTGGAGGCAGGAGGAAAAGGGGATGACAGACGATGAGATAGTTGGATGGCATCACCGACTCGACGGACATGAGTCTGAGTGAACTCCGGGAGTTGGTGATGGACAGGGAGGCCTGGCGTGCTGCGATTCATGGGGTTGCAAAGAGTCGGGCACAACTGAGCGACTGAACTGAACTGAATGAAAGTTTGTAGTAGTATCATTTTAAAATGAGTTACAAAACTATAACAAATAAGCACGTATAATACTAGCAGAAGAACAAGTAGAATAATATGTAATATATGATAAAAGAAAATTCAATAAATGGTGCTGTAACACATGGTTAATTATTAGGGAGTAAAAGTTATATTCCCGCTTCATTTCACTTGACAAAATAAATTCTATGTGATTAAAAGAAGATAATAATTACCTTCTTTGTTTGTGAATAATAATTCACTCAACAAATATTTATGAGCACCAACTGTCTAGCAGTTACTGGGATGGATAATAGAAATATAGTGGTGAACAATGCAATGCAATCCTTTCCTATGTAGTAGAAGAGAAAGACATTAGGGCTCACATAAGTGCTAAAAGTGTTCAAGAGTTAAATGTAAAAACTGAAACATATTAACAGGTGAAATAAAGTGACCTGAGATGAAGGAAAAGTAGTTATAAGATTCATCAACATATGCTTAGCAGAAGAAAAGGAAACGGAAGTAGAGCTGAAAAGGCTGAATACCAGGGTCCTTCAGAGGGAAGCACCAGTGAGAAACAAGTTCTGAAATGGAAGCATCAGGGGGAGGGTGAGAAAAAAGAAGAAAATAAAATGGATGAGGAGGAAATCATTGAAGAACTAACATAAGATCATCTCCCAATCAAATAATAATGATTTTCCTAGATCAGAAGGACCCTCACTAAGAACGTAGCACAATGACTAGAAAGGGGCATCAAGTGTTTACATCACGTGTTTTAGAATACTGAAACAAAGAGATTGCAAAAAAACTTCCAGTTCAAACACAAAGGACTGAGAATCCGTGGTATCAGACTACTCAAGAGCAACACTGGAAATGAAGAGACAAAGAAGCAAAGCCACCACATTCTGAAAGAAAATAATTTCCAAACTAGGATTCTATATCCTGTCAAATCTTCACTCAAGAGCAGTGCAGAATACAAATAGTTTCAGATATACAGTCTAAAATAACTTATATAGCAGGTGTCTTTTCCTAGGAGCCTTTGGAGGATTTTCAACCCAAATTGAGAGAGTAAAACAAAAAGGAAATGGACATGGAATCCAGGAAAAAGGAGTCCCGAGAAAAGTGAAGGGAAGTTTCAGGATGACAGCTGTACCTCATGCCTAGACAGCAACCGATGCAGAATGGAAGAAGAGGCTAGCAGGCACTGATAAAGATTCTCCAAGAAGAGAGAAAAATGGAGTACAAGATAAAAATGGAAGAGCCAAGAATGGAGTTTGATCATGTGGGAAAACAATATTCAGAGTTAAAAACTGTATTGTAGAGCTTGAGAAGAAATAGTAACACTAACATAGAAAATTAAGTATATTTCTCAAAAGGGAGTAATATCTGACTTATAGTAAATAGTACTTAAGATCTTAATAAGGTAAAGACTGAATATTGATTTAGCCAACTGGAAAGAGAACTATTATATATTGGGAGGATGGAGGGAAGGAAAATAGGTATCAAGTAGCACTGCAGAAGTGCTATATTTCTACATCTAGGAGTAGGAAGTCAACAGATAGTGGTTCAAATGTTTAAAATCTATTTTTAAAAAAAAGTTGTGTTGTTCAGTCATGTCTGACTCTTTGTGACCCCAGGGACTACAGCACGCCAGGCTTCCCTGTCCTTCACTATCTCCCTATCTTTGAGTTTGCTCAAATTCATCTCCATCGAGTTGGTGATGCTACCTTAACCATCTTACCCTCTGCTGCCCTCTTTTCCTTTCCCCTTCAATCTTTCTCAGCATCAGGACCCTTCCAATGACTCAGCTCTTTGCATCAGGTGGCCAAAGTACTGAAGCTTCAGCATCAGACCCTCCAATGAATATTCAGGGCTGACTAAATTCATTTAGTATTTACTGGTTTGATCTCCTTGCAGTCCATGGGACTCTCAAGAATCTTCTCTAGCACCAAAGTCTGAAAGCATAAATTCTTCGGTGCTTAACCTTCTTTATGGTCCAATTCTCACATCCATACAAGAATACTGGAAAAACCACAGCTTTGACTATATGGACCTTTGATGGCAAAATGATGTCTCTGCTTTTTAATATGTTGTCTAGGATAGCCCAGTTGGTAAAGAATCTGCCTGCAATGCAGAAGACCCCAGTTCAATTCCTGGGTCTGGAAGATCTGCTGGTAAAGGGACAGGCTACCCATTCCAGGGTCACAAAGAGTCGGACACAACTGAACAACTTTCACTTTCATGCTGTCTAGGTTTGTCAATAGCTTTCCTTCCAAGGAGCAACTGTCTTAATTTTACAGCTGCAGTCACCATCCACAGTGGTTCTGGAGCCCAAGAAAAGAAAATTTGTCACTGCTTCCATTTTTTCCCCTTCTATTTCCCATGAAGTGATGGGACCAGATGCCATGATCTTAGTTTTTGAATGCTGAGTTGTAAGCCAGCTTTCTCACTCTTCTCTTTCAACCTCATCAAGGGGCTCTTTAGTTCCGCTTCACTTTCTGCCATTAGAGTGGTATCATCTGCATATCTGAAGTTGCTGATAATTCTCCCAGCAATTTTGATTCCAGCTTGTGATTCATTCAGCCCAGCATTTCGCATGATGTGCTCTGTATATAATTTAAATAAACAGGGTGACAATATACAGTCTTGTCATACTCCTTTCCCAATTTTGAACCAGTTGTTGTTCCATGTAAGGTTCTAACTGTTATTTCTAGATCCACGTACAGGTTTCTCAGACAGATAAGGTCGTTAGGTATTCCCACCACTTTAAGAGTTTTCCACAGTTTGTTGTGATCCACACAGTCAAAGGCTTTAGGATAATCAATGAAGCAGAATTAGATGTTTTCTGGAATTCCCTTGTTTTCTCTTTTTCTGGATTCTCTTGCTTTCTCTAAGCAGGTCATGTCCTAACTTAAACTATAGTCAAAGAACAAAGAGCCTCTCAAGAGTATGATCTAAACACAGAGGTAACTGACAAGAGACTATTGTCCTCATTTGGATATGAATTAGTATGTCACACTGAAATCAAGTGGATAAAAAGAATAGCAAAGAAAACTGAATACAAGCAATAAAGAGAATTACCACTGCTCACCTTGCAATAAAAGTAGGAAGCACCATTACTACCATGATGTATTAAGATGCCTATTCTGGGTCAGTTCTTATCCATTGGTTCAGGGTACACAGATCTGAGGGCTTCTCACATGACTGAGTGACTAACACACAGATACACACACACACAGAGGTCTCCACTTTGATGGCAGTAACAAAACCAAGATCTTCCCAAGAGTTCAGGCCTGGCTCTATCATTACTCACTTTCTCGATTTCAGCAAAAATAACTACCTTTAATTTCTTGCTCCCAGAATTAATCTATCCCTTCTTGGTACTTCTAGAATGCTGTTGCTTTAGTATATAGAGCATATTCTGGCTTGTGGGGGAAAAAAAAGGAAAGGTGAAACATGTTAGTAGCTTCAGTTGTGTCTGACTCTTTGCGACGCTATGGACCACAGCCTGCCAGGCTCCTCTGTCTGTGGAATTCTCCAGGCAAGAATACTGGAGTGGGTAGCCATTCCCTTTTCCAGCGGACCTTGGACTTGACTCAGAGAACAAATCCAGGTCTCCTGCATTGCAGGCAGATTCTTTACCATGTGAAGTACCATTATGGAATAGCTAATTGTAGTCTGTAAGCTCCTGGAAGGCAGAGAGGGTTCATGAAGATAGTAGTGCTCAATCAATGCTTTTCAGTTTAAAAAGGTCACAGGGACATACTAACGAAATCCATATCCCAATTTTCCTATAAAAGATTTCTTGTCATTTCCAGGAAAAATTGGTGAAAAGTAAGGTTTATAAGGAATAGGGCAGCACCTGAACAGAAGGTCCCTCCATATGTGACCAGTGGCTGTTGGCCAAGAGTGAGAGTTCAGAGAAGTAACATTTCTGAGAACAGCCTGCCAATGGAGATGGAAAGCAGTTAAACTCTGAGGTGGCTGTATTGGGAAGGGAGATGGGAGAGAGGCCATTTTGTGCTCTTTGGGGAAAATGTTAATGAGAGGTTTCACAAATGTCAGACTTGCCTGATTAAACGAAGCCAGCAAGGTAGATGTTTTTCATATTAATGCCATCTTTGCTAAAAGAGCAAAAGGGGAAAGAAAAGGAGGTTTGAGAATGGAAAATGATAAACTTAAAATTATTTACAGAAGAAATTATGCTTCTAAGTTGGGCAAGGATATAAAAGAAGAACTGTTATCTGGCAGGTATTGCTGCTCCACATCCTTGCCCCTTTCAAAAAGAAAAATGTAAGCCCTGAGGCCAGGAGAGAAGATAGATCACTGTGCCCTATGCCCTGCCCAGGGTGTCTAATAATGAAGAACTCAAAGAATCTAAGCAAGTTAAGGCACAGTTAAGTTTTATCTGAATAATTACTCTTAAAACTTAAAGGAGAAAAAGTACAGGAAGAAAGTCAATAAAATAATTGATATGTTTAAGGGACTTTTTCCTCCTTAGTTTGGGCCTGCATCTAGAGTTTGCAGAATTTCTGTCACTTAAATTAAAGGCTAGGGATGGGCAAGTGCTGTTGATTAGAGAGCTCAGCCTTCTTTTACTCCCATTCCTCCCCAGCCCAGCCTGCAATTGTGTCCCAATCAACCAGCATTAATACAGATACACAGAGGTATTTATTTGCTGCTGATTCTGCCTGGCTGTATTCAGGCTCGATCTCCATGTGTATTTAATAAATCACAGTAGTTAGGTGGACAGGATTAGTTCCAAGTCACCTAATGACTATATCATGAACTGCAGCATTAAAGGGATTAATATTAATCTGAGTCATTGCAATTCAGTGGGAAGGCCAGTCTGTCGTCCAACAGGAGCTCCGGCCGGCAAGAAATCCCCAACAAGACCAGGAAGATTAATGAGGGCTTCTACATTCTGCCTGCAAATCTTCACCTACCAGGGTGTGGGGTAGTGAATCCCAGCCCAGACGAGCTCATAAATAACCCACAATATCACAAGTATTTGGGGCAGCTGTGCCCCAGCAAAGCAGGGCCAGCTAGCCCTCTCCATCTTCTCCTCCTGTAACCTACACCATCGAGATGGCACAAGAATTTTACAGGCCCACACAGCAGCCGGTTTTGTTTTCTTTCATGTAAGGGCCCACACCTCGTAAATCACATTCTTATTTCAGGAAAGGAATAGTACTAACTGCAGTCTGGTCTTGGGTATACGCAGAAGAACATGTAGTGTCACCTCCCTGAAGTTGGGAACATAACCTGGCCCCCACAATACAAGGAGCCTGCTTTCAAGTCATGAAATGTTCCATCTGCCTAGCAGCACAATTATTCTTTATTAGCATTCACAGTATTGCTACCCTTGCACGGGACTCTGGAGTGCATATTCAGAACTATTTTTCCTTGTCCTGTCAAAGTGAACACTCACTGTCCACAAGACACTACAGGAACCAGCATTTCCTTGTGCCTTGGCCCTAATTTCACCACCAGGAGACCACAAAGATGAGCCTAGCCAAGTCTCAGATCTCTATAGGACAGGCAAATCCTTGCTTTCAGTGGCTTAGAAAGCAAACTAATGGTGCCAATGTGAGATGCAGACAGAGAAAGCAACAGGGCAAAATTAAACTCAATTCACTGGAAACCAATTTCTTCTTCAGTGACTGACTCTACAGGCACTTGAGGAAAACACCTGGAGCCAAATTTCATGAGGAGAATTCTTTCTGTAGGAGAAACCAAACTGAAACAGCTGTTTCCACCTTGTAGCATCACAGTTTCACAGTTTGGGAACACCCAAAGTATGGGTTTACTGCAACCAAAGACCCTTGAAACTGCACAGACAACAGTGGATCAGCTGCCAAGATTCCCCTGCAATGGATGAGATTGCTAACTATAATAGTTAGGCACCAACAAAGGTTACTGAGCTAAAAGCGAAACTTCAAAAGCATTAAAATAAAAGAGAACTGAAGGCCTGGTGCCAGGTTATCCAAAGTTTATAAATGTTTGCTAAGCAACATAAGCATAGAGCTGATATGGCTGCAACTGGGAAGGGAAGAGACCCATTAAGTGCATTATGCCTCAAACCCACAGCAGAATGGGGACAGAGAGAGATTTAATTATTTTCTAAGTTTGTTAACATTCCACCATTCTTATAGGAGATATGTCTAAAATGGGGCCCACTCAAGCTTCATTCAGTAAAGGAGGAGCTTAGAGAACTGTTAAGGTAGGTCTCTGTTTTCTAGTTAAGGTGGAAAGGAAGAAAACTCTTTATTTGTTGGGAAAATGCTCTGATAAGCTAGGGAACCTATAAATTCTCCGTTTCACTGGAGTTCAACTTTGAGGAAATACACAGGGTGCAGGAATGACTGGTTCTACAGCCAACAAAGGCAGTTCACCTGAGTGGGAACCAAATAAAATTATGCCCATATCCACAGTTCATGTTTTCCTGACAGCTTCATTAGCATGAAGTTCTGAAGGGACTGATCAAGTTAAGTGACAGGGACTTTCTCATCATTCTTACTAAACCAAAACTCAAAAGCTTTCATCAGACATTAAAGCTTTGTTCTCCACAAGAGAGATACAAAGGAAGGGAAGCATGAGATAATCTTGGAGAAAAAGATGGGTACAGCAACTTTTCTTGATAGTTGCAAAAGGCTCAATTCTCTCTCCACCTATATTCCCTGTACCATTTCTTCACCTTCCAATCTCTTGACTAAAGCCCCTCTCCTGGTTCTAAAAAAAATTAACTACCCAGCACATGGAGTCCGAAACCTTTTCTTCATAGCCAAGTCAGCTCAAATTAAGGCTCAAGTCAGTGGCCTCAGGACAACTAGGGACACTAATCAAAAGTAGGACCATGCTAAGATGGGGTGTATATACCACAACAATCTGCTTAGAGCTTCAGCCCCAATACAGAATGATTAGGAGTATTTATAGGACTTAAGAGCTGCTCTGTCTCTTGCCAGACATTCCTGTCCTTCTAATAAATAAGTCCTCAAATTATCAGAGGAAAGATGCTCCCAAGACACAAGGAATCTGTGTTACCTAAGTCTATGGGAAAGGGACTTCTGTAAGCACCAGGAAGCTTTCTTTCCTCAAAACACTCTCTAAAGGAGAATGCCCTGCACAATGCTGAGTCCCCAGGCCATCATGTACACAGGAACAGGGCCATCCAGCGGGATGCATCAGGCTCCAGGAATGCTGAAGTCTACATATTTGCCATTCAGCACCAAAATGGCTTTTCAAGTTCAATCAGCTATAAATGTTGCTTTGTTTTAATTTTCCACTGAACTTCCTGGAACCTATTATCCAACTGTCAGGGATGTATATTTAGCAAGAGCAACATGGCCTCTTTGCCACTGCCCCACTGCTCTTGTCACCTCTAATAAACAGAAAATCAATCCCTTCCTCAACCCCACACAAACCTCTGTGGCTTGGGGCTGCTAAAGAATAGTCTTGGTGTAGAAGCCACAGGCTGACCAAGCCCTCATACTTACCTGAAAATCTGAAAATCCCAAAATCTCTTCTAGGTTAATACCACTGCAATATTTTCTAACAGTCCCAGAAAAAAAAAAAAAACTCTAGTGCTTATAATCATAAAAGTACAAACATGCAGGCATGCCTCTATTCTAGGGAATACCAAAAGTAAAAATGAGGTACCTAACAGAGACCAGAAATCTAATACTGATTAATAGAAATATCAACCAATACAGGCACAGCAGATTCAATGCTAATATAATATATATCATATTTAATAGAAAAGATTTGAAAACCAAATCAAGGCTAAGAAGAATAAGCAGGGCAGATACACGATTTCGATTTCATCTCAGGGTGCAAGTTTGAAAATATAACTTCCTCTTGGTCAATAGAATATCAGTATAACTTTTTCAACTCTGTCAAGATGCTTCTGCCTTTCTGAGCTACTGATACTTTTTACTCTGACAACAAATAGTAAGAACAGACCAGACCTGAGTGAGAAACACATGTACCCTACCACTTTTCCAATTCATCACTTCTACCAACTACTAATCCACTTAAATCCCACACCTATCCACACAACCTACTTCCAGTTTCACGATATCCAACACAGCTCTTTAAGCCCAATAGAAAAGATGAAGCTACATATATTTAAAATACAGGTGGCCATATTCTCTTAAATTATGCAATGTAAACCAAGAATCATAAAATGAGATTTTTTGAAAACACAGAAACTCAGAATAAATTGAAACTAGAATTGAAGGCAATTTCTAGGACTAATTGAGCATCACTATATTAGCTTCTGACTAAAGCCTGATGACAGCAGATCTAGAATAGGGAGAAAATTCAGGAGAACAAAATATACCTTGCCTTTCATTCCACAATTAATAATGAATAGAGTTCCAGATACACACACACACACAAAATCATAACTAGAAGACCAAAAATCCTCAAAAAAAAAAAAAAAAAAGGCAGCCTAATCTGAACAAATACAGTGGACAAGATATCTTACCAGTCTTGGAAGATAAATAAGCAAGTATCATATTTACAAACAAAGATATTGAGGCAAAAGTAAGAAAAGTCATAAACTGAGCTGCCCAGAGAGAAAAAGCAAGCTTCACACTAAACAACTTCTGGAGCCTGACGCTGACAGAGGGAAAAAATTAGTATTATAAGGGTCAACAGAACACAATGTATTCTGTGTTCCATATAATTGTTCTTGTTGTTCAGTTGCTCAGTTGTGTCTGACTTTTTGCAAGCCCATGACTGTAGCACGGTAGGCTTTCCTATTCTTCACCATCTGCCGGAGATTGCTCCAACTCATGTCCATTGAGTTGGCGATGCCATCCAACCATCTCATCCTCTGTCGTCCCCTTCTCCTCCTGCCTTCAATCTTTCCCAGCATCAGGGTCTTTTCTAATGAGTCAGTTCTTCACATCACTGGCCAAAGTATTGGAGCTTCAGCTTCAGCATCAGTCCCTCCAACGAATATTCAGGGTTGATTTCCTTTAGGATTGACTGCTTTGATCTCCTTGCAGTCCAAGGGACTCCCAAGACTCTTCTCCAATACTGCAGTTTGGGTATTCAGCACTCAGTCTTTTTTATGGTTCAACTCTCACATCCATATACGACTACTGGAAAAACCATAGCTTTGATTATACAGATCTTTGTTGGCAAAGTAATGTCCCTGCTTTTTAATACACTGTCTCGGTTTGTCACAGCTTTTCTTCCAAGGAGTGTTCCATATAATACTGACCAAAAATCAGTATTATAAGAGTAGACCTCTTCTTGCCATTTCATTTTAGTCATATTTCCCCAAAGACCTTCTTATTAGTATTGATGACCAAAATAGCATCCATAAATTTAATACTTACTATCTCAACTATTTAAAAATGGCTCTAAAGATCCAAGATTCATCATAATTAATAACTTTTCTGAGACAAAAGTTTGAATTCTGCTTTAAGTAATTTGTAACAGTTAATTATTTAGCTAGTAAGTGAGACTGGCTAACAGCTCAGCATCTACAAACTTAAGCCCTCCCTCCCCCTTTAAGAAAACTTTTCAATTAAAGTACATAACATCATTAAGTACACAGCTCAACGAATTTTCACAAACTTAATTACCTAAGTAACCAGCACCCAGATGAACATAATCAGGACCCAGAAGCCACTATCATCACTTCTTCCATTCACAATGATTCCAAAGGTAGCCATTATCTTGACTTCTAATACCACTGACTGCTCTGCAACCAAACAAAGTCTGGTTTGCTCTGCAAACCAAAGTAAAAGCTTTTAATATAGAAATGGTATTGTGTAGTATGAACTCCTTTGTGTTTGGCTTCTTTTGCTCAATATTACATTGGAAAAATTCATCTGTGTTGCTATATGTTGTAGTTCACTAATTCTCCTTGCTGTATAATATTTCTTTGTAAGACTATACCACACATATATTACTCATCCATTTTGTTTATTATGGACATCTGGGTAGCTTTCCCCTCTTTTTTGTCTTCTATGAATAGTGCTGCTATAAGTATTCTTGTACACATCTTTTGGTGAACATATGTATGAATTTCTATTGGGTATAGCTCTAGAAGGCAGGAGGAGAAGAGGACAACAGAGGATGAGATGGCTGAATGGCATCACTGACTCAATGGACATGAGTTTGAGCAAGCTCTGGGAGTTGGTGATGGACAGGGAAGCCTGGTGTGCTGCAGTCCATGGAGTAGCAAAGAGTCAGACACAATTAAGCAATTGAACTGAACTGAAACCTCTAGAAATGGGGCTTCCCAGGTGGCACTAATGGTAAAGAATCTCTCTGCCAATGCAGGAGATGTAAGAGACATGGGTTCAATCCCTGGGTTGGGAAGATCCCCTGAAGGAGGAAATAGCAACCCACTCCAGTTTTCTTGCCTGGAGATTCCCACGGACAGAGGAGCCTGGTAGACTACAGTCCATGGGGTTGCAAAGAGTCTGACATGACAGAAACGACTTAGCACAGCACAGCATATACTTCTAGAAATAAAACTGTTGGCTCAACAGAGTATGGGTATATCAACTCATTTCAGTTGTTCTGCTCTATGTGTAGTAGTAGTCCACAGTGCCTCTGAATTTCTCTAATGACTAATGAAGTTGAATATCTATTCTTATGTTTACTGACTATTCAGATATACTCTTTTGTGAAGTGTCTGTTCAAGTCTTTAGCCCATTTTTCTGTTGCAAAATCTGCCTTCTTCTTATTGATTTATACAAGTTCTTATAGAGACTTTTTTATTTGCTAGTTTTGGTGATTTGTAAATATCGCTAGAAATATTCCTTTCAAAAATCAATTTACTGTATTTCATACATGTCTCTCATTCTCTGGAGAAAACTCAACTGCAACGAAACTCATATTCCAATTTTTAGCGAGCGGTTCCAACCTCTGATTTTATCATCCTGAGGCCCCTGGAATCTAAGAATAGCAGGAAGCACTAAAGTGCCAGGTCCCAATAAGAGCTGCAAATCATCTTCCAATATAACAGGGACAAAGTGTGGGGAAAGAGGAACCAGAAAGCAATATTTTTCCTGGGATGGAAGCCCCTACAGCACACAGACCTGATTAGTAAACGGAAATTCTAGATAGCCTCTGAATAGAATCCTTTTCCACCTTTCAAATAATTTACAGCTTAATGTCAGCTAAACTTAGTAACTTCTCCCATTTGTCCATGGCAAGGAGATCACTGGCTGGCTTTCCATGGTCATTACAGGCCTTCTCATAGATCCCTGAAATATGATGTGCCCATCAAAATGTCAGCACTTACCTGCTGCCCACCCTCAGGACACATGATCCAACTCTCAGGTCAGTGACTGATAACATGAGGAAATAAGACTAGCTTTAGACCTGATTCAAAAACAGACACCTGGTAGTTTCTATGTTCTTGATAATATAACTTAATAATGACAATGATGGCCAACTCCTTGACTACATCAAGAATTATCTAAAGTGACAGTCCCACTAGAGCAATCACGTTAGGGTGAAGAGGCAGCATTAATAAATAGGAGTATCCAAGCAACAGAACAGCAGTAATTCTGCTGATGAAAAAACTCCTGTACTCAGAAACCTTCGATAATTTCCCACTTTTAACTGAATTAAGAAGAAGCATAGGATTTTAGAGCTGTAAGGAAATAAGCACTCAACCAGCCCATTTTCTATCCCATTATGTGTGTGTATACATGTGTAATGAAAGTGAAGTCAACAGAGATTAACTCACCCAAGATCACACACAAAATTATGACAAAGCCCAGTCTATATCTCAAGTATTCAGACTGCCAGTTAAGTTCTTTTCACCACCTAATGGCCTTCCTCAGTTGGCAGTTAAGGCCCTCCATAACATGAATCCAACCTACCTAACATCCTTCTCTCCCAATGGATTCCTTGCTTTTCTCCAAACCTTGGATTGTCCTACCTCCATCTTTCTGGCAGGAAAGGTCTATTACTCTTTACTTGGGCTTCCCTGATGGCTCAAGAGGGAAAGAATCTGCTTGCAATGCAGGAAACCTGGGTTTGATCCCTAGGTCAGGAAGATCCTCTGGAGAAGGGAACGGCTCTCACTCTAGTATTCTTGCCTGGAGAATTCCATGGAGAGAGGAGCCTGGTGGGCTACAGTCCATGAGGTCACAAAGAGTTGGACACAAGTAACACTTTCATTGTCAAGGACAGTACGTGATACTCATAAAACTTGGTTATTTTTGTATCGCACAAAGCACCCTAAAGTGTCTGGTATACAGAAGACATTCAATAAAAATATATTGAAATGACTCTTCAGGAGAGAAACACAGTTGAAAGGACATCAACTTCTACAGCTAAGAGAAAAATATTGTCCAGAATTAGAAGTGGTACCTCTTAATACTATTTCACCAAGGTGACACTTCCTCAGGCACGTGGAACCAAGAATGCAAACTTATAGAGAAAAGGAAGTTTTAACACCAGAGTCAGTGTTAAGGGATCAGAGGAGCATTCCATCATTTTACAGGTGAAAGAAAATGAAGCACAAAAAGTTAAAGTTATAATGCCCAAGTTTATGGAGGTTTGTGGGTGTTCACTGGAAGGACTGATGCTGAGGCTGAAACTCCAATACTTTGGCCACCTCATGCGAAGAGCTGACTCACTGGAAAAGACCCTGATGCTGGGAGGGATTGGGGGCAGGAGGAGAAGGGGACGACAGAGGATGAGATGGCTGGATGGCATCACCAACTCGATACACATGAGTTTGGGTGAACTCCGGGAGTTGGTGATGGACAGGGAGGCCTGGCGTGCTGTGATTCATGGGGTCGCAAAGAGCTGGACATGACTGAGCAACTGAACTGAACTGAACTCCCTTTGAGATTCCAATGAGATATGAATCTTCTCCCCAGAAATGTGTGTGTGTGCGTGTCATGCACGTGTGTGCATATATACAAGTCTGCATATATTTTCAGGAGTTCTATTAATGTCCTAAATTCCATTCCAAGACCCCAGATCAGAATGTCTGATCTCAATCCTTCTTGAATAAACTTCTTATATAAAACTTACAAATTTACTAACAGCCACACAAGGTAGAACTTTTTCTTATACTTAATTCTAATTTGAAGATTATGTTCCTGAATTCTAATATTCCAAAACTTAGAAGTCCCTTCTTCATTTTACTTTCTCTAAATTTTTTTCATATATATATGAAAATGGAACCACAAATGGTATTTAAGGTATTGACATGCTATATTTTTGTCTTTAAAATCCTGCAGGATGAGGCCCACCATTGTAAGGACCTTTTTGGCTATAGAGCAAATAAGAAGCCAGTGTATTCAGAGAGCAGTCTACATTCCCCTTCTGGGTCAGAAGATAGACTACAAAAGGTCAATGAATCTTAAATATAGTTTAGATTTCCCCATAAGTATATACTGGCTTAAACTTAAGTCTCATGTACCATTTTTCTGTTTGAATACATTTTTATAGTTATTATTCCTATTAGAACTCAATTTTACATGAAGATGGAGACCTCATTACATTTAAAGATAGTAGCTTTGGAATAAAAAGGACCAAGAATCAAGTTTCAATTCTGGTGTAACCATAGCAAACTTCTCTAAGCCTCAGTTTCCATAACCGTAAAATGGAGACTTGAAAAACCACATTGGCTCAGCTTGAGAATTAAATGAAATAATATATATAAATATCAATAACCTCAGCTATGCTGATGACACCACCCTTATGGCAGAAAGCAAAAAGGAACTAAAGAGCCTCTTGATGAAAGCGAAAGAGGAGAGTGAAAAAGCTGGCTTAAACTCAACATTCAGAAAACTAAGATCATGGCATCCAGTTGCATCATTTCATGACAAATAGATGGGGAAACAACAGAAACAGTGACAGACTTTATTTTCTTGGGCTCCAAAATCACTGCAGATGGTAACTGCAGCCATCAAATTAAAAAACGCTTGCTCCTTGGAAGCTCCTTAGAAAAGCTATGACCAACCTAGACAGCATATTAAAAAGCAGAGACGTTACTTTGCTGGCAAAGGTCCATCTATGGACCATCTATGGTCCATATGACATACGGTCCATATGGTCCATATGACAAAGGTCCATCTATGTCAGCAGGTCCATAGATGGACCTTTTCCAGTGGTCATGTATGAATGTGAGAGTTGGACCATAAAGAAGGTTGAGTGCTGAAGAATTGATGCTTTTGAATTGTGATATTGGAGAAGACTCTTGAGAATCCCTTGGACTGCAAGGAAATCAAACCAGTCTATCCTAAAGGAAATCAGTCCTGAATATTCATTGGAGGGACTGATGCTGAAGCTGAAGCTCCAATACTTTGGCCACCTGATGCAAAGACTGACTTATTAGAAAAGACCCTGATGCTCAGAAAGACTGAAGGCAGGAGAAGGGGATGACAGAGGATGAGACAGTTGGATGGCATCACTGACTCAATGAACATGAGTTTGAGTAAGCTCCAGGAGATGGTGAAGGACAGGGAAGCCTGGTGTGCTGCAGTCCATGGAGTCGCAGAGTCAGACACAACTGAGCAACTGAATACATACAAAAATACAAAAACAAAAAATGTATATAAAGTACTCAGATAAGAATAGCTAAGATAATTTTGGAAAAAGTTAGGTCCTGAAAGGGTATTCACCCTGCATATTAAGAAGTATCATAAACAATAACAACATATTACTGACAGAATTCAGACAGCTTAGTAGAGTGTTGGACTAAATGATCATTAGGGTCCTCTACAATTTTAATGCCACAGCTTAGCCTGGGGAAAACCCTGAGGCTGCATAATATAAGCTGCCTTAATATATGACAGGAGGAGGCTTAGAGACACCATAACAATGGTGTTTGTCCCCACTCAGGTATAGTAGTGTCCATACTGAAACACCCTAAGTTATTCTGAAGCAATATAGTCATCAAGATTACCTAAGATCTCAGGGAAGCTATGTAAGCCTTTTCTAGGAGAAATCTGTACAGATATCATTCATTTTTACTAGGGTTGTTTATTGTCAATTGATTTTTTTAAAGTTAGACTTTATTTTGGGGGGGCAGTTTTAGGTTTGCAGCAAAACTGAGAAAGAAGTTGAGAGTTTCTATATATCCTCTGCCCCACTTATTCACAGCCTACCCAACAATCAACATCCCCCACCAGAGTGGTACATTTGTTACAATGAAACTGCAATGACACATCATTATCACCCAAAGTCCATATTTTACATTAGGGTTCACTTTTTTTTTTCCTGTACTAGAAGGCATTTTTTTAATTTTATTTTTTTAAATTGCGTATTGTGAACTGGGGTATCGCCGATTAACAATGTTGTGCTAGTTCCAGGTGAACAGTGAAGGAACTTGGTCATACATATACATGTATATATTCTCATTAGGGTTCACACTTGGTGTTGTACCTTCAATGGGTTATGAAAAATGTATAATGACATGTATCCACCATTATAGTATTATACAGAGCAGTTTTCACTGCCCTAAAAATGGTCTGTGTTCCACCTGTTTCACCTGTGTTCCCTCCTCCCTAACTCTTGGCAACCCCTGATCTTTTCACTATCTCCACAGATTTGTATGGTCTGTTGATTTTGACAAGGATGCCAACACAATTCAGTGGGTAAAGACTAGTCTTTTTAATAAATGACGCTGGGACAACTAGATATCCATATATAAAAAAATGAAGTTGGACCCCTACCTCACACCATATACAAAGAATGGATCAAAGACCTAAATGTAAAAACTAAAACTATAAAACTCTAAGAAAACACAGGTGTGTAATCTCTACACCAGGGTTTCTCAACCTCAATACTAACAGTTTAGGCTAGATGATTCTCTGTTGTAGAAGGCTGTTCTGCTCATGGTAGGATGTCTGGAGCATCTACCCACCAGATACTAGTAGAACTCCTCCCTCTTTAGCACTGACAACACAAAATGCCTCAAGATATTGCCCGATTTCCCCTGGAAGGCAAAACTGCCTGGTTGAGAATCACTATTTTAGAATAAATGATGCTCCCTAAACTTTTCCTTTCCAAAATTACCAATGTTTATGTCATGACTATCTGAATGGTTATTTGCTTAGTAGATGAATTCTAAGAACTCTCTGGAAAAGTCATTTAATATTCCATAATCCATCATTTTGAAAGGATCTCAGGACCATCCCTTAGTGCCAAGAGCTCCATTTTGAAAAGTTCTTAGTCAAACTCTTTCCATTAAAAGGTCACATATCATGATTTTTTTTGATATGGCATTTTTTAGGTAAAAGCTTTATTGAGATATAATTCATGTCATATAAATTCATCCCTTTAATGTGTAAAAGTCAATGTTTTTTAATATATTCTGAGTTGTGTAATAAAATATGATTTTTGAAAAAGATGATCCTTTTGTATTTTATATACCTTTGTCCCAACCACCTACTCAGCATATCTACCAGAGAACTAAAAACCAAAACCAAAGCAAAACAAAAGGCTATTCACCTTGACATTGTCTCCTCACAGGATAGAAGAGAGTAATGTTTCTTGTAGTAATCAATGACTTGCTGTTTAGTCGCTAAGTCACATACAACTCTTGTGCAATCTCATGGACTGTAGCTTGCCAGGCTCCTCGGTCTATGGGATTTCCCAGGCAAGAATATTGGAGTGGGTTGCTGCTTCCTTCTCCAAGGGATATTCCTAGCCCAGGGATAGAACTTGTGTCTTTTACTTGGCAAGCGTATTCTCTACCACTTAGCCACCTGGGAAACCCAATCAATGACTTAGCCACACAGAACGTCCAGATATATAAGCTGGATTTCCAAAAGGCAGAGGAACCAGAGATCAAATTGCCAACAGAAAGCAAGGGAATTCCAGAAAAACATTTACTTCTCCTTCATTGACTATGCTAAAACCTTTGTCTGTATGGATCATAACAAACTGTGGAAAATTCTTAAAGAGATGGAAATACTAGACTGCCTTACCTGTCTCTTGAGAATCCTGTAAGTGCGACAAGAAGCAACAATTAAAACCAGACGTGGAACAATGGACTGGTTCAAAACTGGGAAAGGAGTTCGTCAAGGCTGTTTATTGCTACCCTGCTTATTTAACTTATATGCAGAGTACATAATGTGAAATGCCAGACTGGATGAATCAGAAGCTGGAATCAAGATTGCCAGGAGAAATGGCAACAATCTAAGATATCCAGATGATACCACTCTAAAGGCAGAAAGTGAAGAGGAATTAAAGAGCCTCTTGACAGTGAAAGAGGGGAGTGAAAAAGCTGGCTTAAAACTCAGTATTCAAAAAACTAAGACCATGGCATCCAGACCCATCACTTCATGACAAATGGGGAAAAAAGTGGAAACAGTGACAGATTTTCTTGAGCTCCAAAATCACTGCTGATGGTGACTGCAGCTGTGAAATTAAAAGACACTTGCTCATTGGAAGGAAAGCCATGACAAACCTAGACAGCATATTAAAAAGCAGAGACATCACTTTGCCAACAAAGGTCCATATAATCAAAGCTATGGTTTTTCCAGTAGTCATGAACAGATGTTAGAGTTGGACCATAAAGAAGGCTGAGCACCAAAGAATTAATGCTTTCGAACTGCGGTATTGGAGAAGACTCTTGAGAGTTCTTTGGACTTCAAGGAGATCAAACCAGTCAATCCTAAAGGAAATAAATCAACCCTGAATATTCATTGGAAGGACTGATAAAGCTGAAGCTCCAATACTCTGGCCACCTGATGTGAAAAAGTGACTCACTGGAAAAGATCCTGATACTGAGAAGATCCTGACAGCAGGAGAAGTGGGTGACAGGATAAGAAGGCTGGATGACATCGTCGACACAATGGACATGAGTTTGAACAAACTCTGAGAGATAGTAAAGGACAAGGAAGCCTGGAATACATGCTGTATTCCATGGTGTCACAAAGAGTTGGACACAGACAACAAGTGACTGAACAACAATAACAACATACAGTAAAATAAGCTATGAAAGAAGCAAACTGAATGACAGAGCTTTGCTTGAAATTTGTCATCGCTATAAAGAAATTAGGAAAAAACAAACCACTCCTAACCCAAAGCCCTGTACCAACAACCCCAAACATTCCTTTTTTCCCCCTGCTTCCTAAATTCCAGTATTAGCTAAGAGAAATATAATTCACAGACCAGTAAGAGCTATTAAGACTGTAAAGTAACTATTAATAGTACAGCAGGTATTTTTAAGATTGGATTCCTTTTCACTATCACTTCAAGTTGTTTTGATTCAGGTTTTGAACTCTCGTACAAGACAATTAACCTACAGGACAGAAAGGTCAAGGTTTCACTTTAGACCCCGTTTCACTGCTTAGTACAACCACAATGCCACTTTGACCTTAACTTTTTTTAGCTCTTGAATAATGTTTGCCCTGCTGCTGTCACTGTCTAATCAGAGACTGGCTGGCAGGAGTAAATGGCTCTGGAAGCCACAGCTGTTATACAGACCAGTTACTATCTTCCAAGTGTGAGAATCACTTTCAGCTTCTTCTTTGATCCAGTTTGCTCAAATCAAAATTTCAGATCTAATCTGAGGAGTTAAAGGAGCTGTGGCCTCTGAGACCAAAGCCATCTTGTTGAAGAGTAAGATCAAGGGAACTGTTCAGGCAGCCAGAAAAGAAGCCTAACCTTCCCCTACCTTCCAGAAGATCTCAAATCACGTGAAAACACATAATCCATCTGACTCACATTTGACTCACATAATCCCTCTTGCTAATTTTTCTCATTGTTTACTGACTGACTGTACCCATGCAGATGATGTGAAAGCTTATTCCATTTTCCTTTCAATGAATGTCACTATATTTAATATTATATTTTAATGATAAAACAACAACCATTTATTCATTGTGTACTACATACCACATACAGTGATAAACATTTGTTATCTTATATTTAATTTTCACAATAACTATATGAGAAAAGTTTCATTACTATCCCGTTTTTACATTTATTTTTTAAAATTAACACTCAGTAAATACTTTTTTTTGGTGTACTGTCCTATGTGTCTTAATATTTACAGAGTCATATAATCAACATGACAATGAGGACACAGAACACTTTCACCACCTCAAATACTCCCTCTACCATCCTTCCTTATATTAATAGTCGCACCATCTCCCTACTTCTAAACTTGACAATCATAACCTGTTCCCTGTCTCTGTAGTTTTGCCTTTTCTAGAATATCATATGACTGGAATCATTTACTCAGCATAATGGCTTTGAGATCCACCCAAGTTCTTGTGTGTATCAATAGTTAATTCCTTCTAATTGCTGAGTACCATTCCATGCTGTCTCATTTTTATAGGTAAGGCAGCTGGGGCTCAAGGAAGTTAAGTAACCTGCTGAAGGTCACCAATGTGAAGCCAATATTCAAACCCAGGTCTGTGTGGCTCTAGAACTCATACTGTTAACCACTATGCTATACTGCCCCCTATTAGCTTAGACTCTCAGAGGAGCATGCCATAATCCTGAGTTAAACATGAAGGGCTCTTCTGGTACCAAAGAATAAATGAGTTTCATACTTAAAACAGAAGCAGAGAACAGTTTGTCAAGATTTCTAGCAATGATTCCAAAGCTTTTAAGCAACATGATACAGAATAAAGAGCAGGAGCTATCATTAAGGAAATAGGCCTAGGATTAAAATTCAAGTTCTGCCAGTTACTAAGTATGTGAACTTCTACAAGTTCTTCACTTTTTAGAACCTAAGTTTCCTCTTCCATAAAATGAGGATAATATTATGTTGAAATATTCCTGGAAAGATTAAATGAGATGATGTATGACACACACTAATATTATTGCCACTTGTACTGAATACAGCCAATAAAGCCCTGCCAAACTAAATACCTACTAAATACACAAGGTAGTATTTATTAACCTTTGAAAGATGTAGAAGGCACAGCCCCTGTCTACAAGGTACACATGTTCTTGCTAAAGAGAGAAACATTTTCTTAAAAATATAATAGATGCTATTATATAATATGATGCTAAATTGTGTGGCTGGATCTATAAATAAAATACAGAGATAAATTCAATTTAATTTTGGTCAATAGCTTTAATTTTCTATTAAAAAAAAAAAAAAGAACAGAATCAATACTCAGGTATGGAATCTATCTGCCTTCCAGTCTAGAATATTCCCTTGGCATTGGTAAGGGCAAAGTCTTTACTGGTCAAGATATAGTATGGATTCTAAAAACTACAGGTTCCAACTCTCTCATTCCAGGTATCTGCATCAATTTCAAAATGATAAAATATTTGTCCTAATAACTTTTGACACCTGAGAGGAGGAAAAATACATAAAGGCATGAGTTCTATGACACTTGGTAAGAGACTACTTAATAAAATTTGCGGGTTCTTAGGAGAACAGGGTTTACTTCAAAAGAGTTATTTAACTAAAGTCTGAAAAAATTCAAATTCTCTGCCCAAAAGAATTTTGCAATTCATTTCCTTCCATCTTGCTTCTGTTTGGTCTTGGTGGGAAAATATATAAACAAACAGGGATAGGGAAGGATGGTCAAAAAGAGGTGAATAAGCTATACTGGTGGAAAAGACTTATTAGAATCTATCTAGAAGAGTCATTCTACTTTCTTCTGGTGCTTTCTATAAATCTTCCCTCAACTAATATTTACAATGTGATTCTTTGCCAGGATAGCAATAACTCTTTGAAAGTCAGCTCAGGTTTATTAGGCTTTTAAATTAAGCATGAAAATAAAACATATATAAAAGACGACTTCCCATATCCTTATTTCCCAATTTGTTCTGGGAGCAAAAGCCTAGTATCAGCTCTATAGGACTGTGTCTTACCAAGGCTCTGTCACAGCTACTTAGCAACATATTCCCCACAGCTGGCAGGTCTGTACATCTATTCTGCTGGCTTAGTGCTTTGGACTTGGAAAAAATAGTTAAGATAGTTAAAAAATTTTTTCAAGCAAACAGAGTAGTAGTTTTGTAGTGGGAGTGAAATTTCACTTAAGGATCAAATAGAACCAAGGGGCTCATTTTTCCAGTCCTGCCTCAGTTAAAGTTTTATGCTTATAATTTGCCTAAGCTTGGCAATTTCTTATCCTAAGAAACAGAACCATCTCTAGGCCTGTATTTCCACCAGACTTTAAGACTGAATCTCTTCTCTTATTCTTCAGTTCAGTTCAGTTGCTCAGTCATGTCCAACTCTTTGCGACCCCATGAATTGCACCACGCCCGGCCTCCCTGTCCATCACCAACTCCAGGAGTTCACTCAAACTCATGTCCATCAAGTCAGTGATACCATCCAGCCATCTCATCCTGTGTCGTCCCCTTCTCCTCCTGCCCCCAATCCCTCCCAGCATCAGAGTCTTTTCCAATGAGACAACTCTTCGCATGAGGTGGCCAAAGTACTGGAGTTTCAGCTTGAGCATCATTTCTTCCAAAGAAATCCCAGGGCTGATCTCCTTCAGAATGGACTGGTTGGATCTCCTTGCAGTCCAAGGGACTCTCAAGAGTCTTCTCCAACACCACAGTTCAAAAGCATCAATTCTTCGGTGCTCAGCTTTCCTCACAGTCCAACTTTCACATCCACATATGACCACTGGAAAAACCATAGCCTTGACTAGACGGACCTTTGTTGGCAAAGTAATGTCTCTGCTTTTAAATATGCTATCTAGGTTGGTCATAACTTTTCTTCCAAGGAGTGTCTTTTAATTTCATGGCTGCAGTCACCATCTAGTGATTTTGGAGCCCCCCAAAATAGTCTGACACTGTTTCCACTGTTTCCCCATCTATTTGCCATGAAGTGATTGGACCGGATGCCATGAATATTTTCTGAATGCTGAGCTTTAAGCCAACTTTTTCACTCTCTTCTTTCACTTTCAAGAGGCTTTTGAGTTCCTCTTCACTTTCTGCCATAAGGTGGTGTCATCTGCATATCTGAGGTTATTGATATTTCTCCCGGCAATCTTGATTCCAGCTTGTGCTTCTTCCAGTCCAGCGTTTCTCATGATGTACTCTGCATAGAAGTTAAATAAGCAGGGTGACAATATACAGCCTTGACATACTCCTTTTCCTATTTGGAACCAGTCTGTTGTTCCACGTCCGGTTCTAACTGTTGCTTCCTGACCTGCATATAGGTTTCTCAAGAGGCAGGTCAGGTGGTCTGGTATTCCCATCTCTTGAAGAATTTTCCATAGTTTACTGTGATCCATACAGTCAAAGGCTTTGGCATAGTCAATAAAGCAGAAATAGATGTTTTTCTGGAACTCTCTTGCTTTTTCGATGATCCAGCAGATGTTGGCAATTTGATCTCTGGTTCCTCTGCCTTTTCTAAAACCAGCTTGAACATCTGGAAGTTCATGGTTCACGTATTGCTGAAGCCTGGCTTGGAGAATTTTGAGCATTACATTACTAGCATGTGAGGTGAATGCAATTGTGCAGTAGTTTGAGCATTCTTTGGCATTGCCTTTCTTTGGGATTGGAATGAAAACTGACCTTTCTAGTCCCATGGCCACTGCTGAGTTTTCCAAATTTGCTGGCATATTGAGTGCAGCACTTTCACAGCATTATCTTCCAGGATTTGAAATAGCTCAATTGGAATTCCATCACCTCCAATAGCTTTGTTCATAAGTGGTCCACTGGAGAAGGGAATGGCAAACCATTTCAGTATTCTTGCCTTGAGAACCCCTTGAACAGTATGAAAAGGCAAAATGATAGGATACTAAAAGAGGAACTCCCTAGGTCAGTAGGTACCCAATATGCTACTGGAGATCAGTGGAGAAATAACTCCAGAAAGAATGAAGGGATGGAGCCAAAGCAAAAACAATACCCAGCTATGGATGTGACTGGTGATAGAAGCAAGATCCGATGCTGTAAAGAGCAATATTGTATAGGGACCTGGAATGTCAGGTGCATGAATCAAAGCAAACTAGTAGTAGTCAAACAGGAGATGGGAAGAGTGAATGTTGACATTCTAGGAATCAGCGAACTAAAATGGACTGGAATGGGTGAATTTAACTCAAATGACCATTATATCTATTACTGTGGGCAGGAATCCCTTAGAAGAAATGGAGTAGCCATCATGGCCAACAAAAGAGACCAAAATGCAGTACTTGGATGCAATCTCACAAACAACAGAATGATCTCTGTTCGTTTCCAAGGCAAACCATTCAATATCACAGTAATCCAAGCCTATGCCCCAACCAGTAACACTGAAGAAGCTGAAGTTGAACAGTTCTATGAAGACCTACAAGATCTTTTAGAACTAATACCCAAAAAAGATGTCCTTTTCATTATAGGGGACTGGAATGCAAAAGTAGGAAGTCAAGAAACACCTGGGGTAACAGGCAAATTTGGCCTTGGAATACGGAATGAAGCAGGGCAAAGGCTAATAGAGTTTTGCCAAGAGAAACTTTTTTGTTCGTCATAGCAAACACCCTCTTCCAACAACACAAGAGAAGACTCTACACATGGACATCACCAGATGGTCAACACCAAAATCAGATTGATTATATTCTTTGCAGCCAAAGATGGAGAAGCTCTATAACAGTCAGCAAAAACAAGACCAGGAGCTGACTGTGGCTCAGATCTCTTATTCTTATCACCTTACAAAAAAAGAGAAGCCAAATCTCTAGTCAATGTTTTAAAGACAAATAGTTAAGGTTTAAAAAAAGAAAACTGCCAGGCAAAACCATAACCCCCTTTTCTTATATAAGTTAATGGGGCAATTTTCTCGTAAGAAACAATGACAATAGCATCAGACCTGAGTTCTAGCTTTCTACACTAATAAGCTGTGTGACCTTGGTCAAATGACAACCACTCTGTGCTTTAGTTTCTTCTGGAACAAACTGAGGAATCACAAACTTAAGCCCATTTAAAAAAATCAGGGCTAGGCCCCAGATATATTTTGTCTGGTGTAAGCTGCAAGTTTTTTGTTTAGAGCAATGAATGAATTTAGTAAGAATAACTGAAACCACATTTTGAAATGACATGTTATCATCTACTACTAAGGAAAAAAATAAAAATTTAAAAGAACAAACTAGACAAATGAACATTTGTAATAACAAATTATTATTTGACTGAATATACTGTTAAGGGTCTGGTGACAGTATAGGTAAAAGAACTACCTTTGTTCTAGTCTATTCTAGATTCTTTTCCTCCTTATTCTAGTACTCCTCTGTGAGGACCTGATTCTGAACTATGTAATTTTAACATTACGAAAAATTTCAAAATTATGTAAAAGTAAACAGACTAGTGTAGTGAACTCCCATGTATTCCAAATCCACCCTTAATAATTAGCAACTCAGGGCTAATCTTTTTTTATTATCCCCTCCCAAAATGGCAACCCACTTCAGTATTCTTGCCTGGAGAATCCTATGGACAGAGGAGCAGGCTACAGTCCATGGGGTCATAAGAGTCGGACACAACTTAGCGACTAAACCACCACCATTCCCCTATTATTTTGAAGCAAATCCTTTATATCATATATTTTCATTCATCTTGATAACATCATTAGCATCACATCTGAAACAGCAATATTGCCCTAGTATCAAAGGGTTAGTGTTCAATTTGCAATTATTCAACTTCTATAATCCTCATAAATTTTTGTAACACTTTTTTGTATAAATCGGGACCCAAATAAGACCCATATACTGAAACTGTTTGTTATGTGCAGTTAAAAACAGAATTGAATTTCTTTAGCTGGGGTAGCCTTTCAATTTGTTGTAGTTCCCAATGATCCCTATCCTCATACCCATTTATAAGTTACCTACTAGGCCCTTAAAAGTTTTGAGCATGGGTCTCTGGAAGATCTGAAGTCTCATTCTAAGGTAACTTGATTCTTATAAACGTTAGCAGAGAAATAAAACAAATGAGGGGAACTTCATGCCTAAAACTGAAAAAAACAAGACGGAGCAATATAAGCTTGTTAGAAATGCTTAAGTAAATTCTGAAAGAATCTGCTAAAAAAAAAAAAATGAAAGGAGTTGCCTCCTGGGAGTGGCACATGATGAAGAGCAGGTATTGGGGATTACTATTCCATATCCTCATGCCTACCTCACAGGATTGTTTTGAGTCTTAACTGAGACATATTTATATATCTTCATATATGTTAATATATAAATGTATTTAATGAGTAAAAGTTCTAAATCAAAAATAGAACACTCATGTAATATTAATTCATTTCCACAAACTATTGAAAATTTTAAGAGATAACAAAGATCTAAGAATCACTTACTTGGAACTAAAAGGCCCTTGTGAAATTATATAACAAGTTTGAAGCACAGTTCACCTGAAAAGTGACCCAAGTAGACAACAGAAAGACAAAGGGAAACTGTAAAGTGAGACTACCTCAAAACACACGGAGGCAAAGATTATGTGCATTTTCTCCTTAAAATTACATTCTGTACTATTCCAACATCAAAAGCTTCATTACAAATAAAGGGTAATGACACTCATGTAGAATAGGCTCTCTCTGAAAGTATTTCCAAACTTGTGCGAGAGGAGAGTAGACTCAAAGAAGCTAAGGACTTTGACTTCAGAGATCATTTGGTCCACTTTTCTCAGGTTAGAGAAGAAAATTGAGGGCCCAGAGAAAAAGTTCTAAGAGTCTGGGCCTTTAACTCTCTGCAGAGAGCAGTGAGAATGATTAGGCACATCAGTCTACAAGGTAAAAAAGGACCTTGCTCAATGGGGAGAAGACTGACACATGCTGGGTTACCAGCTTCCCTTTCACATGGTCAATCTGTCCTAGGCACAGTGCCATGGCAAAGAGATACAGGGCCTTTCACTATTTAGAATTCCACTTTCTTAGGAAGCTGGATATCATGTCTAGTTAAATCCCCAAACCCACACTTTTCATTCAATCATCTCACTATAAAAAAAAAAGAAAACAAGACAGAGCTGACCAATACCAGCACTTCTCATTTTTCTAAGAGTAGAAGACAGTAACATTTTCTTTAAAAAAAAAATCCTAATGCCTCCTCTTCATGGCCAACCAGTAAATGACTTGGGGAAGACAATAAAAGTGACCTAATTCCTATTTCAAAGCACAAAGCTAAACCTTAGGTTATTTATAGGTCTGGTATCAGTCAGCCTTGTCCTCATCTCCCCTCCTTACACCTTGGATTGCCTGATCTCCACACAGGGAGGCTCCCATGCACACTCTGAGTTAAAGGCTCTCACAGAAACTCTCATTTCTATACTTCAAATGCAGATACACTAGTTAATGCTGAAGAACCTCACTGTAAGGATCAAAAATACCACTAACCTAACCAGGTTTCAAATATCCCATAATAATAGGGGAAAAAGACATGAGGAATAAATATGAAAAGATAAAAAAGCATTATCCAGATATAAAAGGTGCTGATACAAATCGGAATGGACACTATCCAATCTCTGCCAAATAAGTGGCCAAGACTTAAACACAGATAATTAACATGAGAAAAACTTCTAACAGTAAAACACTTGAGAAAATGCTAGTAATTAAAGAACTGTAAAACGAATTATAAAGGTATCATCTTGTCCACTAAATTAGCAAAATAAAAAGAAGGTAAAAAATAATAAAGGATAGCACAACCATAAAACTCAGTTGAGTCAACTAATGGGCCTATTATTTCACGAAGATAATTAGGAAAAAAACCCAATTTTATCAGTATAAAGATGATTAAAGTTGCACTATATACAACAAATTAAAATTTTTAAAAGAATAGTTAACCTATGACATTCTAATTCAATGTATTTTTATAATGACAATAAAAACGCTAAATAAAATTCTGTATTAAGTTATGCTAAATGAATAAAAGGAACAAAAATAATATGGCAAACTGATTAAACTATTTAAATTATGTGTATATAATGCTAAGGATTAGAGAAGGTCAGAGTTAGGTAAAGAGTGATTTTATGATGAAAGGTTTTTTGTTCTTGTTTGCCTGCTTTGTTACTTTTATCCATGGACTTCTATAGAGGTAAACACAATTTTGGATCCTCTCTGGTTCTATACGACTTCCCTGGTGGCTCAGATGGTAAAAGCATCTGCCTACAGTGTGGGAGAACTGGATTCAAGCCCCGCGTCAGGAAGATCCCCTGGAGAAGGAAATGGCAACCCACTCTTGCCTGGAAAATCCCATGGATGGAGGAGCCTGGTAGGCTACAGTCCATGGGGTCGCAAAGAGTTGGACACGACTGAGGGGGTTCACTCACTGGTTCTATACTGGGCTACGCTGCGCGTGTATGCTCAGTCATGTCCGACTCTTTGCAACCCCATGGACTGTGGTCCGTCAGGCTCCTCTGTCCATGGAATTTTCCAGGTTCTGTATATCCTGAGTCAAAAAAAAGTATCATGTACATTTTTCCAGGTATGAATTTTCTAGTAGGCCAGTTAACAGCAACAGGAATATGAGGCCAGATTCAATCACAGCTTCAGGCTGTTCCTAGGAAGCCAAAGATGCTCTGGGATTTTTGAGAAAGTAAGCTAATTCTCCTTTTTAACACCCACAAGAGCTGAACAAGTTCAATTTCACAACACAGGCTATCAGGTATAGAGTTTGGTGGAAGAAACTCTACCACGGTGGCAAAAGATGTCAATGTAATAGCATAGCTTGCATGGTTACCGAACAGGCAGGACAGTGTCTCTGGTTAGTTTCAAGATCAACCTGTACATTCTTCATTACTGTGACTATAGGCCTGCTTGTTCTAGAAAGGTAAAGAAAAGCAAATCACTCTTTAGGCTCTTTTCTGATTAGTATACAAAGGGCCAGATGAACCCATCAAGTAACAGATAATTTAGTTTTTTAATATCTCCCCTGTGCAAGGACTTTATCTCCATCTCAGAGCTCCTGGATAGAATCTAAGAAGAGTTCACGTCATTACATATCTCAATCTGGAAGATCCACAGTGGTCCTATGACTCTGATCACTCCAGTCTATTTGCACCAAATTTTATAGGATCAGTGGTAAATGGATTGAGAAAGCACAAAGGATTATTTGAATTCAACTGAAGGGCTCTCATGAGGAGAGAGCTCTTGGGACCAACTGCCACAGGTGTTTCTTAGAAGAAAAGAGAGAGAACACAGGGAAGACAAGAAGGAAGCAGCAGATGGATTGATCATGCTTACTGGTTTGCTTGAGAAAAAGAGAAGGGTTTTACTAATGCTTAGAGATGACAATGGGTGAGAAAGATTCACATGTTGAAGAATATATATTTCACATATATATTTGCCATATACACCCTGGATAATTTAGAGACAGAAGAGTATGAGAAAAGACAGAAAGAAAAAAAAGAGAAAGAGAAAAGACAGAAAGAGGGCTAGTAAGGAGAACACAATTTTTTAGGGGGAAAAAAAATCAGTATTTAAACCCAAGTAAACTTTTGAAATTTTTCAATTAACTTCTTATGTAGCCAGCCACCAAGATGACCCCCAATGACAATGATTACGTATGTTTGTGCAGTTCTTTCCCAGATCATGTCAGGATTGGTCTGCTGATCAATGTTATATGGTAGAAGTTCTGAGACTAGGTAAGAAAAATTAGTGCAGCTTCTGCTCTCTCTCGGATCACCCACTTAGGGGTAAGCCAGCTGTAAAGCTGTTAGCTATCCTATGCAAAGGTCTGCATTGTGAGAACTGAGGCCTCTGGACAACAGCCTGCAAGAAACTGGGGCACCTTAACAAAAGCCATATGAGTAAGCTTGGATATGGGTCCTCCAGCCCAGCCAAGCTTCCAAATGACTGCAGCTCTGGCTTATCATCTTGAGGGACCCTAAGCCGAAACCCCTAAGTGGCTCCCAGAGTCCTGACCCTTAGAAACTGTTCCATAATAAAAAGTTTAAGCTTCTAAGTTTTAGGGTAATTTGCTACCTAGCAATAGATAACATGATAACATCAAACTAAACAAGTTTGATGGGGAACTGTACCATATGGTAATAATACCATGATTCGATCTACTGAGTGAGAAAAAGAATCATATTCAAATTAAAAGTGGCACGCTGCCCAAGCAAGATACCACATAAAAAAGGGGCTCCATTGGAGAGAATGAATTGTCCTTTATTTTCAGCACTAATCTAAGGATTGTCACAAAGAGGCCCCATTAGAAGAGTCCAATACAGTTTCCTCCCACTAGTCATATTATCTATTTTACAAACCATAGACATGGAGTTAATGAAGGGTAAGTTTCCTGTACAAGTCACTGTGAGGGTCTCATCCCATATCAGAGCAGTCAGGGTTAAAGTTGAGGCAGCAAACTTATCCCCAGAGATATATGCCTGGTACTAAGTTGAGATTCATAAGACTCTCTCTGAGTTTTCCTTACCTCTAAATGCTGGGATAACTGATGCTCACTGAATGCCGATATTTGTATGAATAAAAATGAAGGGATTTAGAAAATCTTGTTCCTGCACACAGTTGTCAAAAAAAATCTGACCTTTACAACAGGAAAAAGAGGGGGGATTTAAAGATTTAAAGAAGAGGCAGTGACTGTCTGATGTATAACAAACCTTTGAAAAATTATGAAGCAGTGAAAATCCCCTACAGGTCCCAACAAAATGTGTCCAATTTGCATTCCAGCAAAGCTTTCCATACATACCATTTGACTCCTGTGTGTACTTCCAGGCAAGTAAATCCTGAGGAATAATCCCACTGGGACCTAAGTCTGATCTCTGATATATTACTGTTCCACAACTCCAGACCAGGCTCCACAAATGCCTTTTTGGTTCCAAATAACTAAATCAAAGTCATCCTGATAAGCTTTGAAAACAGGGAATGTGAGGAGTGGTTTAATGAATGTTACAACTCAACCTATTATAGAACACAGCACATTATTAGAAGAGGGAGGGAAAAAAACCCATCCCCAAATCTCTCAAGACCAAATCCAGACATACCTGTCATTCAACTACACCTGACTATAAAGCCTTATTCAAAGACTGACTTTGATCAAATGGTTAGGATGCATTTATAAACCCAACCTGGAGCAGGGGAGAGGGAGAAGGGGAGAGAGGTAGAGTAGAGACTACAATTTTCTGTTTGCTTTGAAAACTGGTACAGACTCATTAAAAAAAAAATTTTTTTAAAGCAACCAATGGAAGCAATAAACATTGAAATGTATTCTGATTTATTCTGATTTAAAACACAGCAAACACATTACAGGAGCAAAAAATTATTTTTCTGAAAGTTAGAAAAATCTACCACCCAACTCATAAACTGGAGAAAGCAGTGCTACCAAAAACAAAGGAAAGCTAGACTTATAGAGAAGTGAGAGAGAACTACAAGGTCAAGTTTCCTAGATCCCAGCAACAATTTCTTCCTTCCACAAGAAGAAAGTAATTTCTACAAAAGAAAAATTTAGATAAGACACACTAAAACATTAACCACAGTGACTACTATTATACAAATCACAAAATATATAGACATAAGAAGTAGAAATTGATGGCCTAAAAAAGAGAAGGTATGAAAAAGGCATTTAGGAATTCAATAATGTGATGTAGAAGACATCAAGATAAGAAACCATCTTGCCAAACAGCAAAGAAATGGGACTGTTAGAGTATTAAGGTCCATATAAGTAGTAAAGGGATTCCCTGGTGGCTCAGACAGTAAAGAATCTGCCTGCCAGTACAGGAGACCTGGGTTTGATCCCTGGCAACCCATTCCAGTATTCTTTCCTGGAGAATCCCATAGATAGAAGAGACTGGTGGGCTACAGCACATGGGGTTGCAAAGAGTTGGACATGACTGAGCAACTAACCAACTAACAAGTAGTAAAAGAATAAAAACAGAAATCAATTTATGTAGTACCTTAAAAAGAACCAGTAACTTATCAGGAATTAGCACTAACTCCCTCTCCAGAAGGCAACTCAGCAAGCAGGAAAGTAAACTGGCAATCTGCAAGCAAACTGAACTTCCTGAATAGTCAGCAAGACCCAGTCTATTGCCTGGTGCAGGATTCTGATGGCATATGATACCAGAAATACTACCATCTCTGTCGAGACCCAAAGTGTAACTGACACTCTTTTTGGCAAGTTAGATTTCAACAACCCTATCTAAACAAACCATATCAGCTGTGACCACTATGTCCTACAGATTTGAGAAGAAAGTAATTATTTAGCACAAAAGGTAGAACCTCAGTACTTTATTTGACCCAGAAGAGCCTTCCTGTGATTTCAGGGAAGTATGCCAAGAGATCCATAAAGACTTGAAGGAGTTTTATCTGGTGCCGGTAAGGACGTGGAGAAACTGGAACCCTCATACAGTGCTACTAGGACTGTAAAATGATTCAGCTGCTGTGAAAAACAGTTTGACATTTCCTCAAAAAGTCAGTTACCATATGAGCCAGTAATGCCACTCCTGGGTATATAATTCAAAAGAATGAAAACAGGTACTCAAATACATGTACACACATATGCCTAACAGGACTACTCGTAATAGCCAAAAAGTAGAAATTGTCCAAATGTTCATTAGTGGGTGAATGGATAAATAAACTGTGGTATATAGACACAATGGAATATTATTCAGCCATAAAAGGAATAAAGTATTGACTTTTGCTATAACATGGATAAACCTCAAAAACACTATGCTAGGATGTCCCTGGTGGTCCAGTGGATAAGAATCCACCTGCCAAGGCAGGGGACATGGGTTCAATCCCTGGTCTGGGAAGATTACACATGTTGCGGAGTACTTCACCTGTGTGCCACACTACTGAGCCTTCTAGAGCCTGCAAGCTGCAACTACTGAAGCCTGTGCATGTAGAGCCCATGCTCTGCAACAAGAGAAGCCACTGCAATGAGAAGCCCGTGCACTGCAACCAAGAGTAGCCCCCTCCTGCTGCAACTAGAGGAAAGCCGGCACAGCAGCAAAGACCCAGTGCAACCAAAAACAATAAATATGCAAATAAACAAACAAAACACTATACTAAGTGAAAGAAACCAGATAGGTCAAATATCACATGGCTTTCCTGGTAGCTCAGTGGTAAAGAATCCACCTGCCAATGCAGGAGATGTAAGTTCAATCCCTAGGTCAGGAAGATCTCCTGGAAAAAGATATGGCAACCCACTCCAGTATTCTTGCCTGGGAAATCCCACAGACAGAGGAGCCTGGCAGGCTACAGTCCCTGGGGTCACAGAAGAGTTGGATGTGACTTAGTAACTAAAACAACAACAACAATCCAGGATGGAGACAGAATGCAGACTGGTGTTTGCCAGGGATTGAGGAGAAGGGAGAAGTAGTTAACTGTTTAGTAAGTATTGAAAAGCAGAGACATTACTTTGCCAACAAAGATCCATTTAGTCAAGGCTATGGTTTTTCCAGTAGTCATGTATGGATGCGAGAGTTGGACTGTGAAGAAAGCTGAGCACCGAAGAATTGATGCTTTTGAACTGTGGTGTTGGAGAAGACTCTTGAGAGTCCCTTGGACTGCAAGGAGATCCAACCAGTCCATTCTGAAGGAGATCAGCCCTGGGTGTTCTTTGGAAGGAATGATGCTGAAGCTGAAACTCCAGTACTTTGGCCACCTCATGCGAAGAGTTGACTCCTTGGAAAAGACTCTGATGCTGGGAGGGATTGGGGGCAGGAGGAGAAGGGGATGACAGAGGATGAAATGGCTGGATGGCATCACCGACTCGATGGACATGAGTTTAAGTGAACTCCTGGAGTTGGTGATGGACAAGGAGGCCTGGCGTGCTGCGATTCATGGGGTCACAGAGCTGGACACGACTGAGCAACTGAACTGAACTGAACTGAACAAGGTTTCCTTTAGGGGTACTGAAAATACTTTGGAACTAGACAGAGGTGGTGGCTGCAACACTATGAATGTTTGGCATCACCAAATCAATGGACATGAATTTGAGCAAACTCCGGGAGATAGTGAAGGACAGGGAAGCCTGGTGTGCTGTAATTTATGGGATCAGATACAACTCAGTGACTGAACAACATGTGCCAATGAATTAACTGTTCACTTCAAAATGGTCAATTTTATGTTAGATGAAATTTACCTCAATTTTTTTTTACAAGGCTCTTGAAAATGAAAGTAAAGATTCTCTTATCACTGCTGCTGCTGCTAAGTTGCTTCAGTCGTGTCTGACTCTGTGCAACCCCATAGACAGCAGCCCACCAGGCTCCCCTGTCCCTAGGATTCTCCAGGCAAGAACACTGGAGTGGGTTGCCATTTCCTTCTCCAATGCATGAAAGTGAAAGGTGAAAGTGAAGTCACTCAGTCGTGTCCAACTCTTAGCGACCCCATGGACTGCAGCCCACCAGGCCCCTCCCGTCCATGGGATTTTCCAGGCAAGAGGACTGGAGTGGGGTGCCATTGCCTTCTCCTCTTTTCACTAGTTCTACTTAATTTTTCTACAGTGCTTTAACAGGATATGAGCTTTCCTTCTGGGAAATTTTAAGTTCCTGTAGTGTCTTCTTTGTTGCTTTTGTAGAGACGAGCAGTCACCTCAGGCCATAGTTCACAGGAACTGTTCTGGATTCTTGCAAAAGTGAAGTACACCTGGTAGCTTTCCACTCACCAAAACTGATTGCTCTGAAGCAGAGATGTCAGTGAGCCATTTCTGTCTTGCACTCCACACTGGAGGCTCAGTGAATCTGAGCCTCTTTCAGTTCAGTTCAGTTCGGTAGCTCAGTTGTGTCCGACTTTTTGCGAGCCCATGAATCACAGCACGCCAGGCCTCCCGGTCCATCACCAACTCCCGGAGTTCACCCAGACTCACGTCCATCGAGTCAGTGATGCCATCCAGCCATCTCATCCTCTGACGTCCCCTTCTCCTCCTGAGCCTCTTTAGCCAGCCACAAATCCTTAGAGACTCTACATCTGCTGAGACCTCAAAAGATTTCACACTGTGCAAGACCACAGTAAGGAATCTCCCTTTCCTCCACCACAGTTCAAATACTGAGTTCTTTGGAGACACAGATACTTCACTGTTTCTTGTCTTACATTCTGAACAAGACTTTCCTCCGATCTAATGACAGTTTAAAATTTCACCACTGGACAGGATTTTCTGGTTTGAATAGTCATTTTTCATATTGTCACTTTGTCTTTTATATTTTCTCTTTCAAATTGGTAAAGCGAAAGCATTTTCAGAGTATTAGGTCCATCCTGGAATGTTTAATGGCTTCCCTGATAGCTCAGTTGGTAAAGAATGTGCCTGCAATGCAGGAGACCCCGGTTCGACTCCTGGGTCGGGAAGATACCCTGGAAAAGGGATAGGCTACCCACTCCAGTATTCTTGGGCTTCCCTTGTGGCTCACCTGGTAAAGAATCTGCCCACAATGCGGGAGACCTGGGTTCCATCCCTGGGTTGGGAAGATCCCCTGGAAAAGGGAAAGGCTACCCACTCCACTATTCAGGCCTGGAGAATTCCAAGGACTATAGTTCATGTATGTAGTTCATGGAATGTTTAATAACTGCTGTCATCTTTGCTCCCATCGATAATCTCCCACTCTCCTGGCACAAGGCCTTAGTCATCCATGCCCATTAAGACTCCTAAACTGATAGTTTATAACGTCTACATCATCCCCACCCTACTACATGATGCCATGAAGACAAACAATATACACAAACTTCCTCAAGTTTTCCCTCATTTTTTTATTCATTGTTATTTCCATAGCTGCCTTTTGGAGACAAAAAATCAGAGCTAATAACCAGAGAGAGCAACAGTCACTACAAAAAGGTGCTAAACCAGCCTCTAGGCTCACAGCTATATATCATAAAAGCATAAATTGAGAAGTATCCCATTTCCCATTAATTAAAATAAAAACTGTGATAATAAAAGTGGTTGTTAATGCCATCAATAAACTCTTACCCTATCAGCTTAATTTGGAGAACTTTAAAAGTTGGTCTTTAAGACACAGGTACAATTCCACAGATACTTCTCTAGGCAAGAGATGCTATTCCCTCAAGATCTGACAATTTGTACCCCTATAGTTTCCATCACCCTGAAATTATCTTTTAACAGTATCTACAATGACACTCCACTCCAGTACTCTTGCCTGGAAAATCCCATGGACAGAGGAGCCTATAGGAGGTAGGCTATAGTCCATGGGGTCGCACAGAGTTGGACATGACTGAAGCGACACAGCAGCAGCAGCAGCAGAATCAGTAACATACTACACTTTACCTCCTCTCCCCTCCTCCACCTTACCCCACTGAATAAAACATTCAGAGCCTGTAACTGCCATGTCCTGGTGGATTTTTCATTTTTCTACCACCTCTCAGCACTACAATCCTGCGAATCTCCTAACCTCAAGCCAGAACTTCAGCTTGCTCAATTAGACTCTAGAACTTTATAAAAAATTCATGTGCTTTAGTCCCAGTCACTTCCACATAATGCCAGAAACAGTCTGGTTGTGTTAGTGCACATGCTAGGCTTTCAGTGGACCTTCCTACTGAACTTGGATGTCTAACAACAAGCACCAGCGAGCAGCAAGCCTGCTGCTAGAGAACAAGGTCAACTTATCAGGCAGTCCAGAATTCTCTGGAATCAGCTCCTTTGATAGACAGCAGAATTACAAAGAGAATGGGCATTTCCCATGGGACTGTTACTAAAATAATAATGTTAATTTATATCCAGGTAAGACAGAAAGGTCCAAAACAAGTAATATTTACTCAAATCAGTCTCTTATTCCTCTTCTACAAATGGCCCACTGGAAAGTTGGCTACAGTTCTGCCCTCATCCACATTAAAAGCAAATAGCTACTTCATTGTCTTTTTTCAAGCCATAATCACATTTTAATAGAAATTTTTACTAACTATATAACCTTGAACATGTTACTTAGCCTTTCCTGAGCCTGAATTTTATCTGTAAGAGGAGGATACTAATAAAGGCTCAGTCTATTTTGTGGGTTGTTATGAAACATTAAAGAAAAAAAATATGCAAACTATCACAGTGAAGAGGAGCCTGAGGAAACATGATAACTAAATGTAATATGGCATCCTGGATGGGATCCTGGAACCATTAGGTGAAAATCAAGGAAATCTGAATGGACTTCAGTTAATAATAATGTATCAGATGGGTTCGTTAATTGTGACAAATGTACCATACTAATGAGAGATGTTAATAATAGGAGAAGCTTGGTGTAGGGTATATGGAAACTTCTTTACAGTTTCTCCATATATCTAAATCTATTCTAAAATTAAAACACTTTTTAAAAAGTTTTTAAATTATGCAAAAGCACACTTTATAAATTGCAAAGTTCTAGTCATTTGTAAAAGGTCACATAATTTAGTAGATTTACTCTTTTTGCTGATAGGTAGGCAGCCACCTTAAGTAGTTCAGATAACAGAGATAGCTTGAAGAGTTAAGTTCTAGTGTGAAGAGTCTAGCCCCCAGAAACATCCCAGCTGTTTCCTGCCAGCTGGTGCCTCATGTCTGACTTTCAATAGAGTTGATTTTCTTTGTATAATTATATTTGTCTTTCAACTTGTCTGTTTTACTAAAAAAAAAGTTACTTTTAAAAAAGAAACTCTATACAGGTATGTGCTATAATTTTAAGACTGCAAAAAGTGAACTATAAGGCAAAAGGGTATGGCTATTTATTGCTAACTGCCAAAACAGATCTGATTTCTACTCCCATCGTCAAATGTAGGAATAGACAGACACCCAGAGATAGAATACACCAAGTGTACCCAACTCCTGCCAACTCCTGTTCTGCCCTGGAAAAAAAAAGAAGAAAGCAAGAGTCCCAGAAGTGCAGGAAATTGTTTCTCAGACGAAAGACAACACTTCCTTTCCCAGAACAATCCATCTCCCACACTGACATCCTGCTCCTGCTATATTTACCCAACCCAAATCTGCCGATGATATACTTCCAGCTGCACTCCTGCCACATGGTCCTGTCACTCAGCCACACACTCAGGGGAATCTGTCCAGAGGGCAGAGCCTAGAAATCACTACACACTAATCCATGCTTCCTCTATCGGTAGCCTTCAGAGTAAAGTGAGACAAAATACGGACAGTATTACTCCCTGTTTATTTTGGAAGTGACTGGGGAGACAAGAGGTACTTCATTTTGTATAGCTGCTAATTTTGACTGCTTCTCATAGCAGCCAGTGGAGGAGTCTAAAGAATGAAGGGATTGAAATGGGAGTTTCATTAACAGTTAAAAATAACTGTTAATGCTAGCTGCCCAAAAGGCATCTCTTAATAGACTCTTTCACCATAACCTACTAGGATCAGGCTATCAAGTCACCATATCACAGGGTAAACCTTTCAGTTCTGAATGGACGGATCCAAGGAATCAAAGCTGGGACCATTTTATTCATCCCGACCTCATCCTACGTTGCAGCACACTCTACTGAAAGGGGAAAGCCGAACCAGTAGACTGGGTAAGGGTAAATGTTAGAGTTGATTCCCACTTTCCTATTTAGCAGCTCTGTAACCTTGGTCCTTCCCTCCAAGTCCTTTTCTTCTGCTCCTTTCTGATCTTTCCTCCTTATTTTCTGTCTCTCTAGTTCCATTTATTTTCTTTCCCTATTTTTTTCTCTCTCTCTTAATTTTTCATAGGCAAGGTTTCCTCCACAAAACATAACTGATAACTAGTAAGGTTTTCATTAGTAATGTCATATCATCAGCCTACTCTTCACCATAGTAACAGCAAAGAATAAGACTCAAGAGTAATACCTTTTTCTCTACCTTTTCTTTTCTTAGGGAGGCTCACTCATGCATATTGACCAGATCCTTCAAAGGAATAAAAAGAAAGTAGAAACAAAAGGAAAAATGTAGAGAAAAAAGAGTGACGGAGAGAAAAGGGTGATAGTAAATAAGAATGAGGAGTGATTTTCTAAAACCAATTTTTTCTCTTAAAGTTCCTGAATGATGGGCATTTCAAAACTTTACATATTTTAAAAAGCTGAAGTTCTTAATGAGCTCAACCAGGCTTCTAAAATATATCTGAGAAATGTTGATATATGATACATTCATATTGGTATCCCACTTATTAAAAGGAGAAAAGAAAAAAAAGAAGGGCATCAGCTTCACAAGGCTGTTTCCAATCTGGCTTAGGGGAAAAGCATTTATGCTGCTGGTTGAGCAGAGAACAAATTCATCCTACTGATGATGTTGCCATATTCTAGGAAATCACCAAACCCTTGGTCAAGCTTCACTGAGATCAACCTTTTCCCAATTTTCAAAACTAAAAAGTGTTTTGGCTGTGTTGGTGGTTCAGTGATAAGAATTCACCTGCCAATGCAGGAGATATGAGTTGGATCCCTGATCCAGGAAAATTCTATGTGCCATGGAGCAACAAAGCCTGTGCACCACGACTACTGAGCCTGTGCTCTAGAGCCCACGAGCCGGAACTACTGAAGCCCACTCACCCTAGAGCCCATGCTGCGCAACAGGAGAAGCTACCAAAATGAGAAGCCTGTGCACTGCAATGAAGAGCAGGCCTCGCTCGCCACAGCTAGAGAAAAGCTTGTGCAGCAACGAAGACCCAGCACAACCAAAAATTAATAAAATTATTAATGACAACAACTAAAAGAGTTTTTAAGTTACTGGCTTTTTAAAATTCCTTTGGCCATGCCACGTGACTTATGGGATTTTAGTTACCCAACCAGGGATCAAACCCTCGCCCTTGGCAGTAAGAGCTCCAAGTCCTAACTACTGAACTCCCAAGGAATTCCCCAAGTTACTGTATATTTTTATTTATTTATTTTAACTTTATTTATTTTAATTGGAGGCTAAATTACTTTACAATATTGTATTGGTTTTGCCATACATCAACATGAATCCGCCACAGGTGTACACGCGTTCCCAATCCTGAACTCCCCTCCCACCTCCCTCCCCGTACCATCCCTCTGGGTCATCCCAGTGCACCAGCCCCAAGCATTCTGTATCCTGCATTGAACCTGGACTGGCGATTTGTTTCTTATATGATATTATATATGTTTCAATGATATTCTCCCAAATCATCCCACCCTCTCCCTCTCCCACAGAGTCCAAAAGACTGTTCTATACATCTGTGTCTCTTTCGCTGTCTCGCATACAGGGTTATCATTACCATCTTTCTAAATTCCATATATATGCATTAGTATATTTTTAAAAAACAGCATCACAAGCTTCCCTGGTGGCTCAGTGGTAAAGAATCCGCTTGCCAATGCAGGAGACACGGGTTGGATCCCCAATCCAGGAAGATCCCACATGCCGCAGAGAACTAAGCCTGTGTCTCACAACTACTGAACCTGTGCCTTCATCATGGGGGCCACAACTACTGAAGCCCGAGTGTCCTAAAATCTGTGCTCTACAACAAGAGAAATCATCACAAGAAGAAGCCCATGCACCATAATTAGAGTGCAGCCCCCGCTCTCCGCAACTAGAGAAAAGCTAGCACAGCAACAAAAACCTAGCACAGCCAAAAATTAAAAAACATAAATTAAAAACACACACACACACACAACAAGAACAGCAGCATCACCAAAGCCATAAAGAAATACAGATCTTCAGAGCATGTGATTGTACTTCTTAGAAAGAAACAAACATAAGCAAGCTAGGAAGAAAATTCACATTTTCTTCTCATACCTAAGAACAAGTCCTTTAAGAACAGATGTTTTAGGCAACCATTCAAATTTTCCATCACTGCAACCTGAAAATGTTTCAGGCAAGAATCATCAACATATGATAAATCATGGGGAGAAAAGTTTGTCATTGTTGTTATTTAGTCACTCAGTTATGTCCTATTCTTTTGCAACCCTATGGACTGTAGCCATCCAGGGTCCTGTCCATGAGATTTCACAGGGAAGAATATTGGAGTGGGTTACCATTTCCTTCTCCAAGGGAATCTTCCCAACCTAGGGATCAAACCCATGTGTCTTGCATTGGCAGGCTGGTTCTTTATCACTGAGCCACCAAAAGTTTAATGAGGAGCAAAACAAGGTCTTAATATGTCACCCCACAAACTGCTTGTGAGTTCCAAGGAGATCACAGTATCTACTCAGTGGAGAAACAAAGTTAACACTTTGATGAAGTGATCAAAATTAATATCACCAATGAGGGTTGAGGGGTGTCCTAAGAAGGACACTTATCAGTAGTGGTGGGTATGTGCTAAGTTGCTTCAGTTGTGTCCAACTCCTTGTGACCCCATGGACTGTAGCCCACCATGCTCCTCTGTCCATAGAATTCTCCAAGCAACAATACTGGAGTGGGTTGTCATTTCCTTCTCTAGGAGATCTTCCCGGAACAGGGATCGAACCCAGGTCTCCCACAATGCAGGTGGATTCTTTATGGTCTGAGCCCCCAGGAAAGCCCAGTGATGTGTAGATTCATGCCAAATACATATTACCTGAATCATCATGAGGAAATACTAGTCTAACCCAAATGAAGAACATTCTTGAAAGGAAGAAAAAAAGAAAAAAATGGATGATATTCATTTAAAAAATTCAATGTCATGAAAGAGCAAGTAAGGCTATAGAACTGTTTCAGATTAAAGGAGACTAAAGAAATATGACAGCTAAATGCAATAGGTGATCTTTGACTGAAAAGGAAAAAATTTAAAAATTTATTATTGGGACAACTGACAGAACTGGAATATGAATAGTACTGTATCAATGCTAAATTTCTTGAACTTGATACTGTATTAAATATTATGTAAAACGTTATCCTTGTTCTTAGCAAATATACATTGAAATATTAAGTGATAAGACTGTAATATATATATAATCTACCCTCAAATGATTTAGAAAAAAATGTATATACATACGTATGTGTGTATATAGAAAGAAAAGAATAATAAAAACAAAAGTATATAGGAGACCTCTGTATTATTCTTGCAACATTTCTTTAAGTTTGAAATTATTTCAAAATGAAAATTCGAAAGAATCCACTATCAGTTGATGATTAAATATCCTGACACCAGTAAATTAAAGAAGAAGTAGAGATTGACTTACATTCTAGATAACACTAAAACACTAAATGGTAGGGAAGCAAGCCAATTCTTTCCCTTCTGAGCTTTTAGAGGAACACTATCAGCAACACAAATATTTCCAGCTCTCTGCCTTCAGTTACTGGATACACACAACCCAGTTTTGCTGATTCTTAAGGCTGCAGCCTACCTAGGACCACTTAGGACCCTAGCAACAGCTCCCATTCTCTAAATACCAAGGAGCTCTATCAACTGCAGCCACTGCTCATTTCCTTCCTTATAAAGAACCTAGAGAACAGAGTAAGTCTTTAAAACCTCTAAAATGAGACTGATTAAGATGGTAATCTTGGGCTCACTTGGGAGGATTAATGAGCCATATGTGGATTCTGGATTTCAACAAAAATCGACTTTCCCTTGATTATTTATCCCACAATGCTTCTTTCCAGGTGGGCTAAACCAAAAGAGAACTCCTCTTCCTGGGCTAGAGGGAACAGGATCCTCTGCCAGAGTCACTGGGCTCTGGTCACCAAAAGTATTGGGCTATAACAGGTATTAGGGATGTACTCTGGATGTACACTCATCCCAGAAAAAAGGCCAACGAGATAAAACTGCACTTTAAACGCAATAAGCTATCAAGCAAATGATGAGGTCTTTTTGTGGACATTTGTTTCAGTAACATTTTTACTCCAACATCCACTTCAACTTCCTCTTTTAGAAAGATCTTGCTGCTGCTAAGTCATGTCAGTAGTGTCCGACTCTGTGCAACCCCATAGACGGCAGCCCACCAGGCTCCCCCGTCCCTGGGATTCTCCAGGCAAGAACACTGGAGTGGGTTGCCATTTCCTTCTCCAATGCATGAAAGTGAAAAGCGAAAGTGAAGTTGCTCAGCCGCGTCTGACTCTTCGCGATCCCATGGACTGCAGCCTACCAGGCTCCTCCATCCATGGAGTTTCCAGGCAAGAGTACTGGAGTGGGTAACCACTGTTTAATTGCTTCACTGCCTTACTACCTCTCTCCACTCTTGAAAATCCTAGGAATAGTCCTTTTTCCTAAGGAAAAAGGACATTTCTTAAATGGCATTCTTTCTAAGAACTCAAGTTTCTCAAGGGTTACTTCTAAATAAGGGAGCTTTCTCTGGGATTCAAAAGATAAACATATAATGGGATGTTCTGCTAATCTGAAGTCAAATCCTATTCAAAGTCACTGTGAGTTCTCATACTTTTTTCCTCAGGTGAGGCTGCTGGGCTAAAGACAACGGGCTGCTCATGTTACTTTTGAACTGGGATTATTAAATTTGAGGTATAGAAAAGGACTTTCCTCACTCTTTTATTTTTTATACTGTTGGCCTGATTAAGTTGTGAATTTTTATTTTATTTTTTTGGTCACAGCTCATGACTTGCGGGATCTCAGCTCCCCAACCAGGGATCAAACCCGGCCCCTCAGCAGTGGAAGCTCAGAGTTCTAACCACTGGATCACCATAGAATTCCCCTCATTCTTTTAGTACCTTAACTAAGTAGCTATTAAAATTTTTGTTTTGTGCCCCTAGACTGCAGAATCCTAACAACTACGTTAGAAGTCCAAGCCTGAAAGCAAAATTTTATTAGAGGTTGACTTTTATTAGAAAAGACAATCAGTCATTGATATCCTATCCTTATAGTACAATTTTAGTTAGTTCAGCTCTGAAATGCACAGACTGATTAATCAAAGATGAATATAAATGGATTAATTGAGCCCTAAGACATCCAAAGCCCTAAAGCAGCTAATAAAGCTGCCATGCACACAGTTACTCCCAGGAAGCCAGGGCGAGGGCAGAGAATGGGAGAGAGAAAGCTGACAAACACCAAGGCTGTTCTTCCAAAGACCCTAGAACCTCTTTCAGTACACCAGGGCACACAACAATTTCCTAAGGTCATATGTGGAAGCTGGGAAGACTTCAAACCACCATCCAGCTGTCCACTCAAATTCCAGAGTCTCTCATATCACCCACCCACTAGACCATAAACTTTATGAGGACAGGAACTGGGTTGGCCTCCTTGAAAACTAGGTCCTTAATACGTAATTCAGTGTCTGGCACACATTGAAGTGCTTAAGAAATACCTGTTGACTTAATATATAAATGAATTTCTGCCCAGATCAAAGTTCCTATAAAAGATGCTGTTTCAAATCTTTCTAGCACAACTTACTCCCTGCTTGATCTACCAAAAGAACTCAAAAGGATGGCCAGGCCATGTCTAACATGATGTGCTATCCACTCTCTCCTGAACAATCAGTTTAACATCATGTAAAACAGATAATATAGAAGGTACAAAGTGACTAGTTAATCATGATTACATCCACAATCTTTATTTCCTTGGGGAAGAATACTTATTCCAACATTCTCCAGGACTGTTATGATTCAAATAGTCTCAAATTAATTTCTGCCTTCCAAAAGCTGATTCACCCAGAGAGAAATGAGCATATAAATAGAACTGCTTTAGCCATAAACAAAAAAGAAAGGAAATCTTCCATTTGTAACAATATAGATGAACCTTGGGACATTATGCTAATTGAATAAGTCAGATATTCTCTTTATTATGTGTGATGCACTGATGCTTTCTATTCTATTCTTTTTAAGGCCCACAGCTTGTACACAGAAAACAAGGAAGTGCTCAAAGGGGTCAATATCAAAGGAACAAAGGAATTAGTTTGAAGGGGCTCTCATTGACCAAATTTGGAATTACTTATGCACCAAAAACGATCATAAATATAATTAACTGTAAACACTTAATAAATAAAAATTCATAAGCCCCTCCAAAATGGAAAACTCCTCACTTGCCCCCATTAGTGCTCATTACTACACAAACTCCTTATCTGAAAGCTAGTAATTTAAGGGAAAGAATTAGGCATTTTCCTTGCCTTTTCAGGAGAAACTGTGTTTCATCCTCCAGTTTACAGAGGAGAACTATTCTAGAGAACACCGCCAATAATGCAGAAAGAAAGACAGAATTAGAAAATCATCATTCTGCAAATCCCCTCCCCTAGTAAAATAAGTGATTCTGGCAAAAATTCATCAGTGGATGATTATTAGGTAAAAGGATATTAGAAACAGGATATTTGCAAGAGGCCAAATTATTACTTCACAGATTATCTACTAATCACAAAGAGAAAAATAAATTTATTTTACAATGAAGAGATATGGCAGTCACCACCAGAAGCAATAACCAAATTCAGCACCATCAACAGCAGGACAACTTGACAGTATCTGCCTCCTGTGGTGATATAATATGAAGCACACAGTATCATCTATGCCCAAAATGTTTATCCTGAATTGAGTCAAGCTTTTAACTCTAACTTCTAGAATGGAAATATTTGAAGTACAGTAACAAGTTAAATGACACCATAAGGACACAGACAAACCCAGAATGTAAAACATTCTAAAGATAAAAGGCCTAGTCTCTTCAAAAAGTCAATGCCAAGAAAAAAATAATAAATAGGGTGGAGAAAACTATATTAGATTTTTAAAGTCTAAAGAGATAGAACTACATAATGAAATGAGAATTCTACATGGATTTTGGTTGGTAAAACCAGCTATAGATATAAAAGGTAGTTTGGGAACAAATAGGAAATTTTAATAAATGGACTGGATATTCACTAATATTGGTAAATTACTGCTCAGTTTCTTAGGTATGATAATGGTACTATGATTATGTAGGAGAATTTCCTTATTTAGGATCCAGCCTGAAATGTCAACACATCTGCAACTTATTTTCAAATGATGTATGAGAAAAAAATACACATATACATGGATAAAGTAAATATGGCTAAATGTTAATAATTTTGACTCAAGTATGGGATGCAGGTGCTCACTATATTTCAATTTTGGTATGTCTGAAATTTTTCATACTAAAAACCTGAGGAAAAATTGCTGTGTAACCCTTTAAAATGATATCACAATCCATTAACAGAATGCAACTACAGTCTGAAGATACCAATCAAGCCCACAGTAGGGTAGTCATAATATTATCTTAGCTCTCCTTTTATTACCAATACTAAGGCAGTTTTCTTAAACCTGTTGTTGCCCAAAGAAAAGAATGAACCTTCATGAAAAGCTCACATGAAATGAAGTTTTCTTATTCAAGTTTTATATTTTTCTGCCAATTAATAACTCACTTTACTTGAAAAGGAAAAATAATCAGTTGAAAAATTACTACCAGTGTCAGAAAGATTTCATTTGTCCCTATACTTATAGAGGATTTTTTCCAGTTAAGGGCCCATCACAGATAACATTGAAGTCCTTTTGATCCTCTTGCTCACCAATTAATGTCCCCAACTACCCTTAGCCTCCAGTTCCCAAGCTGCTTTCCAGGACACCTGAAGCAAGCTACATGGTTGACTGCAGAAAAACCCTTGCTCCCACACTACATCTGGCCCTGCCTTTCCACCAAATCAAAAGCCAGTTTATTCCCCTCTGATGTACAGTGTATCAATCCACTTCCTGGATGGCCCCACTTCACAATGGGCCAGAAACCCAAAGCAATAATGTGAGTTCTACAAACGGGCAAATAATTGCTCAACAAGCGTGGAACAAGGAAAGGTCAGTTGTGATATGTGCACATGTGGCAGCCCTTCACAACTCAACATACAGTGGTAACAGAAGGCTGGTGTTACTGAAGAGGCATGCAAAGAGAAGCCAGCCAACAGGCAGCCAGGAGTGCTTGTCCATCTAAGTCCTTCAGACTTCCAAAGACCAAAGTAAAGAAACAAAGGTCTCAAAACTGGAAAGGAGCATCTTATCTCCTCATTTCCAGAAGCAAAACTGATAGCTTAAGGTAGTCACTGCTCTCCATCTACAACTCTTGTTTAAGATGATCTCTGAGATAAAATAACTTGATCTTCATTTTGCTCTATATCCCACTCTATCTTCTAATGGGTGCAGAAAAGACAAATGTACTCACTCTTTCCATAAACATACCCAATATCATTTTAGAAATTGAGGTGACCAACTGAATGTCTGTGAGCACAGAGAGGTGGTTAAAGAAGGTAAGGCTAGGACAAAACTCTTCACTATCTTTCCTAACAAAAACTGCACAGTGAATTTCAAACACCTGGCTCCTTCTGAAACCCTCTTGGCACTTGCCCTAGGTTTGAATGGGTAGAAGAGAAGAAAGGGACTCTGCCTGCCTCCCTGTTAAAAACAAGGCTGTATCTGGCTTTCCCTCCTTTTACTCATCTGACTGCTGTTATGGCAAACTGGAACACATATCCAGAGAGAAATTTCAGGCCTCAAGAGGTGGCTGTTTAAAAAGGACAATGTCAATGAGAGCAATACTAGCAACAGTGACACCCACCACAGGCCACACTGTCACCTTGTCTGCTAAACTCTGCTAGAAAGAAATTAGGTTTCTTTGCTTCTGCTCTTGAGAGCCAATATATTAAGGATGCCCTTTATGGGAATTCCCTGGTGGTCCAGCGGTTAGGACTCTACACTTTCACTGCCCAGAGTGCAGGTTCAATCCCTAGATGGAGAATTAAGGTCCTATAAGGCATGCAGCACAGCCAAAAAAAGGCCTTTTCTTCACAGCTTCCTTTCAGATATGAGTAGTGGAAAATGTACCAGGACAGTGGTTCTGATGGTGTGTTTGAGCACTAGAAGAGAAAAGGGAGAGTCTGATTAACAAAAAGACTACGTAGTACTGCTTCTTCTCAAGAAAGTCTTCATTTTCTAATCCTGAGGACAAACAAAGGTTTAGAAGAACTTGTTGGTTTAGAATTTTCAAATGAAGGTTCAGATCATGGGGCTTCCCTGGTGGCTCAACTGGTAAAGAATCTGCATGCAATTTGGGAGTCTCAGGTTCAATCCCTGGGTCAGGAAGATACCCTGGAGAAGGGAATGGCAACCTACTCCAGTATTTTTGCCTAGAGAATTCTATGAACAGAGGAGCCTGGAGGGCTGCAGCCCATGGAGCTGCAGAGTCAGACACAACTGAGCGAGTAACACATCAGTAAAAAGAAATGACAACGTAAAGTCATCAAAATATAGGCCTCTGGGAGCCATCTTATTGATATAAATAATCTCAAGGGGAAAAAAAAAAACACAGTACCTTTATTTCCCCTAACTGTGCTCAAACGCCCATAAATCTGAGACCACTCAAGCTACCAAGATGCCAAAGCCAGCCTGACTCAAATTCAAGTCACACTGTAATGTGTTGCTCAACAATCTCCAAATTAATATAGTCATATATTTTATTACAGAACAAGAAAGAAAAAAAGAGCACAGGAGGAAGTTCCCTGGTGGGCCAGTGGTTAAGACTCCACATTTCTACTAAAGGGAACACAGGTTTGATCCCTAGTCAAGGAACTAAGATCCTGCATGCCATGTGGCACAACCAAAAGAAAAAAAAAGGCACAGGAAAGAGATACTTACATAAGCGTGCCCAATCTTGCCTGTTCCAATACTTAGCACATTACATAAATCTGTCAGCCAAATTCTATCATTTTATCATTTTTTCCTTTTAGTCTCTAGTTAGGCCTTGAACAATTTACTTGAGCTCATTTCCAAGTGGATCAAAGTTAAATTGAAATTCCCTCAGACCAGGGACTCTGAGCTTCCACTGCTGGGTGCCCTGGGTTCAACCTCTGGTCAGGAACTAAGAGACCACAAGACCACAGGAAGCCAGGCTTCCCTGTCCTTCACCATCTCAAGAAGCTTAACCAAATTCATGTTCATTGAGTCAGTGATGCCACCCAACCATCTCATCCTCTGTCATCCCCTTCTCCTCCCGCCTTCAATCTTTCCCAGAATCAGGGTCTTTTCTAATGAGTTAGCTCTTCACATCAAGTGGCCAAAGTATTGGAGCTTCAGCTTCCTCATGAGTCCTTCCAATGAATATCTAAGACTAATTTCCTTTAGGATTGACAGGTTTAATCTCCTTGCAGTCCAAGGGACTCTCAAAGAGTCTTCTCCAACACCACAGTTCAAAAGCATCAATTCTTCAGTGCTCAGCTTTCTTTATGGTCCAACTCTCACATCAATACATGACTACTGGAAAAACCATACCTTTGACTAGATGGACCTTTGGCAGCAAAGAAATGTCTCTGCTTTTTAATATGCTGTCTAGGTTTCTCATAGCTTTTCTTCCAAGGAGCAAGCGGCTTTTAATTTTATGGCTGCAGTCACCATCTGCAGTGATTTTGAAGCCCAAGAAAATAAAGTCTGTCACTGTTTCCATTGTTTCCCCATCTATTTACTGTGAAGCGATGGGACCAGATGCCATGATCTTAGTTTTTTGAATTTTGAGCGTTAAGCCAGCTTTTTCACTCTCCTCTTTCACCTTCATCAAGAGGTTCTTTAGTTCCTCTTCACTTTCTGCCATAAAGGTGGTGTCATCTGCATATCTGTGGTTATTGATATTTCTCTTTCAAATATGCACCCTTACTCAGTCTTTTTCCTGACAGCGACTACTAAATGTCTTTCCTATATGTCCCTATGTTTCAATTGGAACAGATTAAACTTGAGGTCTGAGGCATCCTGGAAAAGTTTTGCTTCAACTTAGAAGGCTATTTCTAAGAGGCCTAAGTCAGACAGGTGTTAAGTTATAGTTCCTCCCAGGTTGGCTTTCAGACTGTTTAAATGTTCTCTGTAAAGCTCTGGAGGTTACATGGATTCAAACTTCCTAGCTCAAACTCTGAATTCACAAAGCTTGAGACAGTACCCTACAGGTGTGTTTGTCTAGGATAAACTATATTTAAATAAACTCCTGATATATCCACTCTCTCCAGACACCTGTTTCTTCCTCTTAAACTCAGGCACATCACAGCTTGCTGTACAGGTAAGCACAGTGAAGAAATATCTTATCCCTCAAGAGTTACAATATGCAAACCCATCAATATGTTTGGGAATACCTAAACTCTGCGCAGAACAGCTTTACATGAGAAGACCAAATAAGCAAATATATGAGCTAAATTTTTCTTCGTTTCTATGGTTTATGTGAACAAGGGGAAAAGGAGGAATAAGAAAAGATGGCAACAGACTGCTCTGATTCACTATCATCTATTCCATATCTGATAGGGAACCATATAGCCTAAAGTATAGTATATAAGTACATAAGTTAGTCTCAGAATGGTCAGCCAGAGTTACTAGTCTTAAAAACCAGTGGCTATGAGGGCAGGAAGTTTGTTTACCATTGTAGATCCAATGGCTAAGTGCCTAAGCAAAATGCCTAGCACACAGCAGGTATTCAATAAATATTGGTCAGAAGCAACTCAATAAGCTAGACTTAGAAGAAATCCAAATCTTAGTGAATCTCAGAAAGAAAAGGTCCAAGCAGCTACAACAGTTCCATAGTTAATACAGGTGCTTATACTGAGCTTCAAGACCACCTCAGTCTTATGCTAAATACCCCGAGCCTCATAGGTCCTCAAAATTAAAAAGACCAGCAAGAAGTTTTATCTCCATAGGCAAACTTACTACCCTCCCCACCACCACCCCTGACACACACACATATCACTAAGAGGTCTTTCTCAAGCCCTTAAAGTCATTAAGAGGTGATTCCTTAGATTCTGGTGGGATACTTTTAGACTGTTCTTCCCTCTGTGCTTTAAACCAAAATTTTTGGTTTAAAAATTTTGAATTCTGGAAAAGAATCTCTTTGTAATGATCTAAGTTTAAACACCAAGGACAAAGGCAGCCTAAAATCTGGAGGTAAATAACCATAGCCAAACACCACAAATCACAATTGATTGGAGCACTGTATGGGAAGCTATATTGAATGAAGGGTACTAAGGCTTCCAAGCACTTATCTAATCGGGAAACAAAAAGATCAAAGACCAGAGACCATGCTGGCTAGAAGGATTACTCTAAGCTGTCTACACTTGGGGAACTTCCCTGGCAGTCCAATGGTAAAGACTTTGTGCTTTAACTGCAGTGGGCACAAGTCTGATCCCTGGTCAGAGAAGTAAGATCCAACATGCGGCATAGTACAGCTAAAAAAAGTAAACCGTCTACTCTCTACAGCTTGGACTGCAAGGAGATCCTAAAGGAAACCAGTCGATCCTAAAGGAAATCAATCCTGAATATTCACTGGAAGGACTGATGCTGAAGCTCCAAAACTTTGGCCACCTGATGCGAAGACATGACTGATTAGGAAAAAAAACCCTGATGCTGGGAAAGATTGAAGGCAGAAGGAGAAGGGGATGACAGAGGATGAGATGGATGGACGGCATCACTGACTCAACGGACATGAGTTTGAGCAAGCTCCGGGAGATGGTGAAGGACAAGGAAGTCTGGCGTGCTGCAGTCCATGGGGTCACAAAGAGTCGGACACGACTGAGTGACTGAACAACTCTCTACACACCTAAAACCAAGAGCGGTATCAAGTATTTTAATATTTCACTTTCCCTTCCATCCCCCTGTCTCATGCCACAAATCTTACCGCCCAGTCTGTGAGATTATAGATAACTCCAATACGCAAGAGCCCCAACAAGATCTCTAAAAGGATAAAAAGAAATGTGTCTTTGGAATCTAAGCCCACCGTATGGCTTGAGCAGATGCAAGGAAGAGGCATTGGTCCTTCTGCCCCTAAGGCCAGGAAGCCCCAGCCCTGCAGGCAGCACAGAGTTAACTACCCACCCGCTTTGAGAAGCACAAAGGTACATCACTGCAACATGCCTAACATTTACATTGCCTCTCTCTGCTCATTAAACAGGTTTTGGTTAAATAATGAACAAACTGTATTACAGACTCCGATGAGAATTCCAAAATTATAAATCAACTGGGAAAGCCCAAAGGGGCAGAGAGACAGGGAGGGGGGAGAAGGATAATATTGACTAATATAAAGGGCGCAGCTTGACAGTGGATGTTCCTGCCACACCCGATCAAACACACTCCGTTGGGGGAGGGGAAACAGAGAAAGAAAGGGGAGATGGGGCAAGACAGCCTGAAATTTGCATCCGGAAAAGATTAAAATGGATTCTTTGGGGATAGAGAAAATACATAATATATATTACTATAAATGCAAAACTGTACTAAAAGCTAACTCAAATGTCAAAGATTACAGCTTGAATAAATTTAAATATAAAAGCCATGTGCTTCTTGAGTTAATGAGAGAGACATAAAAGGACAAACTGGGCCAGGAGGCTGAACAGAGCCTTACGCTGCCTTTGCTGGGCAATGGGTTCAAAGCACAGCAGCAAGTATAGTCAGAGGCAGTCCTTCATGGCTCTGAGTGCTGAGAAAGAGCTGGTGAATCCCATTGCTTTTCCAGTCTACACTTGCTATTTTGAAAAATTAAGATAGATTTCATATGCCATAAAATTCATCCTTCTAAAGTATACACTTCTACAGTTTTTAGTATATTCACAAAGTTGTACAACCATCGTCATGATCTAATTCCAGAACATTTTCATCACCCCTAAAAGAAACCCTATTACCATTAGCAGTTACTTCCCATGCCCACTTCCTGCTCCTAGCAACCACACATCTGTTTTAACTCCTTTAGAATAACCTCTTAAAGGATTCTTTAAGAGAACTGAAAGACTAAATGAGGGGCAGCAGTCAAGTCTCACTGGTGGTGAGCTATGGCTTTATCCAAAGTACCAATATGCACACTTTGCTCTCAGGCACTTCATACTTTCCAAGTGCAACCCTCTCTTTAGATGTGGTATTAGAACATTCTATTACTCTAGATATTACAGAGCATTCAGTTATCATGCATTTTGGGCAAATATGGACTGCAAATGTGGTCCAGAGACACACCTATGAGAATAACGACATGGACTTACCCAACCCTTACTAGAGACAGTAGACTTACATCCTTTACAATGCTCAGACAATGTTCCTGGAGGAGTAGGTAGCACTTATGCCCTTAAAAGGTCTTCTGACTGTTTACAAGAGGAAAAATTGCTTTGGTTGACTGACAATGTCCAATGAATCACCTATGTCCATTAATAATATTCTTAACCAACCCAGCCAGCAGATAGTCTAGAAAAGTGCAAATAAAAAGCCTTTGTAAAAAGAGACCAAGCCCAAATCAGTTTCATGAGTTTAACTGAATGGAGTCTTGGAATTCCTACCATAGTTCTTCCAACCTAAGTGGTACACCATTCCCAGTCACATAGCATGGGCAGTCCCTTCAGTTTCTCTCTCCAAGTTCAAAACCCTTTCCCAGCCTCCGACCATTAACAGGCTTCCAAGAAAGCAATCCTCCTGACACTGCCAATCAAAAAAAAAATCTGTTTGTTTCAGTAAAAGAAACAAGAAATTGGTCATGGATTACAAAGTCCAGGACCACAGGAGCAGCTGACCCATAAACCTGCTCCTGGAAGCCAGCACTATGTGGGGGGTCAGAACCAATCAGAAGACCATGAAATGCTCTATTTCAGATCCACTCTGTCATTTTATCAGGTGGGTGATATGTTAAAACCCAAGAACAATGGGGCAACTTAGACAGGCACTGTTTCAATACCTGCCACAGCTACTGGCCCCTGGAGAATATCATCACCTTCTTCTTCACTCTGAGGGAAAGCTTGGCCAACACCCAGCTATGTTCCTAGTACCACTAACAGAACTGGTTCCTCAGCACATTCTGGTTTTAACAGTTTCAAGCAGAAGATAATCTGGATTCCTAACCCAAAGATGTAAGAAATTAAGGCAGCAGACTCAAGTTTGGTAACTCTCAGATGAACTAGAAACCAAATCCTGGACTGCACTACTCACCACAGATACCATCTCTGAACTGAAGTCTTGGGATATGTCAGAATGGAGAAAAGAAGTGTGGGATATGGATTGGATGGCAAGTAGGAAACGTGGCTTTATCAGGAGAGCAGCACCACCTCAGCTCCTGAGGGTCTGCAAAGTGCCCAAAAGGCCTACAAGGCAACTCCAGTCTCACCTCAGTCATTTTAGGATGTACCCAGCCACTTACGGGACTTCCCTGGTGGCTCAGATGGTAAATCATCGGCCTACAATGCGGGAGACCCAGGTTTGATCCTCTGGAGAAGGCAGTGGCACCCCACTCCAGTACTCTTGCCTGGAAAATCCCATGGACGGAGGAGCGTTGTAGGCTACAGTCCATGGGGTTGCAAAGAGTCGGACACGACTGAGAGACTTCACTTTCTTTCACTTTCAGCCACTATGACAACAATTCTTAGCTGTATATAAAATGCTTGCCAAACATTTTCCAAATGTATTCTCTGAGAAAGATAATACTCCAAACTCTGACCCACGAAAAAGAATTGTAAATATCTATTGACTATTTTTCTTTGTAATTGGGATATGTAAGCTTTACATGCAAAGTTAAAAAAAAAATCTGGCAGCAATATGGATGCAACTAGAGATTATCATACTAAATGAAGTAAGTCAGAAAGACAAATACCATACAATATCACTTGTACACAGAATGTAAAACATGACACAAATGAACCTACCTATGAAGCAGAAACACTCAGAGAGAGAACAGACTTGTGCTACGGGGGAGGGGAGGATGGACTGGGAGTTTGGGCTTAGTGCGTGCTGCGTGCGTGCTAAGTTAACTTCAGTTGTGTCCAACTCTTTGCAACTCTATGGACTGTAGCCCACCAGGCTCCTCTGCCCATGGGATTCTCCAGGCAAGAACACTAGAGTGGGTTGCCACTCCCTCCACCAAGGGATCTTTCCCACCCAAGGATTGAACCCTCATCTCTTGCATCTGCTACATTGCCAGGTGGGTTCTTTACCACTAGTGCCACCTGGGAAGATGCAAACTACTACGTATAGAATGGACGGACAACAAGGTCCTATTATATAGCACAGGAAACTATATTCAGTATCCCAGGATAAACCATCATGGAAAAGAATGTATATACGTAAAAAAAAAAAAAAGAATGTATATATGTATAACTAAATCACTTTGCTGTACAGAAGAAATTAACACAACACTGTAAATCAACTATATTTCAATTGAAAAAAAAAATCTGCACAAGCCACCAACTTTCTAAAGCAGCCAAATCACTTTCAGTACAGGCCATAAAATGAGAACATGCCTAGTTGCAGCATTAGCCCTGCAAACTAGCTATCAGACACCTCTTCCTCTATATTTGATCATTGGCTAACATTGCCAACACTTTTTCCCATTGAGTCAAATTTGTTCCTTTAAACAAACATGTAGAAAATCCTTAGATTCCCTAGGATTAGGGTTAGGAAAGTAAAAGGAATTTTTCTCCAGATATTCTCCTACATTTCTCATAAAAGGAGAACATTTACTTACTTTTCATTTATTTAATCTGCAGAAGCCTAAAAGCTATTTCAATCGTGGTGTTAGATGTTACTAGCTAAAAACATTCCAGGGATATACACTGCAAAAGCCCTTTATAGTCAACAGAGAAGCACAGCCCTGAGGCTTTCCCTTTATGTCTATATCTTCCCCCCACCAGCTTGAAAAATATGAAGTGTTGAGCCTTTACCTCCTCCCTCGACATGTTTTTAAACATAATATAAAGCATTTCCTGTGTACATTCTCCTCTAATTGTATGAACAGAAACCACACAGAACAGGGCACTGAATCTGGTGTTAGGGGCCTGAACTCTAGTTTTGAGTTCTGACTCCACTTCTTAGGATCAGTGTGATCTCAGCTAAATCACTTAAAATATCTCTGGGCTTCAACTTCATTCATAAAAGGGGGACAAATCTGCCATGCCTCCCTCATAGGTTGTGTAAAAGTTTCAAAAAGGTATAGTAACTAGGCTTATCATGGCGAACATTTTGAAATGTACAGAAACATCAAATCACAATGTTGTATAGCAAGAACATAGTATTACAGGTCAATTCTATTTCAAAAGCAAACAAATAAACTCACAAACAAAAAGATCAGATTTGTGGTTTCCAGAGGCAGGGGGTGGGGGAAAGAGGAACTAGATGAAAGCAGCCAAAAGACACAATCTTCTAGTTATAAGATAAATAAGTATTAGGGCTGTAATGTACAACACAATGGGCTTCACAGGTGACCCAGTGGTAAAGAATCCACCTGCCGACGCAGGAGACATGGGTCTAATCCCTAGGTCAGGAAGATCCCACTGAGGAGGAAATGGCAACCAGTATTCTTCATTCCAATATTCTTGCTTGAAAAATCCCATGGACAGAGGAGCCTGGCAAGCCATAGTCTATGGGGTCAGAAAGAGTCAGACGTACTGAGTGACTGAGCATGCATGTACGCACATACAACATGATAAATGTAATTAACACTGCTGTATGTTACACATGAAAGTTGTTAAGAGACTAAATCCTAAGAGTTCTCACCAGAAAAAAAATTTTTTTTTTCTATTTCTTTAATTTTGTATCTGTGAGATGACAGATGTTCACTAAACTTATTGGGAAATCATTTCATAATGTATGTAATTCAAAGCACTATGTACATCTTAAAGTTATATAGTGCTATATATCAATTACATCTCAATTAAACTAAAAGAAGAAAGAATGAAGTTTCTGATCTGAAATATAAATAAAACAAAAGTGAAAAAAATTCAATAAGGTAATAAATGTGAAAGTGGCTTTGAAAATTTTAAACATATAAATATTACATAAGATAATTATGATTAGGAAAACAAAGGCGGAGTGTGTGACACAAAAGATTCTGGGAACAGGTGAAGACTAAAAGAGCTGCATTACAGAAAGCTCAGGTCCTAAAACCAGTAAGGATTTTCTGTAAGAGAAAGGTTATACTGCAAGTATTAAATACTTCACTTGTGTCATCAACTTCCTATCTGACGGCATACGTGAGTTAGAGAAAGAAAAATAGCTAAAACAAAACAGAACATTAGCCAAAAATAACACTTATAACTCAAGCAAAGAAGGAAGCTTATAATTGTATGAACGCCGATACCCCACTGAAGTGGGACACTAAGAGCTCCAGGAAGGATCAGCAGTAAAATAAACCAGAGCAAACTACACCTGTGGGCCAAAACTGGCTTGCAGCCTGTTTTTTTTTTAAAGAAAATTGTATTTATTATTCATTTAAGTATTATCTGAGTCTGCATTTGAGTTACAATGACAGAGTTGAGTAGTTGCAGTTGCTACAGCCTGCAAAGCCTAAAATATCATATAGTCTTATACTATAAAGAAAAAGTTTGCCCATCCTTGCAATAAATCAAACACACTTACCTGTTACATTGTTTAAAACCTCCTTTAGATGACTGAAACTATGCAGCAGAGGATCCCTTTCTTCATCCTATAACACACAGATAAGAAAAAAAAAAAAAGAATCCATTATCAGACCAAGAGTAAAAAGGAAATAAAAGATAGATCAAGAGCTCTTTCTCTGAATCCAACCAGAAAATTCAGTCAGTTTTCCTTCTGACGAAAAGGAAGTTAGCCATGGTTCATTTTTCCAGTTCCCTAATCTCTTATTCTCATAGAAGTACCCTGGGCTTACCTAAAATAGTACATCCTGAAGTGCTAATGTTAATCTACACCAAGACCATGGCATTCAAGTTACCATAGACTGCTAGGTCTTCTATATGTGCTATGGTCTGAATGATCATGACCCCTCAAAACTTCTGTGCTGGGACTTCCCTGGTGGTCCAGTGGTTAAAACTCCATGCTTCCACTGCAGGGGGCACAGGTTTGATCCCTCCTCAGAGAACTAAGATCCCACATGCCAAGAGTGTTCCCTTGCCCCTTCTACCATGTGAGGATACAATGAGAAATCTGAGACCCAGAAGTACCTCACCCAAGCATGCTAACATTCTGATATTGAACTTTCAGCCCCTGGAAATAAATACATTGTTTAAAAAAAAAAAATCTGTTTATAAGCTACCCAGTCCATGGTATTGGGTTAGAACATCCCAAACAGACTGAAACATACAGACTGAGACACGTATTACCCTATCTCTTCTCTTTCTTCATAGCTATCATAGTCATATACATTCATCCGTAACTCCCCTCTTACTTATAAAACAGTTCATTTTTATTAATGAAAGTGAGAAATTTCTAAACAAACATATACATATTCACCAAGCTAGAAATGTCTAAACTTTAATTTTACAATTGTACTCAAAACTGTTTTATACAACTGTAACAAAAACATCACTGAACATACATATGCAACAAGGAGAGCTTTACAACAGTTAAGCTTACTCATCTTATTAGCAAGATTTGGTCTCTATATTTGAAAGCTTGCTGAATTTCCAAGGAGTACCATTACAAAGCCATATTCCATGTGCCAATAACTGCACTCATTGAAATGAATTTGATAGCTAATTATAGTTCTCAGGAATCAGAAGGTAAGGAATCTATATCGCAATTTTTTTCTAATATTTGAATATTAGAATAAATTCTTAGAAGTAAAATTTCTGGTTCAAAAAGTAAACAAACAAAAAAGAAGATAAGAAATCTTTCTGACATGTTTAGACATATCAAAGAGGTTCCAAGTACTAGCTTAAGCTGCTTATAAAAACAGCTAGAAGAAAAATGGTATCACCTTTTGGGTTCTAGAGAAAAAAAGGCAGCTTATAAATTTGACTCTTATTAAAATAAAACAGAAGGGTCCTTGATACCCTTCTGAAAAACTCTGAATTGCTCCTATTATCATTATTACCAGGAAACTGACCATGTATCAGATCCCCTACAACTCAGTAACCAAGTGTTCTGCCCATCCCCCACTTACCAGTGGTGTATGGGTGCTCCATCGGGCATTTCGTTTGATGGCCCCAACCACAATGTTAATTTCCCCTTGAATGATGTAAATATTTTTATCCACCATCCTGGCAAACCTACTGAAACAGTTAAGAGAAAAGTTAGTTAATATTTGGTTACCCAAGAGCATCCCCATGCTTGAATCAGTACCTGATAAAGTTAGAACTATTAATTTAGCTTTTTAGTACCAAGATTCCCCACCTATAATACTAAAATGTGATAAGGTCCTTCTTATGTTATGAATCCAATTACCTGGCTCTTCTAGAGGTCTCTAAAAGTTCAAGATACAACTCCAAAAACATCACACCAGAAAATTTCTCTAAGGCACCTCAACAATCTCTAAAAAGCATTCAAATTCCTCAAAGTCAATGTCCCTCAAATCTACCCTACAAAGCATGAAGACAAGCAGATACCTCTGTGTGCCTAGCTTGTTAAAGAAATATTTCAGACCTTCCTATTGTTCTTTTACTTTATCAACCCAATCAGTAATGAAGGTCTAAGTTAAAAAAAAAAAAGAATGAAGGCTGTTAGAAAAATAGCCTTAGTTTGGAACCACAGTTACAATATCAATTTTTAGACTGCATTTATTCTGCCAAGTCAGCTCCAGAAAATTGGACAGTGGCAGTGATGCAAGCTTTGAAAAGTTCTAAAAAGTCAAGTTCACTTGCTTATAGCAGGAAATCTCTAATAAGCAAACTGAAAGGTAGACTCTTCTTGGCATAGAGAAAACCTTAATAGGAGCTTATAAAACCAACCTAATCACTTCCCATTATTTAGAATCCTCCTCAAAATAGACAAAATTTTAAAAAGCAAAAGGGATAAAGAGAAGGGAAGGGGAGACACACAGTTATATAGACATTTAGATCAGGCTCAAGGAAAATTAAAACACAAAGGCTACACATGTACCCCAGTGCAGCACTATTCACTGCAGCACTTTTTACAATAGCTAGGACACAGAAGCAACCTGTATGTCCCTCAATAGACGAATGGATAAAGAAGTTGTGGTACATATATACAATGGAATATTACTCAGCAATAAAAAAGGGATGCATTTGAGTCGATTCTAATGAGGTGGATAAACCCAGAGTCTATTATACAGAGTGAAGTCAGAAAAAGGAAGACAAATATTGTATACTAGCAATATATATGGAATCTAGAAAGATGGTACTGATGATCCTACTCACAGTGCAGCAAAGAAGATGCAGACATAAGATCATTGTTGGGGAGGGAGAGGGTGGGATGATTTGAGAGAGTAGTATTGAAACATATACATTACCATATGTAAAATAGATAGCCAGTGGGAATTTGCTGCATGACACAAGAAATCCAAAGCTGGTGCTCTGTGACAACCTAGAGGCATGGGATAGGGAGGGAGGTTTTTAGAGGGAGGGGACATGTGTATGCCTGTGGCTGATTCACGTTGATGTATGGCAGAAACCATCACAATACTGTAAAGTAATTATCCTCCAATTAAAAATAAAATAAAAAACAGTGAGGTTAACAGAGTAAGTGAAGCGATTTCAGAAATACTTAATGAGCAGCTACTATGCATAAGGCATCTTTCAGAGTGCTAAGGAACAGAGCAAAAGACATGGAAAGAGCCTCAGACATACTGTGAAATGAAAAAACAAAAAAACTGTAGTATATGATTATATGTCACCAGTTATGTAAAAACCAACTAACCAATCCTACATAAAATACTAGAGTTTCGTTTTTAAAAATATGTAATATTTAACATAAAGTAAGATATAAAGCCCTTGGACTGCAAGGAGATCAAACCAGTCAATCCTAAAGGAAATCAACCCTGACTATTCACTGGAAGGACTGATACTGAAGCTGAAGCTCCAATATTTTGGCCACCTAATGCGACGAGCTTACTCATTAGAAAACACTCCTGCTGGGAAAGACTGAAGGCAGGAGAAGGGGATGACAGAGGATGAGATGGTTGGATGGTACCACAAATTCAATGGATATGAGTTTGAGCAAGCTCTGGGAGATGGTGAAGGACTGGAAAGCCTGGCATGCTGCAGTCCATCGGGTCGCAAAGAGTCGGGCATGATTGAGCAACTGAACAACAGCAACAAAGATATAAACGGGCTTCCCTGGTGGCTTAGTTGGTAAAGAATCTGCCTTCATTTCAGGAGACCTGAGTTAGATCCCTGGGATGGGAAGATCCCCCTGGAGAAGGGAATGGCAACCCATTCTAGTAATCTTGCCTGGAGAATTCCATGGGCATAGGAGTCTGACAGGCCACAGTTAACAGGGTCGCAAACAGCTGGACATGACCGAGTGACTAACACTTTCTTTCACTTTCAAGATATAAAGAGTGATATAACAAGCCAGTATCCAGATTAAGAACAGTACAACTGAAGTCCTTCCTAATTACATCCTTCTCTCTTTCATCCATAGTCCCCACTATTCTAAATCTGATGTTTATTAAAATTTTAATGTTGCTTTATACTTTTACTTCATTGATATGTATCTTTAGACAGTATGTATCATTCTGCCTATTTTTATATTTTGTATAATATCAGATTGTATGTATTCTTCTGCAATTTGTCTTTTTCCCTTGAAATACTGTGTTTGTGAGTCATCTAATGTCGTTACAGGTATATAGAGAGATATAGGTATATACAGAGATATGTAAACAATGAATAAAAGGTTTGAGCAGATGTACCAAAACTCAATAACCACAGTTATCTCTAGAGAAGGTATTATGAAATTAGGTTGCAATCAGAGGATACTTATAAAGGCACCCCACTCCAGCACTCTTGCCTGGAAAATCCCATGGATGGAGGAGCCTGGTGGGCTGCAGTCCATGGGGTCTTGAAGAGTCGGACACGACTGAGCGACTTCCCTCTCACTTTTCACTTTCCTGCATTGGAGAAGGAAATGACAACCCACTCCAGTGTTCTTGCCTGGAGAATCTCAGGGACAGTGGAGCCTGGTGGGCTGCCATCTATGGGGTTGCACAGAGTCGGACACGACTGAAGCAACTTAGCAGCAGCAGCAGCATAGCCTTATCTATGTTCTAATTTTTTACAAGAATGTATTACTATACTATCAATATAATTTAAAATTAATAATTATGAAAGAAATGAGATATAATTTCTGCCCTTGAGGCATTTATAGAGTTCAGCAGGATCTAAAAGAAAACTGAACCAGAGACACGGGGTGGGGGGTGGGGGGGAAGCACGCTGCAAGTAGCTCTATTTGCATATTTTGCATAAAGAAAGTGAGAAGCATGTAAACTACTATGACAAAGGAAAAAAGTACAAATTTTGTAAAGGCCCATAACACCTCTCTCAATCCACAGGGAATTCCAACAAAAGATAGTATCTATTGTTTAAAGATTTTGTTTTTTTGGCCTCACCATGTAGTATGTGGGATCTTCCCCAACCAGGGACCGAAATGATGCCCCCTGCATTGGGAACACAGAATTTTAACCACTGGACCATCAGGGAAGTCCCAACATTTATTTTAATAACAATTTAAAGAAACAACTAGGTTAGTCTCAGAAGACTAAATGCTCTAGGCACACAATAATATTCTCTTCAATGAATGGAGAAGATTCAATGATGAGAACACATAAGGATGAAGAGGAAGAGAATCAAGAAGTAGAAGAAAAATAAATTTAAAAATAACTTAAAGTATCAGAAAATCTCTAGTACCTCTTCTTCCTTAAATTATTTAGGCAAGATGAATATGTTCTAGATCTCTGGAAAGATTTTTAAGACACTCTTAGCATAGTGGTGAGTATCCCCACCTGTCATTCGGGAGACCAGGGTTCGATTCCCCAGTGTGGAGGAGTGTTAAACATTGGGTTTCCCACGCAGCACTAGAAGTAAAGAACCCACCTGCCAAAGCAGGAGACGTAAGAGACACAGGTTCAATTCCTGGATTGGGAAGATCCCCTGGAAGAGGGCATGGCAACCCACTCTAGTAATCTTGCCTGGAGAATCTCGTGAACAGAGGAGCCTGGCGGGCTATAGTTCAAAAGATTGCAGAGAATCAAACATGACTGAGGCGAGTTGACATAGCACACAACAGAGGTTGCCACTGGAGAACGGAACTTCTAGTTCCTTCCTCTCACAGTGGAGGGGGGAAGCCTTACTTTTCTTTGTATATTCTTTTATACTTTTTGAATTTTGTGTCACATACATATATTACCTATTTTTAAACTTTAAAATTTAAAGTTTTTTAAATTTTAGATTTTTAAAAATGAGCTCTTTAGAAAAATAGTTGTATTATTTCATGTGTAAATGATTAAGAACAGCAATCAAAGTTAATTAACTAATAAACATTCACCTCAGTCAACCAGATATTACTTAGCACATGCTAAGCAAAATGCTAGACACAGTCATACTGAATTATCCCTATCCACCCACAAGGAATTTATAATCTAATAGATTAAACACATACATCTATACACAACCCATACATATCCCAATACATGAGTGGTACGCAGTGTCACAGGGGTGAAGTAGAGAAAATATTCCTGTTAGAGAACACTGGAAAAGCAAATGAAAAACAGTATTCAAACAGCCAAAAATACAAGAGAATGGCAAGAGCAAAAGCTTACTGGTGGGAAAATTCAGTATGTAAAGGATCAGGATTATTCCAGACTTGTTGGAACATTATTCCTAGAAGAATAATAGCAGGTAAAGCTACAAAAGCAAGTGGGGGACCTGGAGGGCTTTCAATATATGTAGTATATATACTGACTACAATCATTGTAAAAAATATTTGGGGGGGCCTGGAGAGGACCACTATAAAATAAGAATATTTAATTTCTCTTTTTTTTGGTTGTGCTCCAGGGCATGTGGGATCTTAGTTCCCCGATTCAGGATCGAACACAGGTCCCCTGCCCGTGATTCCCCCCATAGCAGAAGCTCGGGGTCTTAACCACTGGACTGCCAGGGAAGTACCTTTAATTTCTCTTTTGAAGAACTAAGAGGAATTCCCTAATGGTTCAGTGGTGGGAATCAGTTGCCAATGCAGGAGACATGGGTTGGATCCCTGATCCAGGAAGATCCCACGTGCCACGGAACAACTAAGCCCCTGGGCCACAACTATTGAGCCTGTGCTCTAGAGTCCAGGAACCGCACCTACTGAAGTCCAGCCGCCCTAGAATCCGTGCTCAGCAACAAGAGAAGCCACAGCAAAGAGAAGCCCATGTACCACAACTAGAGAAAAGCCTGTGAAGCAGCAAAGACCCAGTACAACCAAAAGTAAATAAAAAAAATTTTTTAAATAAAGAACTAAGAGCAAGAGAGAAAACACCCATACTGAGAACAATACAGAAACAAGAAACAACACTATACTACAAATTGCAAACAAAAGTGTCAAGACTTATCTGAGATCTACATGCTATTTGGAAGGCTTTCAGAAGAAATAAATTTTTAATTGGGATCAGATCAGATCAGATCAGATCAGTCGCTCAGTCGTGTCTGACTCTTTGTGACCCCATGAATCGAAGCACGCCAGGCCTCCCTGTCCATCACCAACTCCCAGAGTTCACTCAGACTCATGTCCATCGAGTCAGTGATGCCATCCAGCCATCTCATCCTCTGTCATCCCCTTCTCCTCTTGCCCCCAATCCCTCTCAGCATCAGAGTCTTTTCCAATGAGTCAACTCTTTGCATGAGGTGGCCAAAGTGCTGGAGTTTCAGCTTTAGCATCACTCCTTCCAAAGAAATCCCAGGGCTGATCTCCTTCAGAATGGACTGGTTGGATCTCCTTGCAGTCCAAGGGACTCTCAAGAGTCTTCTCCAACACCACAGTTCAAAAGCATCAATTCTTCGGTGCTCAGCCTTCTTCACAGTCCAACTCTCACGTCCATACATGACCACAGGAAAAACCATAGCCTTGACTAGACGAACCTTTGTTGGCAGAGTAATGTCTCTGCTTTTGAATATGCTATCTAGGTTGGTCATAACCTTCCTTCCAAGGAGTAAGCGTCTTTTAATTTCATGGCTGCAGTCACCATCTGCAGTGATTTTGGAGCCCAGAAAAATAAAGTCTGACACTGTTTCCCCATCTATTTCCCATGAAGTGATGGGACCGGATGCCATGATCTTCGTTTTCCGAATGTTGAGCTTTAAGCCAACTTTTTCACTTTCCACTTTCACCTTCATCAAGAGGCTTTTTAGTTCCTCTTCACTTTCTGCCATAAGGGTGGTGTCATCTGCATATCTGAGGTTATTAATTGGGATACCACCTGAAGTAATCGACCTACACTAAATCAAAATTCATTAGGCATCAAAAGCTAACACATTTCTAAGATAGCAAAGGTCTAACAAAAAAATCATTGTCATAAGTTTCTTAGTTAAAAAAAAAAAAAGAAACATGTAGGGAATAAAGAGGAATTATTTTCAAGGACTATGTAGAGTTGCCTAATCTCCCTCCAAGCCTTGAAACACGTCTCCTTACCCAAGAATCTCCCAAGGGAAATTTGTCCTTTGGGTTCAAAAGGGAAGCTCTGATGAACCACTTGCTGCCTAGTAGCCAACGACCTAGAACCCCCTTGTCACAAGGTCACAAAGGCCAGCAGACACCTCATGAGTATGGTAGAAAAGAACTTAAGGTTTACCTTTTATCAGAAATAATATAAGAACAAACAACTAAATACACAATACAACAACTAACATCCTCCAGGGAAATAAGCCACTGTCTTATCTGCTCAGAGATTCCGAGCAACATATATTATTTGAAACCACTATCTGTTTAAACCTGGGTCTAACAGGATTCCTCTAGTATTTCGCAGCATCCCAGTTACACACCCCAAGAGGATCCAAAGAGGAGTTGTCACTGTATCAACTAGCAACTCCCTCTAGACTACACCCCAGGGAAGCACAAAAAATTTACAACAGGGGCTAAGGGGAGGAAGATGTGACTAACAGGGAAGGGCAACACATTGCCCTAGCTTTGGTAATGCTCTGTTTTTTAAGCTTGGCTGGGGACACTGATGCCCCATGTATGCTCTATATACTCTTTATATAAGAGATCATCAAGGGACTTCGCTGGTGGTCCAGTGGTTAAGACTCTGCCCTCCCAATGCTGGGGGAGTGGGTTTGATCCCCGATTGGGAAACTAGGATCCATGCCTTGCAGTGTGGCCAAAAAATATTTCTTAAATAGAACATCAAAAGTTCTTTCTTGTTCAAGTCACGATCTTTGCTGTCTGCCTTTGTGCATGCTGTTCCTTTTCCGTTTTGAACATTTTTTCCCATTCTTATCCACCTGGTAAATCCTTACTCATTACATCCAAAAGTCAATGAGAGACTTAGAATACCACAGTGGTATTCTTGACTATTATTACCTATATGATCTTAATTAAACAAGTTTCTTAGGCTCTCTGAGCCCCAGTTTACAGTTCTCATTGCAAAACTGAGCTAGTACCTCCTCATCCACTTGTTGTTAAGGCCGAGCATGCTATTAGGAATATTAAAACCCCTCAAAGGTTGGCTGTTATTATGATAATACCTAAGGTGTAAGTCTTCCCTAGCTAACCCACTTTCCAAGAGTGGTTTGGTTTTTTTTTTTTCTGTCACCCCATAGCACTGCACCTACCTCTATTTAAGCATATCTTATGCTAATTTATAATTATTTATTTAGTCTGTCTCTCCCATGAGTCTATGAGCATTTCAGGAAGAGACCATAATTTAGCATCTTTTACACAGAAAAATGATAAAGAAAAATGATACATACATAGTAAGAAAATTGATAAATACTGAATGAATAAATGAAAGAATACCAAGACTGACTCTTCAATATTGATGCAGTTCACATCCACCTCTTGTGAGAACAATTGCTTCACAGAAGACAAGGACTCTAAGCCGGGCAGGCAAAACTTTCTGTAACCCACGTTTGTTCCTCTATTAAAAGAAGTTACAAACCTTCCATATTAGCCACTCTACGGACAAAAAGAACCCACATTTATCCACCAAAGAATAATGCTTCTGATTTACATCTATCTTCCTGAAGTCTCCTCATATGCTATGTGCATGTTCACATTTCTTCTATGAAACATTGTAAATAATTACAATTCTTTATGTAATTGTCAATTCTTCATATTCATGTGTATGTGTCTTATTTTCTTTGGTACTAGATTAGTTGGGGCTTCCTTGGTAACTCAGACAGTAAGGAATATGCCTGCAATACAGACCAGGGTTTGATCCCTTGGTTCAGAAGATTCCCTGGAGAAGGGCATGGCAACCCACTCAGGTATTCTTGCCTGGAGAATTCCATGGACAGAGGAGCCTGGCGGGCTATAGTCTAAGGGATCTCAAAGAGTCGGACACGACTAAGCGACTGAACACACACATACAGATTATTAGTAGACCATTATTTTTTTTCTTCATTGCTTAAAAGTTGTTCTTATCCAACTAGAAATTAGATTCTCCAAAGGCAAAAACTCAGGGTTTTTTCTTTTTCATGGTGTTCTGATGTCTAATACAGAGCTATGTAAACCAAGAAAACTCTGATGGGCATACTGAGAAGGTAGAAGGTACCAGGGAGCTGAACAACTATCAACTGGCCCTTCCAAGGTTTATCTTCACTCATCTCTCTAACATCCCAGAGAATCACCAAAGATGCAGAGCTTTTAAGGTTTCTATAGCTAGCCAAAGAACATGCCATAATTCTGTGCTTTGTTGAAAGTGAACAAAAATTACTGAATTAGTAAATAACTTACTGGGCTCAAGAAATTTACTTCAAGTATGGAGGTAAGAGAAAATCAAACCAAGAAATAAGCTGATTCCCTGAGAGGATACAACTGGAAAATCCTCCCAACCCAATAAGCAGGTGACTGGTGTACCCCAGCTCTGCCATTCCACTTCCTCCCTCTATAGAGATTCTGAGGTTATCCCAAGAACTATATGCAGTGAGTTACTGAGATAAGCCCAAAGTTGTCCAAAGATGTCCTTTCTGTCACCTTGGAGATGAAAAATGAAACAAGGCTTCTTTCTCTCACTCATCTTTTAACCACTCAGAGCATCCAACATGACAACTCAGCATAAAAGTTGGCAGAGTAGGACAAATATTAAAAAGTGAGTCTGTATGATTATACATAGAGAACTGCAGTGATTAAGTCTCATGAGGTCTGCTCATCTTGAGTATCAGGAGTCATCCTCCACTGTCATGGCACAGAATCCAGTCTACAGACGTATTTTCCACCTGTAAAAGGCTTTTAAATAATTTAACTAGTTGCCAACAGTTTAAAACATAATGATCTGAATTCCCAGTTTCTCCTGAAAAATAGGAAGCATGGTCATACTGTGCTCACATTTCAGTACACTACAGTCACTGCTGCTGCTGCTGCTGCTGCTGCTGCTAAGTCACTTCAGTCGTGTCCGACTCTGTACGACCCCATAGACGGCAGCCCACCAGGCTCCCCCTTCCCTGGGATTCTCCAGGCAAGAACACTGGAGTGGGTTGCCATTTCCTTCTCCAATGCATGAAAGTGAAAAGTGAAAATGAAGTTGCTCAGTCGTGTCTGACTCTTAGCAACCCCATGGACTGCAGCCCACCAGGGCCCTCCGTCCATGGGATTTTCCAGCCAAGAGTACTGGAGTGGGCTGCCATTGCCTTCTCCAACTATAGTCACTACTATATCCTAACACATTCCCTCCTGGCTCACTTCACTCAATTACATTACCTGCCTGATACTCAGGCATTTGAGCTTGCAATCCCTAGTTTATTTACTTTTTTTTTTTTTCCTAGTTTATATGATAGCAATAAATCATTATTTCATGATCACATCCACTACAAGTGGGCTCCAAATCACCACAAAGTCCAGTACATTTTCATTTAAATAAACAACTGCCATTGAACATAATGAAATACAGAAAAAGAGGAAGAATAAAAGCTAAAGAGCTAACAATTACACAGCTCTTCTAGCCAGAGGTAAAATTAACCTCCCTGACTCCCTTCAACTCAGTTCCACAATTACCCCACAACAGAATCATTCTAATTAGTCACCTTGAATCACAAGGACAGACTGATCAATCAATAGAAGTGCTGTGCAAAGACAAGGCTGATCCTTCCAGTGAGTACTGTATAAAGACAATGGGTCTCCTCAAAAGCAGGAGCTGTGTCTTTTTCCTCTCTAATTGCTAGCCAGTTTAAGTACCCAAACAATAAAGTTATTATCTAAAAGTGGCAGTCATCCTGCCTTCTGGAACACAGAGAAGGAAGTAGTAGTGTAACTACTGAGAACTTGAGTTCAACTGGGATTGGTGCCCAGCTACTCATGAGATGTGTCTACAACCTGAGTTCCCACTGTGCCAATGAGCATCACTGTCAAGATTAGAATGTACTGTTTACAGGCACTTATAAAAAGAAGCTCAAATACAAATCTTGAAGGAAGAACAAATTTTCTGATTTGGGATGGGGGCTGGAAGTAAAGAATTATTTCTATCCAGAAAATGACTTTTTAAATAAGAAAAGGTAAAATCTTTGATGCCTAACTTACCTCCAAGCCCAACTGAAAAGATGCTGAACTGGTTATACTATATCCAAAGACTAGACTGCCTATTATGCAAAGCATTATCAACTCAACAGGGATCAACAGGGCCTGTCAACCCAGATGAGAAAAGCAGACCCTGGATACTTCAGGTTAGATAAGTTCAAATAAGTTCAAAATGCAAATAGTGTCCTATAATTTCCACCCCATTTATTTTAAATCAACAAATACATACACACGCAATTTCAGGAGGGCACAGTTTAGTCACTCTAGAACCTAGATTGTTTTCCCTTCTAACATAATGAGGTTTAGATTCTCCTTGTTACTACCTCACCATGCAAAAGGCCTGACTGCCAGGGTTAGAACCAGGCCACAGGATCACACACTAACTCTAATCCTAGGTATGGATAACACTTACTGAGTGTACATTACAGGCTAAAAGGCACTTAGGTTGACATGCACAGTATAGGCCAGTACACATATATTGCTACTGCTTTTCAGAGCACATAAACTGAGCACAGCAAAGCAACCTCCAATCAGACCTTTCCATTTGTATCCTCCACAGGGTCCAGAGGTGTGCCTTGTATACCTGATTTAAAAGCATGCCAAGTTCTATGTCGTGCATTAAAAGACACTATACCTATTCCTTATTTTTAAAGGCATTCTTTACCACTGAGGGACTCTTATAGCTTTACAATACAGCAGTTTGTCAAAGTCATCACAGCACCACAAACTACGCTCTTTGGGGTTATGTTCCATCATTCATTCTGCTGTCCTGACCCTACCACTTTTAAACTGATTGAATATCTCTCATGACTCTTCCTACCACAGGTTTTCAAATTCCTCTCTGCTCTCCTCCAAATATGTTGTAATAGAATGGCTTCCTTGAAATTAAACTTCATCTCCTTAGGACAAGTGAAGAGAAGACCTGGGGAAGAGATGGCAACCAAAAATATACACCTGAAGAAAATATTTGTAAAAGATGAAAGAGGCGCAGAAGATTAAGCCCAGTGTTTACACACAGACCCAGACTGGCAGGTGAGCAGCCCCATAAAAGGAAAGCCTTCTCTTAAACAGGTCCTCGGGAGGCTGGCCTCAGTCCTTCCACAAGCTTTCTCACTACCTGGTCTAGTAGTAGTGATGATTAGTTCATCATCATTAATGAAGCAGTTCAGCTGTGTTAAAGAGGCAGTCACACAGAAGTGGGCGCTGCACAAAATCCAGTGAGACTCTCATCCAAGCTCTAAAAATCAACCCTGAAATGTAGATATGATACTCTGCAAGTTTGCTTTCAGCTTCTGAAAACTGGAAGGAAGACGCGGGAAGCTCCAAAAGACAGGAAATAGGCTAAGCCTGGAAACACAGGGAGAAGGATTCGGGTACTTGCAAGAGATCAAAAGGCAGAGTTGAAGTCGCCCCTCCGGCGGCAGGGGCCTGACCTTTGCCCCCTGCACCTCTCCCAGTGCCCTCCCACAACAATCTCTCTCTCATCTCGTTCTTGCCCCTGCGTCCCTAACCCAACCCGGCTCATTCGGTTTAAGGGCTCTCCTCTCCTTATTCCCTCTCGTGATGTCAGGGCGGCCTTCACGACACTGGAACTCTAATAAGAGACTTCGCTGACCTGTCAGCGGATCCAAAATGGCGGGGCCTAGTCCCAGGACCGGCGGCGGCTGTTCATGTCCAGCCCGGGCCTCGAAGGCGTCTCTGAGCGGCTCTCCCGGCTCTGGCGGCAGATAGGAGCAGGAAAGGAGCCCTTTCCGGGAGTTGAGGCCGAAATCAAAGCCCACCCAATTAGCCAGGAAGAGTCGGCCAGAACTGGCGGTGGAGCCGGCTACCTTCCCTGTCAGCTCACTGACGTGGTAACTAGCCTCAGTCTAGCCCGCTGCCTGGTATCTGCACGAGCCCTGCCGCTCATAGCCAATCATAGCTTCGCATCGTGAAAAATGGCATTTCGGTTACCCAATCGAAGGAAGGAAATTGGCGTCGGGAGGCGGGTAGTGCCTAAAGAGGCGAGATTACAAGGGAAAGAAAAAGATAGGCAGGGGACAACCAACGGATACGAGGACTCTCTGAGTGACAGTTCCTAGAACCAGTAAAAAAGCAGAAATTATGCTGGCAGTTGGAGAGGTGGAGTTAGGTAGAGTTAGGTTGCAGTGCACAGTTTGGCAGTGGCTGCTGGGCATTATGGGGAAGAAAACTATGATTTGCTGGAAAGGGGGCGGAGTCCGTTTTGAGAGCCTTGAGTGGCCGACACTATTCTCTCTACGCCGAAACCGGCCGCTTCTCCCTATTAAAGTCACCTAGGCCAATACTATAAACTTGAGGAATCGTTTCCTTTCAAGGCAGCTCAAGGGAGCAATCTATTCCAACCTCCCGTCCCCCACCGTGCCTTCTGCTTGCTTGACTTCTCATAATGAATCTGTCCCATCTCAACTTTGTTTCTGTGTCTTGTGCCTTATGCCTATCATCCTGAAATAGACAATGGGAGGTGACAACAGGCTTGGATATTTAATTCAAGTCCTTTCATTTTATGGATCAGGAAACTGAGTCCCAGAATGGAAAGATAGCCCCCATGTTTGTATATCTAGTTAATGACAGAGCAGAGACAAACCTAAGTGTCCTCACCTCTAGTCCAGTTCTTTTTTTCACTGCCCCTCGATACCTCTTACACTTTAGTTTATTAGACTGTGACTCAGCTCTGACCCTCATCCTAAGCCTTGGTTTCTTTTGCTCAGTCTCTAGGTCATATCGACTCTTTGTGACCCTATGGATTGCAGCCCGTCAGGCTCCCCTATCCGTGGGATTTCACAGGCAAGAATACTGGGTTCCCATTTCCTTCCCCAGGGGATCTTCCCAACCCAGGGATCGAGCCTGCCTCTCCTGCATCCCCTGCATTGGCAGGCAGATTCTTTCCATTACACCACCTGGGAAGTCCCTGGATACTCTTTACCTATCCGGAAAAAAGCTAATCACACGGGTTAGTCCATATCACCAGTGACAGGAAACTGAAGGCTTTCCTGAAGCCTTAGAAATGATAAAACATCTGAGAGCAAGATGCCCCTAGTTGCCTCTCCCCTGGCAAGAGATGATAGAAGTTGCTAGGATATTTAGAGTGACCTAGTAGTTTGTGTAGAAAGGGGACAGAAGGATGAGTTTTCTCCTTGCAGATTGAATGTTGGAGTTCCTAGCCTATCTGCTTGAATAAAGCCTAGGTGTCCCTACAGACCTGAAGAGACTGCTAGAAAGATGAAAAAAAGATCCAGCTCTCTCCCCCATTTCCTCTCATTTATGGATGACTCAAATCTAAGGACGGAGAAGGCAATGGCACCCCACTCCAGTACTCTTGCCTGGAAAACCCCATGGACAGAGGACCCTGGTAGGCTGCAGTCCATGGGGTCAATAAGAGTCAGACAAGACTGAGCGACTTCACTTTCACTTTTCACTTTCATGCATTGGAGAAGGAAATGGCAACCCACTCCAGTGTTCTTGCCTGGAGAATCCCAGGGAAGGGGGAGCCTGGTGGGCTGCCAACTATGGGGTTGCACAGAGTCAGACACGACTGAAGCAACTTAGCAGCAGCAGCAAGTCTAAGGAAGTTACATTCCTAACCCCATAGGAATGTGGTCTCAAAACCAGACATCCAAAGCCTTGTGCTAGAATCCTCTAATATGGAGAAACCCATCAGACCCGAAGAACTCCTCAGTAGGTCTGTGTACCTACAAATGGGGCTCCTGATCTCTGGGTCCAGCTGAATATCTTGCCTCTTTCACCCAAAGAGAGTCAGAGGCTGATGATACAACCACTGTAGCATCTCTTCCAGCTTACCTCTGAGCCATTTTCCACCTTCATTTGAAAACTTGGATTTGGTCTTCTGACCCTATCACAGATTGAGAGGTCCTAGATAATAAACTGAAAAATCCTCTAAGTAGGCCAAAACTCCCTGCTATCCTATCTCCACTCCAGAAATTAATCAACCTAAAAGCATGAATGGAATTGTGTGTTAGAGATGAGGCAAAGAGAAATGATAATGCCCCAGCACCTTCTAACCTCCATTTTTCCAAGGAAAACATCTCTCTCTTAGATATTAGTACTGAGTGTCTATATAATGCCTAAGAATAGAAAGATGAGGAAGATATGGTCCTCGCACCCCTAAATCTTAGCATTATAGGGAACAACACATAAACTGATCTCTTCAATATGATGGGTAAGATAATAGATCTACACACAGGAGGGTTGTGGGAGCAAGAGGCTGGACTTCTGGATAACCTGGGAATTCAGGAAAGGCTTCCCGGAGAGAATGAGGCCTCAGTGGAGCTTAGCAGGGTGAGTAGGAGTTGGCAAAATGAAGAATGTTTGGAAACACATTACTGTTGGAGATATACAGGAAACCACAAGGAGATTGAATATTAAGACAGAATCAGGTCCTCAAACTCTTCTATGCCATGCAAGGGAGCTTAGCCTTTATCCTGATAGCAAACAAGAGCCATTGAAGGGTTTTAGGCAAAGACATGACTAGTCAGATTCACCTTAGGAGTATATTATGTAATAGGGCTTAGGGCCCTCAGGGACACCCTAGCAACTCAGCCTGACTCCACATATTCCTTAGGAAATCTGTCCTATCCTTTGCAACTCCCTAACCTGCAAGCACCAGGCCACACCTTACCCACAGAACTGAACTTGGTATCACCAAGAAGAAGGTAGCCTTGATAAGTCTGGGAGAACATAGCCTATGTAAGATAAGAGAGCAGACTGACAGGGAACTTGCCCAGGTCTCTGAAGAGTGCCCAGGCCAAACCCTGAGATTCAGCTAGAATCTCCTTTAATTTTACAGGGTGGGTGAGGAATAAGGGAATCATAGTTAAGTTACATGTGCAAGGTCACTTGGCAATGTTGCAACTGATGGCAGGGTTAGAATGCTGTTTTAATTTATCTCACTCCAAATTCTCCACGAAGCTACTTTCTTGGAAGAGGGGGAAAAGGGGCTTGGGGGAGGAGTGGCAGCCGAGAAGAGGAAGAGAGAAAGATGCAAGGGAAAAAAGAAAAAGAGGGTCAGAAACAGAAATTAGTCTTTCGAAGTGGCAGGGGACGGAGGAGTGAGACAAACAGAAAAAGCAAAGTGGTGGCGAAGGAAAAAAAAAAGGCGAGAAGTGGGAGGATTGGAGCTGAGACAAAAGGGCAGAGAGACAGACAGCGACAAGTGGAGAAAATCACCGAAATTTGAGCGGCAACGAAGTCTGAGTGCTGAAACCCCGCGGTCTCTCCCGGGCCGTGCGCCCCCCCACCCCCACCTGGCTCTATCCCCCAGCACCGGTTCCACTTCGCTCAGGGTGGTTGCCTGGCCCCATCTCGCAGCCTACCCGCCCGAGCTCGGTAGGGGATACCCAGTTCACGCAGTTCTCCGCGAGCGCTGTTTCAGCCACGTGGGGAGGGGCGTGGCCCAGTTGCTGAGGAGGGCCTCCGATTGGCCGGGGGGCGGGGCTGTTGGCGCCGCGCCGGCCAGACCCCTCCCCTGAGGGCGGGGCCAGAAAATTCACAGCTGGAAAGGGTGGAGCCCCGGCAGTGCAGCTGGAAGGGGGCGGGGCCCGATGCGCGAGGCTAGCCGCTGCTGGCTGGGGGCGCCCCGGGCCTGCCATAAAGTGAATGGGCGCTGGCGGGGGGTGGCAGTCCGCGGCGAGGCTTACTCTCTCCCAGCGAGTCCGGGAGCGCCGGAGCGGAGCGGC
>NW_011495018.1:28180491-28187435 GCF_000754665.1 Bison bison bison
CAGGTCGAGACTGGGAGAACGGACTGTAGACCTGGGGCCAGGACTTAGAAAAGGGGAAACTTAGAGCCAGGACTCGGGGGACCTAGAAGGGGAAGATTCGAGGGATCCGAAGAGAAGTCGGAGTCATGAGGTCAGGACAGGAGCTCTGCGAAGCGGCGCAGCGTTGGGAAACCAATTATCAGGAAGCTCCCTGGGAACCTGGGGCGCGGGGCCGACAGCCCGGGTGCTAAAAGGGTTGTGGCCAGCGGGGGGAGCTGGCGGCGGCCGCCCAGCAAGGGGGCAGTTGGCAATGCCAGACGCCCCCGGGCTGGGTCTCAGACTCCAGGGCCTGGGAGCAGGGGTGTGTTAGTCGCACACGCTTTTCTTCGTAGCTGCTTTGCAGTTGGGATAGGAGCCGTGTTGTGAGAACCCGACAGCGACCGTGTCAGATGGCCGCTGTTCGGGCTGCAGGGCCGAGGTTAGGTAGTCCAAGTGACCAGACGACGGGTCTGGCGGGTCCCAGGGCCCTGATGGGTTCCGACCTGGGAAAGCCAGGGAATCGGACGGAATGTCCGCCGCGCGCGGTTCTCAAAGCGGACAGAATGTCCGGGGAAGCTAGGTTGGTCTCTCTAGAGCAGGCGCTGTGTCGGGCAGCGGTGGACAGAATGTCCCTGGCCGAGTGGCATGTTCATTACCCCGCAGCGCCTGGCCAGGGGCTGCGTGTACGGTGGGGTTCGCTGTGGTGGGTTGCCTAGAATCCCAGTTCACACTTTGCAAACTTGTCTCTCTGCTAGGGGCTGCGGGGCAGGGAGCAGGGACCGAGAATGAAAGCTGATACGTGGCCTTGGGTTGGAGTGGCACCCGGAAACATTCCCTCTCCAACCTAGATTAGACATGTTCCGAGCATCACCCCGGACTTCCAGAATCCAGATTTGTGGAGACGGAGCAATGGTGGGACTGCTAGTGGGAATCAAAAGTAGGAAAGGAAGGAATGACTCACAAAGGGCAAGGAGGGGGGCAAGGAGGAGCCTAGCACAAGCCCCTGACAGCTTCAGTTCCCTCACAAACTCAGTCACCCCTAATTCCAGTACAGCTGACCAGACACCCCACCCCAGACTCTGCCTGGATTTCACCAGGCTAGAGTCTCCTTTCCCACAGTAGGCAGGAGCCCAGGCCCAAAAAGAAAACTGCAGCCCTTTAGCAAAGCAAACTCTGGGGTCTTGTTTCCCTTTTTGCTTCCTCAGTCCCACCAATCTCCCCACCACCCTGGTGGCTGAGTTGGAGACACATGGGATCCAGACACTGGGATCCAACACAGGACCCAGATTGCCCTCCATCTCTGGTTGGGAAGGGTCTCAGCCCTACCCAACTACCCTATTTGCTTTTCCTACAGCTGGGAGAGGGCCCTGATTTCTTTGGATCCATACAATGACCGCCCACTCTGACTCCAACTCTTTAACCAGAACCCAGTTAAGCTGAAGGGAACAAAGTAGAGGGAACTCTTCTGATCTATGTAAGTAAGCAAACAGCCCGTTTTGCAACTGAGTTTCATGGGGACAAGTGCAGGGTAATATATTCAGCAATGAGTAATCTAAACAAGTGGGTTCCAACCTTTCTCACCCTCACCACACTCCCCATACGTCTTCCCCACACTCCCACCTCCACTCCTTAATTTTAAAGTTCACTTATCACTGGCTAGGACATTGTTTTCCAAACTCTTTTGTCCCTCATCCCTTTTTGATAAATATAGAGTCACATCCCAGTCACTCCCCATCACATTTTGATACCCTTTTCAAGGGGCTTGTGCTCCTATTGTCTTTGGAAAACACTGAAATTATGGGTGAAATGAAGGGATCTGAGTCAGGAACGGAATAGGGAAGGCGTTACAGATGGTGCTCTGAAGACCATACCCCTAGATTCTGCTTTTGCCAAAAAGGCAATGGCATTATAATAAAGATGGCTGGAAACAAAAGACAGAACCTTCTCTTGTCCCTGCATAAAGTTGTTTAGCTGATTGAATGCCTGGTCACTGGCTCTTAGGAAGAATGTCATGGACCTAGCGAAGGGTCAGAGAATGGTGGCAGAAGGAGGAGCTAGGGGCTGCTGGAGAGAGCAAACTTGAAAGTTTAGGCCTCTGGAAAGTGAGATAGGATGGAAATCCACAAAATAAGGAAAGACCTAGATAAGCAGATTTGTTTGCTCCCCAGATCCTGAAACCAGAGATGAGGGGGCCTCTTAGAACTGGAATGATGCAAGCACAGGATGAATGGGAAAATGTTCCTTGGCACACAGTGGGCAGCAAACTTCCCGAGCTCATTTCCAGGGAGGTGGTAAAGGCAGGAAGTAGAAATGGAATCCCTTAAGGGCTTGGAAGGATCAATGCATGTCAGAGCCACAAATGGTAGCTGGGGTGGAGGGGGCGAGGAGTGGCAAGAGCTCAGTCCCTGGTCTTAGGAGAACTGGATTAGAACCTCTTCAATCTCTATGCTGCTGCTACTGCTGCTAAGTCACTTCAGTCTTGTCCGACTCTGTGCGACCCTATAGACGGCAGCCCATCATGCTCCACCATCCCTGGGATTCTCCAGGCAAGAACACTGGAGTGGGTTGCCATTTCCTTCTTCAATGCATGAAAGTGAAAAGTGAAAGTGAAGTCGCTCAGTCGTGTCTGACTCTTAGCGACCCTATGGACTGCAGCCCACCAGGCTCCTCCGTCCATGGGATTCTCCAGGCAAGAGTACTGGAGTGGGGTGCCATTGCCTTCTCCACTTCAATCTCTATAACCATGGACAAATTTATCTTTTAGAGGTGAAATGGAATGGTCATTCCTGGCATATAAGGTGGTTGTAAGAGTTCAATGAAATCATGTATTTGGAAGCCCCTTTGCAAATGGAGAAGAAACACAGTAATAAGAAACATTACTGATATTATTATGCTCAAACTGTAGGTCCACTGTAAGCACAGAATCTTCGTTTGGAAGGGTGCCTCTCAAACCTTAGATCAGCCTGCTAGCATCCGTGGTCCAGCCACAGGAAGATTCTCAGTGACAGATGGGACACCCTATCCTAGACTTCAGATGCCACCCACTATCCCCATCCCTCCTTGAGAAGAGTTCTAGGGAGCTCCCCAAATGCCTACTCTCTCAGACCAAATATCCTGATCTGATCCCTCCCTGCCTCCAGCTCAAGGATGTGAATATGGGCCCAGAACCCAGGTCCAGGAATAGAGGGCAAGGGAGGCATGCTGGAGCTAAGTTGGGGGTGAGCATAAGAGAAACACACTACTCAAATCTTTTCTTCTCCATTCAATCTAAGTGATGCTTCCTAGCATGTAGGGGAGGCAACTAACCTGAAGATGGCACCCAGGTCCTGAGCTTTGGGAATATCTAGAGTGTCTAGTCTCTGGTCACTGACAGGGACCCATGATGAGTGATAGGGAAACAGAAGAAAAGATGTGGGGTGAGAAAGCCACTCTTAGAACTCTCCCTACTACTTTTCCTCCCCTGAGGCCTTCTTTACTTTTCATCTGTCAGTTAATAGTTTCCCCTTTCCTATTTCTCCCCTGCCCAATCCATTCTGCTCATCATTGCCCAAAAAAGATCCCAAAGATATTGCTTTTAAGTCACTCTGCTTGGAGCGCTGCTTCTCAGTAGCGGGTTGCAGGGGGGCAGTATAGGAGTGGGAGTGGCATGACACTGCAGGCTACACTGGGTCCATCTTCCTGGTGTGGTGATGTCACTTGAAGATGTCTCTTGGAGATTTGAAGAGAAAATATTATTTTTGTATTAAATTATACAGAGTGAAGTAAGTCAGAAAGAAAAATACCAATGCAGTATATTAACACATATATATGGAATTTAGAAAGATGGTAACGATGACCCTATATGCAAGACAGCAAAAGAGACTTTTGGGCTCTGTGGGAGAAGGCGAGGGTGGGATGATTTGAGAGAATAGCGTTGAAACATGTATATTATCATATGTGAAATAGATCGCCAGTCCAGGTTCGATGCATGAGACAAGGTGCTCAGGGCTGGTGCACTGGGATGGACCCTGAGGGATGGGATGAGGAAGGAGGTGGGAAGGGGGTTCAGGATGGGGGACACATGTACACCCATAGCTGATTCATGTCAACGTATGGCAAAAATCACTAAAATATTGTAATTAGCCTCCAATTAAAATAAATAGATTAATTTTTTTAAAACAAACATGAATGTGGGATAGAATGCAAAATTTGCTTCCAATTTTAACATAAGGCTGAAGATCTCAAAGAAATTTCATACTGGCGGCAGCTCTTTCAGGTTGTGCCCCTAGTTTCCCGTACTATATTCTCTCTTACTAGTCTTAGGGGAGTTTTTCATAGAAAAGCTGAGAATTCTCTAGCTGAACCCCAACCCTTTGCCCCTCATTGGATGCCTCCACAGCCTGACCACGTTTTTCTGATGATCTCCCATTGCCCCCATCGAGGCTCTTTTATTTAGAAGCTTCCGCTGCCTTCTCTGCCTCTCTAATTTCCAGAGCAGCTACATTCTCTGAGCCCCAAAACTTGATGCCACCTTACACGGGCTTCTGTGTCTCTGAGCTTCCACCATCTGAGAGTCAGGCCCATGCAGTCCATCATTTTATCCTATGCTCTGTTTGCCTCCCCAGACTGTAAGCTCTTAGAAGTTAGGGTCTTGTGCCCTTACTGTTCTTGGGTATCTTCTCTGACCGTGGGATTTCCCAGGCAAGAATACTGGGGTGGGTTGCCATTTCCTTCTGCAGGGGATCTTCCTGACCCAGGGATCAAACCTGCATCTCCTGCTTGGTAGGCAGATTCTTTACCACTGAGCCACCTGGGAAGCCCAATCCCTGATTTACCCCTTGATAAAGTAAGTGCATCAAATCATTGATGCCTCCACCTGAGTCTTAGGGTTTCCTCTTGGGGCTGTTGAACCTTGTCCATGGCTGTCTTCCTTTGCTTTCATTTGCTCACAGCAACTCAGGAGACCAGACAGTGTGGATGCTCAGCATCCCTAATGTACATGAGGCTGTGTCCACTTAAGGGCCTCACTTTTAGTTTCAGGTTCCATCCTGTTTAGGGCTCTCAGATCAGATCAGTTGCTCAGTCGTGTCTGACTCTTTGCGACCCCATGAATCGCAGCACGCCGGGCCTCCCTGTCCATCACCAACTCCCAGAGTTCACTCAGACTCACGTCCATCGAGTCAGTGATGCCATCCAGCCATCTCATCCTCTGTTGTCCCCTTCTCCTCCTGCCCCCAATCCCTCCCAGCATCAGAGTCTTTTCCAATGAGTCAACTCTTCACCTATTCACTAACTTACTGCTGGCTGAGCTGAGCTACAGCATTACAACTCCATCCCCTCTTATCTTCCTTTTCATTCAGTCTCTGCAAGAAAAAGGTTTTCTCCCATTTCAGTTCCAGGGTGTACCTTGTGCTTTGGGCATTACACTTACAACTACTTGGGGGCTCTCTGGCTATGGCCCTCGTCTACCCTTTGTCTTCAGGACAAAAGTGGGTGCACATGGAAGTAACCTTCTTGCCATAAGTTGTGTCCCTTAGAAATCATGGCCTCCCCACTATAGCCTCTCTGCTCTGGGGCAGTCTCTGTTCTCCCACTTTAATTATCTTGGATATTTTGTTCTTACTGTGGTCCATGACAGCTTCCTGTAATTCCATGCTGTATTTCAGAGTCAAAGGTCACCTGCAAGCCCTCTATTCTCCCTAGGGCTGGGATTGTCACCTTGAAACCAGTGGTACTGGGCTATGTATCTATCCCCTGCAGGGCCTGTCAGAAAGGCTTGGGTGGGGCAGGAGGCCCCCCACCCCAAGAGCTGAACTCAGCACCACTGTTATCTCTTGACTCTCTCTGGTCTTTCCTGGTATGTCTGACCAGCATCAACCAAACCTGTGGCTTCTAGACCTATTGCTTATCCCTGTCCACTGAGTGAGGCGAAGTCCCTGGCTGCAGTCCCAACTCCCCAGCTTCCCGACCTCCAGCAGTTTGGGGGAGCTTAATCCTCAGCCAGCCTGTCTCCAGCTCAGACAACAGCTTGGCGCCCCCAGCCTCTGCCTGACCAGCCCACCGGACACAATCTGCTAGAGGCCTCTGCCCCCACCCTCTCTCTCTCTGTTGCCTTCTTGGCATTAGTGTTCCTACCTTTTCAGCTTCATAGGCAGGGCCCTTCTCAACCGCCTTTCCTCTTGCTGCTATTACTAACGCAGTCAAGAGTCTGAAGCCTTCATTCTTTCCTCTCCTACCCATCCCGGGTCCCCAGATTAGCTCCCAGTTTGGGCTACTCCACCCATGTGGCTGTTTCCTTATTGACTGGGCCCACTTTTAGGTTTCAAACAGAGCGCTCACAACACACACATGCATCCCTCTCTAAAATCCAGCATACTCACCTTTATTCACAGAGCAATTTTTCACTGGGAGACAGAAGCTAGGGAGGTGAACCAGTCAAGCAAAGGCAGAGACAAAAATGATCCCTTATTTCTGACTCTATCCTGAGCACCTTACTCAATGCCTAGCTCATAGAAGGTGCCCAACCTTCTCATTTCAATAAATGAGAAAAAAACTTGGATAGAGTTTGACCCCTACTCATTTTTAAATGTTATGTTTTATTTTAACCTCTTCACAATACTGAAGAGAGGTAGAGAAGGAATTATAATGTTACTTTTACAGATGAAAAGAACATGCCCAGAGAGGTAATTTGCCAAGGACACACAGCTAGTAAATTGAGGATCCAGGACATGAACTCAGATCTTTTGAATCTAAACCTAGTTTCTTTGCGGTATACCAGATTACTTTCCTGGGTCAGGGCGGGATTGGGGGGGTGCTCATCACTTTCTGCCCCCACCACGACCCCATCCTATTCTTCCAGCATTCTCATACCTTCCCCCACTCAGCCAAACAGGCTATCCCCAGCAGCCACTGAGCATAGACCACTTCGCTGGCTCCTCGGGCTTCCT
>NW_011495018.1:28187535-28190274 GCF_000754665.1 Bison bison bison
CTGAGAGCTGAGGTTCAAAGGGGCCAGGAAGGGGGAGGGGGGATAATGGCTAGCTCCAAAACAGCCGAGGCAGCTGTCCCTGTCACAGAGAGAGGAGACTGTGTGACGGTGTGTGTCTGTCTGCCTGAATGTGGGGGCACATGTGTGGGAGAGAGTGTGTGTTTGTATGCCTCTAGCTCCAAGTCCAAGTGCTTATTTTGTCTGAGAGGGGGCCTGTATTTGTCTGCATGTGTGTCTGTCTGTCTTTGGGAACACACAGCCTGAACTCTGCTTTCTCAGTCTCGTCTTTTATTCTGGCCCTTATCTTTCCTCACTCTGCCTCCCTCTGCTGAAATAAAGGGTGAAACCAAGACGCAGGTATGGAATGCTTGGGGAAGGGGGAGTTTGGAAAATGGGAAGTCTGGAGCCAAAGCAGACTGGAAGGATGAATGGCAATCGTGGAATTCAGCTTTTCCTACAGGCAAACCCAACTGTCCTTCTTTTCCCAGCTCTGCATTGCTCCTGTGGGCCTCTGGAGAAGTCAGGGGTGTGGTTTGCAATTTTGAGGGCATCTTAGGGTATGAAGAGATTTCAGAGCACCCCTTTTTCCACCTGTTAGTTCTAAGCCTCCACAGCTACTTGGGAAGAGCTACTAGTCCAGGCTGCTCCAGGTCCCTCCCAAGGGCCTCTCCCTTCTATGGGAGCATCATCAGCCCAGTCCTAAGCCTCTGACTCTGTCCTCAGACCTGGAAGGCGAGGGAAGCTGAGCCCTCCCATCCCTGGCCTGACTTCTCTCCTTCCTTTGGGGTTCCCTTCAGCCCTGCCTCTCCAACCCTAGGAAGGGGTCTAAGATCTAGTCCTCTCTGCCTGTGGAAAGAATAAGGACTGTTTCTCAGCCTCCTGCCTTGACCTCTGTCCCACTCAAACTAGCTTGGTGTGAGGGGGGGGGGGGCAGCTGTCATGTCTGAGCTGGTTGAAGGGGGCATTACCATGTGCAAATACAGGCCACTGCCCATCTGCGCCTCTCTTAGAAAGGCTCCTAATCAATTCAGAGCAGCCAAGTGACACACGTCTCTATCTGGGCTAATCCGCCACATTAATGCCACCTTGCACAGCCTGCATTAAGTCCCTCTTAATGGGGAGGCAGATGGACCCCGCCCCCCTACATAGCTCTTCACCCCTGCTCCTTGGTCCTTAGCCTCCATTGGTTCTCCTCTGACCAAGAGGCATCTGGAGTCTTGAGTCCCACTAGTGCCCCTTTCCCTTCCTCCCACCAGAGGGGGCCTGGGAGAGCTAGCAGAAAGGGGGACCCTGCAGGGGGAGACCTGGAGGAGGACCCAGGCAGGCTCCTGGGCAATGTCAGGAGAGATTTGGCATGGGGAGTAATGGTCAGAAGTGGCTTTTAAGAAACCTACACCCACAGCCTGAGGTGGGACTTCAGGAGGGCGTGGGAGAGAGTGGTGACTCATGGGGTGCAATGTACAGAAGCAGACAAGATTCTTAAACTTGTTTTTGATCCTAGAACCCTTTCTTCAAATGAAGTCTCTCAAGAAAGCATAAATAAAACCGACAAAAGCAGGGCTGCCCTAGTTGAAGCTGACCTGAGTAAGATCAGGCTAGATTTCTATCCCTGAGGTTAGCTCTGAGTTCCAGTCCCTGAGGGAGTTTGCGGGGCAGGGAGGACCCCAAAGAACACAGTTTGAAAAAGCAAACAAAAGCATATCTTAGGAATCTCACAGACCTGATTCAGATCATAACTCTACTACTTACAAACTTTGTGATCTTCATCATTACTTCATGTCTCAGTTTCCACGCCTAAAAAAGGGTGATCATACCTAACATTGATCCATTCTTGTGAGGAGAGAGAATGAGGTGAAGGCACATAGTTAGTACTCATAAATGATAGCAGTGATTCTCCTTACAGGGAAAGTATCAGGTCTGGTTCAAAAGCAAATCCGTCCCATGGGAGAGTGAATAACACAGGTTCAGACTGGCTGAGAGGCACGTTTGAGTTTATGGGGATTGGGCATTCGTGTGAGAGGGAATTTGATTTTTTAAGGATGTGGTGTGTGGTATGCAATGTGCTATAGTGAGGTTTTCACTAATTCAATGATTATTGAACACCAACTGCCAACTGTTCTAGATGCCCAGCATGGAACAAATCAAAATCTAGTGTGTATAACTGTGTATGAAACCTCTGAGTAGGCACCTTTCCCCACTTAGGCTGCTGTTTCCCCATTCTAACCTAGGGCACCTCAGATTAGAAGGATAGCTTTATGTTGGTGGTTGAGAAAGGGGAAGATGGGGAAACACTTCTGTACTGGGAACGAGATAACCTGGAGATTTTATTCCCATTAACCTGGTCTGTGTCTTCTCTTACCTTCAGAGTTCTCGAGCCCCCAATGGAGTTCGGCCTGCTGAGCGAGGCAGAGGCCCGGAGCCCGGCCCTCTCGCTGTCAGATGCGGGCACCCCCCACCCCCCACTCCCCGAACACGGCTGCAAGGGCCAAGAGCACAGCGGTGAGCGCGCCCCCTTCTGGGGGTGGGGGAAATAAAAGCTCCATCCCTAACCGGGTGGGACCCGGGAGTGGGAGCCCGGGTGCGAGGTGGGGGGCGGCCCACGGAGGAAGTCCCCGAGCCAGGGAATCCGCGCAGGCAAGGATGTGCTGTGACAGACCCCACCCCGGCTCCCAGATTCGGAGAAGGCCTCGGTTTCGCTGCCCGGCGGCTCCCCGGAAGACGGCTCGCTGAAGAAAAAGC
>NW_011495018.1:28190374-28191325 GCF_000754665.1 Bison bison bison
GCAGGAGCTGGAAGCGACCTTTCAGAGGAACCGCTACCCCGATATGAGTACGCGCGAAGAGATCGCCGTGTGGACCAACCTCACCGAGGCCCGCGTGCGGGTACGGACCCTCGGCGGTCTCCCTCCACCACCACCCTCCCCTCCACCTCGGGCCTCCCTCTCGCGGGCCGCTCAGCAAGCAGCTTCGGAAACGGCAGCCTGTAGTTCTGCCCTGCCTGCCCCTTCCTCCGACCCAAAATCCGACGTCCCTCGCCCAGGGCCCGCTGCCCCCACGGCCTTCTTTCCACCAACCTCCAATCTGTTCTCTTCCTCCAGCCTCTCACCCTAGACGGAGCGCTTCTTCTCCCTTGGCACTATCTCTGGTTCTTCTCTTCACCTCTCCTAGACCCCTCCTGCTGCCCTCGCCACCCCCCAATACTGTCACCCCCGACTCCGTCCCGCATGCGCTCCTCCCCAACCCCGTGCCGTTGCTCCACCACCCCATTCTCCTCCAGCCACCTTATCTTCTTTATACTCCGCCCGGACCCGGACCCCGCTTGAATCCCCCACCTGGGCGACCGGTCCACCAGCCGCCCTGGGGGTCCGGGTCCTGACTACCTTCCTCCCACGCCCGCAGGTGTGGTTCAAGAACCGGCGCGCCAAGTGGAGAAAGCGCGAGCGCAGCCAGCAGGCGGAGTTGTGCAAGGGCGGCTTCGCGGCGCCGCTCGGGGGGCTAGTGCCGCCCTACGAGGAGGTGTACCCCGGCTACTCGTACGGCAACTGGCCACCCAAGGCCCTCGGCCCGCCGCTCGCCGCCAAGACCTTCCCGTTCGCCTTCAACTCGGTCAACGTGGGGCCTCTGGCTTCGCAGCCAGTCTTCTCGCCACCCAGTTCCATTTCCGCGTCCATGGTGCCCTCGGGCGCGACCGCCCCAGGCACCGTGCCTGGGCACGGGGCCTTGCAGGGCCTAGG
>NW_011495018.1:28191458-28212276 GCF_000754665.1 Bison bison bison
AGCACGCCTCTTTCAGCTATCCCACCGTGCCGGGGCCGCCGCCGGCCGCGAACCTCAGTCCGTGCCAGTATGCTGTGGAACGGCCCGTCTGAAGGGCGCTGCCCGTCGATCATCCCTGAGGGTGGGGCGGTAATTCACAGCCTCGACGGACTGGGGTTGTTTTGACTGGCTTGCCCCCGCCCTCGGGGTCTGAGAGGAGAGCCGGGCAGTCGGGGTTGGGGAGGCGGCCGGCTCAGGAGAGAGCCTTCCCCCACTCCCAGGCCTGAGGGGCGGACTGGACCCTTAGTCCGAGACCCTGGGACTAAGGCCAGGAACAGGGACCAGTTCCCCGGGGGGCCAATTCACCCTTGGCCCACCTCGCCTTCTCCAGACTCCCTCTCCCTGGTTTTCAAAGATAAATGAAATAAACGTGCGCGGACTGTCAGAGGCCTGGTGATTCAGAGTTGCGGTTGAGCTCCCTCCCCTCATCCTTCCCCATTTTTAAAGGAGAACTGGGTTTACAGGAAAGATGTGCGGGTCGAGGCTTCTAGAGCTTCAGTCCTCAACCCCTCAACCCCAGGATGGAGAGGCCTGGGGATTCCCGGAGCCAAGCGGCGCCCGAAGCGTGCGTGTCTGTGTAGGTGTGTATGGCTTGGACAAAGCTGGTACTGCAGCGCCGCCTCGTGGTCTCATGGAGGATAACTGGAAGGTCAGCTTTGAAGTGTCAATTCTGGAACTTAGGAAGCCTACGACTTTAGAAATTTACTCCACCTTTGCGCATCTGTTTCTCACTGTTCCTATGAGGGGCTTTTGCCTCTAACAGCAATAAAATTCTGGTCTGTAACAGACATTTATTAAGTGCCTAACAGGCCTAAGATTCTTATTGAATGTCTCTGTGTGTGACTCTCAGCCTTCCACACACTGTTGTAAGCTTCTCACCCACTCATCATCCCACTGCCAGCGGCCCTCCTCCAACACAGCAGTCGCCTCCTTCCTGTAAATCCCCAAACCCTGAAAACCTTGTTGGAATCTTTAATTAAAAAACAGAGCAAGAAGGAGAAAGATTTCTGGAAACATAAATAACTCAGTTTGGGGGAGCCTCCTTAGTCCCACCCCCATCCCAGGGCCTGCTTGGCCTTCACATTAACAACAGAAACATCAAAGTACTAGATCATATCCCCACCCCAGGGGTGATACTTCTTGACTGTCATCATCTCCTGCCACCTTGGAGTATACATCCCATGGGGAAACCATACAGGAAAGGCTTCCTAATCATTCCCTCAAACCTAAGCTCAGCCCCTCAGTCCCCTGGGGAGGAGAGAGGGCTTGGGGCTTCTTCTCTTTCTCCAACTGTTTACTGGCTCTTGGTCTTGGCTTTGATCCTGGGAATTATGTAGTTTTGGTGGAAGAACTTGGCAAAAAGAACGAAATAGGTTGCATACAAGATGAAGGACCAGAAGAAGTGTTCCTCTGTGGTGTGGCATCCCTTTTCCTGTCTCCAGATGTAAGCCAGGATACAGACAGTGGCTCCTATAAACATCTGCAGGATCTGCAGGCTGGTGACGAGCATGGGAAACCAGCTGGGGGACTTCACTTTGGCAGCCTTCAGAGTGTAGTAGGTGTACATGACGGCATGTACACCAAAGTTCATGGTCATGAACCAGCCGCCTGCAGCCACCTTGTTCTTGTATCCAAAGCTCGAGTACACCAGCACTGTGCTGTGGTGGTACCAGTGCACAAAGATGAGTGGCCGCTTACGCAGGATGATGAAGGCCGTGTCTCCTGGGAGATGAGGAGTCATAGCTAACATATCACCTAGTGTTGGGACCACCCTCTGAACTTGATGTGGGGGCACATGGGAAATTTTCAGGACAGGGAGAGGGGTCTTTATGGCAGAGAATCTGAAGAGGGGCTTGGGTGAGAGGTGTTTTTAGGACCCAGGGGTGGGGAAGGAAGTCTCCATGTGATGGGTAAAGGGGAGGGCCTGTGGAGGGATGCAACTGACTGGACACCAGAGAGACAAACCCTTGCCACTCACCAAGTTCAACGACCTTGCTGAGAACAAACAGGAAGGACCAGAATTGGATTATGGGACTGTCGACGAAGGAGGTGAAGCAAACAGTTTGCTTTGGGCTCCCCCTAAGTAGCACGGCCCCCATGTAGCCCCACACCCTCAGTGTCCCGAAGATACTGAAATGGAACAGAGGAAAAGGGTGAAAGGGTCATTCCCAGGCACCTTAACCCTTGGCCTGGTCAAGTCACTGATCCAAGTTCCACCACCTCCCCACCCTTCCAAAGGGGTCACAGCTTCTGAGATCCCAATGCCAACCTGGTAAAGCCAACCAGTAATCTAGAAAATAGAAGACATGAAGGCTGGGGAGGGACCAGGGAGTGCTAGAGGCTGAGATTGAAAACTGAGCTAGGGAATAGGGTTCATAGGATGGGTAGGAGCCTGGAAGGAGACAGGTGGCAGGATGGGGGTGAGGAGGGAATATGGAAAGAAGGGGCTGGGGAAGTTATTGGAAGGTCTTGGGAGAGAGTGTTAGATGCAGAGAGTATTAGAGGCTGGGGAAATTGTTGGAATTATCCAGACTCAATGAGCACAAGAGGTCTCATGAGAGAGAGCAGAGACTACTAGTCTAGGAACTGGAGAAGAAGGAAGACAGGAGAGTGGAACCCGGGGAGAGGAGTCAGAGCTGAAAGAACAGAATAAGGAGAGAGTTAGGAGGCAACTTGGGCAGTTGATGCAATTGAGGTTTTTAGAAAGCTCTTAGGGATAGAATGAGGGTCTAGGGTCTATAAGATAGGTTGGAGTGGGGAAGGTCTCACCTGAAGACTGCAAGGCAAAAGGACCAAATGATGAGAGGTCCCTGCAGGTTGAAGCCCTTCCGTGCCTTCATGTAGTTTTGCCCCACGAAGATGAGCAGCAGGTAGATCAGAGCTATGGCGAATGAGGTTGTCCTGGCAGGCAGAAGGCAGAGTGGATGGGCTTATGGGTGGGAGCTGGTTAGAGGAATGTCCACTCATCTCCAGGTCAGTGCTCTGGATTGAAATTCTACTTCTGCCACTTACTAGCTGTGTGACACTGGAAAACCTACTTCCTTCTCTGAGCATCAGTTTCCTTATTTTTATGGGGGGAATAACACTCCTCTCCTGACAGTGTTAATATATGTAAAGTACTTTACACAGGGCAGCAGCTATAACCAAGGTTCCCGGGGTTGGGAGTGGGTGACAGCTGCTGGTCCATTTCTAGAAGCAAACCAAGGCTGTGATGTACAAAGAATGTGGCAACAGCTTCTGCCTGGTTGGTCATAGCGAATTGGCTGGAGCTCTGAGGGGCTCTAGGGCAAAGTCTGGGGAAATTTTGGAAGAGTATCCAGATTTTGCCTCCTTCTCCACAGCATGGATGATGGAACATTTGAGGAACAAGATGATAACTGTGAAGAGCAGTCTTCAGGCATCAGCCCATGCACGCATGCGCACACATGCAGCCACAAAGGATGGAGAGTCGTCTATAAGGTGGGTGGGAGTAGGAGTTCAGATCAACCCCAGTCTTCAGAGTTCTCACTACACTTTTCCCCGCTTGGTTTCTGTCTCCTCCTAAATTCTTCATCCCATCCTCTTATTCCTGCCTTTCTTTCTCACCTCTTTGAGGTGCCACACTACCTGTATGTACCTTGGACAACAGGGACGTGAAGTCAGTACTGGGGAATCCGATACCTTTGCTCCTTAGCAAAATCTCTGTGGGTATTCTGTCTCGCCCTCCCCTATTCCACCAATCCCCCCAAACAGCGGTCATCAGAGTTAGGCCCCTAACATGGCCCTTCCCCTTCTACAGGTCTCACCAGTACTCCTCCAAAAAGGGCCTCATGTTCCGGAACAGCTCGAAGTTGTAGGGCTGGAACATCTGCTCTATTTCATCTGAAGTATTCACGGTTGTGACCATTTCGTTTTGCAGACGCTGAGGTCGGGAGCTGGACGAGAGCTAGGGGACAGAGGATGGAGAGAACCTTGGGGGCAGAACTGACTAGACCCGCGGCAAGGAACTCCGCGGCAAGCCAGAGCCTCAGATGCAGGCACGTGGGCTGCAGTCCAGCCGGCTTCCACAGCCTCGGCCACTGCAGTATATAATGAGAAATTGCAAAGCAGCGATCCTAGGCGCGCCGCGGCCCCCTCCCCGCTCCCGGCCTTCATCCAATCGCGACAAAGATGCTCCCCGGTCCCGCCCCTCGGCTGCAAGCTACTCTCTGATTGGTCATTCTTAAGGGCAGCGCCCCAGAAGCCTCCCACTACCTTAGGCCTTCGCCACGACCACCTCCCCATCTTTTTCTCGCCCACCTCAACTCTGACCTGCTTAGTTTAGCCGCTGTGGCTTTGGGATTACTGGGATGTGACAGGCTTCTCCTGGCACTGCCAACTATAACCTTTGCCTCAGTTGGTTTTAGTTCTGACCTATCTGGCAATGAGGAGAGAATGAAGGTGTCCTCCGTTTCTCTAGTGCCCCCATTCGGAGACAGGGTGTCAGTTTCCCGCCTCCCCAAGACCCTGGGAAAACCAGGCTCATCCCCATGAGGATGGGTCAGGCAGGGGAAGGGGCAGCAAAGAGCCCTTCTCGTAGGCCCCTCTGCTTCCTTCTGGTCTGCAGTTGTAAGTGGAAGGGAGATGAATTGTAACGAGTTTTATTGTCGAGGTAGTTGGTGTTGATGTTTGGAGAGTTGGTTGTTGAGGCTGTGGTTTCTTTACAGTTTCTTGAATTCCTGCCGGCTCCAGCCTGATACTCAGTAATAACCCTGGGAAGGAAGTGGGGTCACCCTCTGGGCTTCTGGGATTATTGTCTTCAGGCTTCCTGGAGACTGCCAGGGGTTTATAGAAGAGGAGGTGCTGCTCATCTCCCAGTATCCTGCGGTTCTTCCCTAGTCTGTGTTTATCAAATCTACTTTTTCCTTGCCTGTGAACCCAGCCCCAAATAAATAAACATTAAAAAAATTTTAAGGCCTTACTCATCTGTCCCTTGTTTCTGTCCTAGACTTTATGAAAATGAGGGGGAAATACAAGGCTTGAAGGCAGTTTGAGACACGATAGAGATATGCAAAACAAATGCTAAGAGAAATAAATACAAAATATTTAAAATCATGAAATGGCTATAAATGGTTATGTGCAGTAAGCCCACAGGCTCTGTAGCCAGAGGACCTAGGTAGGAATTCCAGTTTCACTTCTCAGCTACTGTATGAGCTAAGGGTGAGTGGGAAGTCCTGCCATGCTAGCTTAATGACCCCCAGGTACATCCCTTTGTCTCTGTTTTGTGTCATCTCTCACCTGGTTGCTACAGCCAGCACCTCTTCATAATTAGCTGACACTTTCTTCTCTGATATAGCACTTTCTATTGCATTAGGGGAAAAAAACAGTACCCAAACCTGGCATATCACCAACCCCAGAGCCACTGACCCAGTGCCTGAATGTATGCTAAGTCACTTCAGTCGTGTCTGACTCTGTGCAACCCCATGGACTGTAGCCTGCCAGGCTCCTCTGTCCATGGGATTCTCCAGGCAAGAATACTGGAGTAGGTTTCCATGCCCTCCTCCAGGGGATCTTCACAACCCAGGGATCAAACCTGAATCTTTTAGATCTCCTGCATTGGTAGGTGAGTTATTTACCACTAGTGCCATCTGGAAGACCCGTCTGACCCAGTGTGGCCTCAAACCATACTTTGAAAACCACTTCTTTCTGTCCTCTCATCCAAAAGAAGGTTCTAAAACCTAAATTGGATCATGCTACTTTCCTGCTTAAAACCTTTTGTGGTTCTGGATTGCTTCACACATAGCCTGACACTCAGAAGGTGATCAGTGCATATTTGATGGATTAATGAACAAACAAAAGAATGAGCATTGCAAGGATAATTCCACCTAGGGACTTCCCTGACAATCCAGTGGTTAATACTCTGCACTCCCAATGCAGGGAGAGCAGGCTGGTTAGGAACTAAGATTCCACACACCACACATGCAGCCAAAAAAATTAAAAAAAATAAATAAAAAGAACATAGGTGTGACCACTTGTTGAGACCTTTACTAATTAAAAAAAATTTTCTTAAAAAAGAAAAGAATTCCACATAGGTATTACAAGACCTGGATTCAAATGCCTGTACATATTAACTAGTCCTGTGATTCTAGGCAAGTTACCTAACCTGAAACTCACATTCTTCATCAATAAAATGTTGAGAGTCACACTTGCCTGCCTGCCTCACAAGGTTGGGGTCAGTATACAAGTCAGATAACGTCAATGGAAGGATACTGTGGGGACTTCCCTCATAGTCCAGTGGTTAAGAATCTGCCTTCCAACACAGGGGATGAGGTTTGATCCCTAGTCAGAGAACTAAGATCTCACATACCTTATGGCAACAAAGCCCAAGTGCTGCAATGAGAAAGTTAGTGCACCACAATGAAGACTCAGTGCAGCCAAAATAAAATAAACGAGTAAATAAATAAAATGAAATTTAACATTTTTTACAAAGAAGGGATACTGGGGACCAGATACAAGGGAATGTCAGGGTGAATCATTTGGGGAGGTTTACAAATGCATGTAGAATATGTATATTCAATTCTGGGTTTCTTTCAAATATTTTACATTGCTTTTATCTGTGAAGTTTAATGGTAAGACTTAAGTGAGAGGTGTGTGTAAGAGCAGAAGAAGAAACACCTCCAGAAATTATTTCCTAGGGGAAACCCTCCCTGACCTTTGGAGTTGGTCTGCTACCCCTGTTACATATAAATTGCTCTCAAAGCATGACATTTTTTCTTTCAATTGAAGTCACTCAGTCATGTCCGACTCTTTGAGACCCCATGGACTATAGCCTACTGAGCTCCTCTGTCCATTGGATCTTCCAGGCAAGGGTACTGGGGTGGGTTGCCAATTCCTTCTCCAGCAGATCTTCCCAACCTAGGGATTGAACCCAGGTTTCCTGCATAGTAGGCAGACACTTTACCATCTGAGCCACCAGGAAAGCAAAGAAGAGAGTGGCCCATACGGGGACTCATTTCATTCAATGAGAGCTTATAATTATGATTTCTTGTTTAACACTTGTTTCCCCCACTAGTCCTTGAGCTCCATAAAGGCAAGGAACATGTCTACCTCTTATTAACTACCAAAAGTGCTGTTTAGTTGCAAATTCATGTCCAACTCTTTGTGACCCCATGGATTATACCCCGCTGGACTCTGTCCATGGGATTTCCCAGGCAAAAATACTGGAGTGGGTTTCCATTTCCTTCTCCAGGGAATCTTTCTGACCCAGAGATCGAATCCGCATCTCCTACATTGGCAGGCAGATTCTTTAGCTACCAGAAACATCTTTCTAAAACATACATTAGCTCCTGTCATTCCTCTTTAAGAACAAAATATTTGAGACTTTCCTGGTGGTCCGGTGGTTAAGAATCCACCTTCCAATGTGGGGGGACAGGAGTTCCATCCCTGGTTTAGGAACTAAGATCCCACATTCTGTGAAGCAACTAAGCTCCTGTGCCACAACAAAGACTGCATGTATCACAACCAAGACCCAATGCAGCCAAATAAATAAATACTTTTTTTAAAAAAAGAACAAAAATTCTTCAGGACCAAGGTCAGATTCCCAAGGTTAGTCCTGACTCTTCCTTTCCAGCCAATGTCCCATCATTCCTCAGCTCCAGCATCCTGTGTCTTAGCTATAATGGAAGAGTCACAGCCCCATTACACAAGCACCATATTATCAGACTTTTCAACCTGTTGACCTCTTTTCATATTGTCCCCTCTCCCCATACATCATTTTCTCACCTGGACAAATCTTATTCAGCCCTAGCTCTAAAGTGTGACCTAATCTTTTTCAGGCAGAGTCAACCTTTCCCTTCTTTGTCTTCCACCCACAGGCCTTTCCCCAAGCAGTTTGCCAGGACTGTGCTTCTACTGAGAGAGTATAGCTACTCTTATGTTTCCTATACTATCCTGGTTCCCCCACCCTATTCCACAGGATCATTTTTATTAGGTCACTGCCCCTTTAAGGGATGTACACAGCTCCTAGCACAGAGTGGGCACTCAGAATGTCTGTTGCTTTGAATCGAGTAGGCATCTAACAGGATAAACAAGTAATAAACAACATATTTATTTTTAAAAAGACTCAACTTCCTTAGTAATTAGGGAAATACAAATTAAAGACTGTAAGTATAGTATGGTTCCAATTAACAACCATTAAACCAAGTAAAAATTAGATACCCAACGCTGGGTATCAGCGTTGGGAAACAGATATATTCACACCTGTCTAGGGCCAGGTAATAATCCTTCTAGAGGCATACTTAGGTAACACTTGGCAAGAGCCAACTGGCTTTCTTTTGACCCAATCTCTCATCTAGGAATTTAAAACCCAGTGAAATAGAATAAAAGAAAAAAAATCTATATGTACTAAAACACTTACATCACTGGGACTCAAAAAAGCTGCAAACAACCCTATAATGAAAGCTTAAATTATTAAATACTAATATTATAAAACAGCTTGCTGCTGCCAGAACATGGAGAAACACAAAACCATGTTTACAAAGTAATGTGAAAGAAAAACAATATTTAAAACTATATAGCCCAACAACTATTAAGCCTGTGCTCTAGAGCCCAGGAGCTGCAACTGCTGAGCACATGTGCCACAACTACTGAAGTCCGTGCACCCTTGAGCCTGTGCTTCAAAACAAGAGAAGTTTCTGCAGTGAGAAGCCTGTGCACTGCATCTAGAAAGTAGCCCCCACTCACCACAACTAGAGAAAAGCCCATGAAACAATGAAGACCCAGCACAGCCAATACATAAATTGTATGTATATATATATACACACACACACACACACACACACACACACATACATATACCTGTATGGCCCAGCAGCATGGTGATCCTGCTACTATAGCAAATAATGATAGCTCGTCTCAGATGATGCCTGATGTTAGCATGCAACAAAGCACCATGTTCCCCCGCCCTCATGTGCAGGCCATGCAGGGAAACAGTGCCCCCAGAAACTACTTCTCCGGCCATCGGATGCCTTTCAACGCACCTTCCATTGGTGCACCCAATGGAAATCAGATGTTCTGTGGTCAGAATCTAGGCTTCCCAGTCAATAAGGATGTCACACGAACAAACCCATTGTTGGTCAACTTATTGCAGAGTGATATCTCTACAGGCAATTTTGGGGTACACAATAAGCAAAATAACATCAATGCAAATAAACAGAAGAAGAAACCTCCTTGGTAGAAGAAAAATAGCGAATCCAAGCACTCCAGATACTCACCCAGCTGGTCTGGAGGAGGCTGATAAGCAGCCATTACCTGGAAAACAAGGAATTAGCTTGGAAAACTCAGGCCCTAAACAGCCAGAATTTTCAAGCTGACCATCAGGCCCTTCACAGAGTTTGGTCCCAAAGGAAACTCCAGCCACAACACTACAGGGGTCTGTTCCCAGGTTAGAACTCAAGGCAAATGCTGCCATAGTCTCTGGACAAAACAGAGAGCCCAAAGAGGTAATTGAAAAGTCCAAAACTCCAAGCCAAATAAACGCTCAAAGTGAAGAGCTGGCTTGTGGCTTCTGACAATATGGAAAATGGACATCATGAACCATCCTCTCTGCTTCAGCCCCTAGCTCTGCTAAAGACATAACCAATGTAGTGCAGTCCAAGCAAAGAAAATCCAAGTAAACAAGCTGGATGACAATGTGATATTTGTAAATGTGTGTGAAATTCACAAAAAGTAATTTTGAGGTGTGACTTTTTAAATCCATTTCTGTACAGTTAGTTATCTTGACAATGTGGTTCTTCTCCTAGTCCCTGCAACTTATTTCGTAAAGTACAATGGGGAAAGCTGTTGTTGAACTCTTTAGATGTTGCAAGATGAAGTTCAAGGTTTCTAAAATGTTGCCACATATTGAGGAGGGCTAATGTGATTACATTATTAGTTTTCACATTTCTTAACCAGTTTAGAGTACAGGGTAATCTTATCATGTATGGATGTGAGAGTTGGACTGTGAAGAAAGCTGAGCGCCGAAGAATTGATGCTTTTGAACTGTGGTGTTGGAGAAGACTCTTGAGAGTCCCTTGGACTGCAAGGAGATTCAACCAGTCCATTCTGAAGGAGATCAGCCCTGGGATTTCTTTGGAAGGACTGATACTGAAGCTGAAACTCCAGTACTTTGGCCACCTCATGCGAAGAGTTGACTCATTGGAAAAGACTCTGATGCTGGGAGGGATTGGGGGCAGGAGGAGAAGGGGACAACAGAGGATGAGATGGCTGGATGGCATCACTGACTCGATGGACGTGAGTCTGAGTGAACTCTGGGAGTTGGTGATGGACAGGGAGGCCTGGCGTGCTGCGATTCATGGGGTCGCAAAGAGTTGGACACGACTGACGACTGAACTGAACTGAACTGAATCTTCTCATGATGTGCTGTGGAAGTACTGTGTGTGAATAGCAGTAGCAGGACAGAAAGAATCTTCTCATTTGGAAATGTTGTAAATAATTTTATCGTGTAGTGTTTTGGATATATTTGTTGTAGAAATGGACCAATGAATAAAGAAAATCTAAGGTTTTTTAAAAACAAACAAAACAAAAAAAAACAAAAACTGTATCTAGCTCATCCTCTTGTTGCCTCTGCTCTTGATGAGGGGCCCAGGCTGGCTGGTGGGAGGCAAAGAGGCCTGGGCGTGGTGTTCCTCACAGGCTCGGGCAGTTTGGGCATTCCCCAGTGCCCCGGGGTCTGTAGCAGATGGGGGTTGCACACCTATACTCACAAGACGCCCGGAGATCGGCTGTTTCTACCCACCAAAATGGCCCCATCCCTGCCAGAGTATTTACAATGGGCACTGATGATCCTCAGATAAAGTAGGATGGAGAAGCATCTGTGAAGAGAGTTGCTATTGATCCTTTTTACAAGGACGCCTATGAGGTCAGTAAGGCTAAATTTGAGAAGCTGTAAACTCAACCAGCTATTTGACAGAGCATGACAAGTTTGCTGACTCCTTTGGCTTTGAAGAGATGTTGAGTGAGCACAGGAAGTCTGATAGCCAACAGGCAGTTACAGATGCTCCCTGGTGGTTACCTGTTAAAGGCACTACCTGGAGACACCCGGAAGGGCCCGACTCTACTGTTTGACCCAGGCCAGATCACCCAGGCTCCTGAAACCACACCGTTGCCTACTGCACCTGGGCAGGGAAGTGGTTACCCATGAAAGTTGAGTGGGAATATTGCTGTCGAGGAGGTCTGCAAACTAGACATTTCCCCCGGGGCAAGAAACTGTAGCCAAAAGGCCAACATTATACCAACCTTTGACAGGGCGAGTTTCCCATGACCAACACCAGAGACCATGGAGACAGTGTCTGCTAACGCCTTTCCTCATAATGGTTATGGTTTATATCAATATAGTAGGGACGCCTAGGAGTGGACTTCAGACTGGTGTGGACCATTCACCATTTTGTCGAAGGAATGATTAATCCAAAAGGCCCTCCTTTGGGGAAAGACTGGATGAAGAAAGGTTATCCTGCATGCACCATACAGATATCGCTGTGCTGCTTGAAGCCAGGACGCACCTCACAGTGCTGCTTGGAAACTGGAATTCTGCTGTGCAGCTGACAGCCTGCCCACCACAGGCTAAGAGCCATGAAAAATCTTCCTGAATCCACGAAGAAGCCGTGTTTAGCCTGTATGAGTCTTCCCTCAGAATGCTGAACAATCTCGTATGAAAAATTCCCACTCCAAGGTGGGTTACATAACTGACTGATGGCTAAAGGAATCACATTGCAAGACCAAATTGCTAATCTGCACCACCTTGTGTGGGGTTTCTCAGGAGGCAGTTAATGGTAAAGAACCCACCTGCCAATGCAGGAGATGTAAGACATATAGGTTCAACTCTTGGGTGGGGAAGATCCCCCGGAGGAGGGCATGGCAACCCATTTGAGTATCCTTGCCTGGAAAATCCCACTGATAGAGGAGTCTGACAGGTTACAGTCCGTGGGGTCACAAAGAGTTGGATACGACTGAAGCTCTTGCCCACATTAGCATGTGCACTTTATCATTTGGTGAATTTTATGTTTACTTTTGGAGAAGGCGATGGCACCCCACTCCAGTATTCTTGCCTGGGAAATCCCATGGACGGAGGAGCCTGGTAGGCTGCAGTCCATGGGGTCGCTAGGAGTCAGACATGATTGAGCGACTTCACTTTCACTTTTCACTTTTGTGCATTGGAGAACGAACTGGCATACCACTCCAGTGTTCTTGCCTGGGGAATCCCAGGGACGGGGGAGCCTGGTGGGCTGCCGTCTCTGGGGTCACACAGAGTCGGACACAACTGAAGCGACTTAGCAGCAGCAGCATGTTTACTTTTGATAAAGACGAAGGAGTAGAGGGCACCCTGAGTTAGGCTTCAGGAGGCCTGCATTCTACCCAGGCGCTGTCCCTGGGGTTAGACCCCAAGGTCCCACACTAGACCTTCTTGGGCCTCAGTGACCTACCTCATCTCTGCAGTGAGGGGATGAGTAATATAATCTCTGAGGCTCTCTCCCAACTTGCAAATACTCAGAATATATCAGATTCTATTGTGATTTCATAGTGAGAATTTATGATGTTATGTCTTAGCTATTTCTTCCATGTGTGAACCTTGGGTGAAACTAATTATGTAAAATATTAATGATTTTTTCTTATAAATTATTTTTAGAAAAGGATGGGGGGTGGCAGTGATGAGTCTTTCTATTCACATTGTATTTTGTTTTTTCTTTTTTTTTTTTCAATTTATTTATTTGGCTGTGCCAGGCATTAGTTGTTACAAACATGATCTTCAATCTTTGATGAGCATGCAGAGTCTTTAGTTGTGCCATGTGGGATCTAGTTCCCTGACCAGGAATCGAACCCAGACCCCCTGCATTAGGAGTACAGAGTCTTAGCCATTGGACCACCAGGGAAGTCCTTTGTTTTTTCAAGGATGGTTCACTCAAATTCAGCAATCTGAACACACAGGAACATCACTGGGGTGACTCTATTGTGCTTTATCTTTTTAAAAAATATTTATTATTTATTTGGCTGCACTGGGTCTTAGTTGTGGCATGCAGGTTCTTTAGTTGTGGCATGTGGGATCTAGTTCCCCAACCAGGGATTGAACACCAGCTCCCGTGTTGGAAACTCAGAGTCTTAACCACTGCACCACCAGGGAAGTTCCTACTGCTGCCTTACTTTGTGCTTAATTTTTTTCTAGTGCACTATTTTGATTCTCTTCTCATTTCTTTTTCTGATTTTGTTTTTAGTTATTTTCTTAGTGGCTGGGTGTTAGAGGTAACAGCTTCGGTTAATAATAATCTAGTTTGAATTAAACCAACTTAGCCTCAAGAATATACAAAACTCTGCTCTTACACAGCTTCATCCTCCCTTCCTTATGTTGTTATTGTCACAGATTACATATGTATGCATTGTGTGCCCATTGACATAGATAATTGTTGTTTTTGCATTTGTCTTTTAATCATATAGGGAAAAAAGAGAAGCTACAAACCAAAAATACAACAGTACTGGATTTTACACCTAACTATGTAGGTATAATTACTGGTGTTCTTTACTTCTTTGTACAGTTTTTAGTTACTCTCCTTTCGTTTCAGTTGGAACAACTGTTTAGCATTTCTTGTAGGGCGTGTCTGCTATTATAGCAATAAGTTCTTTAGTTTTTTTTTAAATCTGGGAAAACCTTAACTTATCCTTCTCTGTCATTAATAGTTCTTTTTCTGTTATTATAAAGTTCTATATATTTGTACTTTAAAATGTTAAGAACTGTCTTGTGGGTTTTTTTCCAATTTTTTAAATTGTGGTAAAATACACGTAAAATTTACCAGCTCAACCATTTTTAAGTGCACAGTTCAATGGGATGAACTTCATTTATATTGTTGCACAACCATCAACATCATCCATCTCCAGAATTCTTTTCATTTCACAAAACTGAAACTCAATACCCATTAAGCGATAACTCCTCATTCCCTCCCCCAGCTCCAGACTCTAACAAACACCATTTTACTTTCTGTCTCTATAATTTTGACTACTGGCAAATCACACTGGGAACATGGGCCACTATTTCCACAGCTGACACCAAGTTTTACAATTCTTCTTTCCATGTCCTGAAAGTGTTCTGAAATCAATCAGAATAGAGGACACAATGGCATTTTTTCCATTACAAACACACACACACAAAGTTAAAGTAAGTCGTAAAAAAGTGAAAAAGAATAAAAAGTAAACTGAGAAAATCAACTCTCTCCCATTCCTATCCTTAATTCTTTTTCCCAGTGCATTCTCAGTCACACAGTCGTATCTGCTGCTGTTACTAAGTCGCTTCAGTTGTGTCCGACTCTGTGTGACCCCATAGACGGTAGCCCACTAGGCTCCTCTGTCCCTGGGATTCTCCAGGCAAGAATACTGGAGTGGGTTGCCATTTCCTTCTCCAATGCATGAAAGTGAAAAGTGAAATTGAAGTCACTCAGTCGTGCCCGACTCTTAGCGACCCCATGGACTGCAGCCTACCAGGCTCCTCTGTCCATGAGGCAACCACAATTACTAGTTTCTTGTGGATCCTTTCATATATCATCTATGTATAAAAATGTATGTTTGTGTAAATGAAAGTGGGGTTCAGCTGCTTACTGTTCAAAAGCCAATGAAGAGGGAAGACTGGTGAAAAGGAAAATTTGCTTTATTTTGGATGCCAACTATGGAGGGGGGCGGGTAGGGAGAGGGTAGACTCCTGTCCCAAGGCCAACTCCTATCCCACTGACATCAGAGGGCAAGAGATTTCACAGATGGAGGGAGGCGACTATATGCAAAAATAGCAGTCGGCTCCGACAGTCATCTTAAAATTGGCCATGCAGTGGTCTGATCAGCATCACCTTAATTGTTTTAAGTAAAGTTAATCTTCAGTTCTAGGCTTCCCCGGTGGCTCAGTGGTAAAGAATCTGCTTACAGTACAGTAAGCCTAGGTTCTATCCCTGGGTTGGGAAAATCCCCTAGAGTAGGAAATGGCAACCTACTCCAGTATTCTTGCCTGGAGAATCCTATGGACAGAGGAGCCTCGTGGGCTACAGTCCGTGGGGTCACAAAGAGTCGGACACTTACTGAAGCGAAGTAAGCAGCCAAGGAGCAAGCATACTATTTCCCTACATGAATGTACCATGTTTCTACTACTCAACAAAAGCAAAAAACATGTTTGTGGGTTTACCATTACACTTTGACATATTTCCTTCTAGATTTCTATGTAATTATTCTTAAAACAAAAAATTTTCAGGGCAAGCTACTGCCTCTGAAACTGGATAGACAGGCAATTACAGACAATCACAGTTTATAGGGAATGGAAGCCACTGGAGCAAGCAACTGGTAAGAACATGTAAACAGTAATTGACAAATTTCTGGAGGTTGTGTGGACTAGCTTGAGAATCAAAAACTCCTGAGGGCCTAATCATAAGAGGCCCACAAACTTTCATAAATATTTATTTCAGAATCTCTACCAGGTTCTTTTATTATTATTGTTGTTGTTGCTTATTTTTATTTTATTTATTTACTTGTGGCTGTGCTCGGTCTTCATTACTGCAAAATTATGTTTAAAAGTGAAGAAAAAATAAAGAATGTTCCAGACAAAAACCAAGGGAATGTGTTGCCAGTGGACCTGTCTTGCAAGAAACATTAAAAGATATTCTTTAGAGAGAAGAAAAATGGTATAGGTCAGAAACTTGCATCTATATAACAAAAAAAGAGCATTAGAGAAGGAACAAATGAACATAAAATCTTTCATTTTATTGATCTAATATACAGCTACTCAAATAATAGCAACAGGACTTCACTAGTGGTACAGTGGTAAGAATCTGCCTTCCAATATAGGAACACAAGTTTGATCCCTGGTTCGGGAAGATTCCACATGCCGCAGAGCAACTAAACCCACGCACCACAACTATTGAGCCAGTGCTCTAGAGTCCACGAGTTGCGACTACGGAAGCCCAAGCACCTAAAGTCTGTGCTCAATGTCAAGAGAAGCCATCGCAACGAGAAGCCCACGCACCACGATGAAAAGTAGCCCCTCCTGCGGCAGCTAGAGAAAGCCTGTAAACAGCAAGGAAGACCCAGCACAATCACAAATAAATAAATAAATAATAAAAATAGCAACAATGTGTTGGGAGATTACAGCTTATAGATAAGTGAAATGAATGACAACATTATAAGGGACAGGAAGGAGGGATTTATAATTCTTTTATAAGATACCTGCACTATTCATGAACTGGTATAGTGTATTTGGAATTGGACTTAGATTAGTTGTAAATGTATATTTCAAACTTTAGGGAAATCACTAAAGCTTTTTTAAAGTATAATTAACATGCTAAGAGAGGAGAGAAAATGAAATCATATAAAATGCTGGATTAAAACTAGAGAAGAAAAAAAACTAGAGAAGAAAAAAGGAGAATATTCAAATAAAGAAACAAAGAATTGCAAAGAATAGAATAGAAAATAGTCACAAATATGGTAGATATTAATCCAACTTTATCAAAAAACATTTAAAATGTGAGTAGTCTTTTAATACACCAATTAAAAGACAGACTAGATAAAACAGACAAGACCCAATTGTTGCCTATATGAAATCTGCTTTAAATATATAATGAGGGATAAATATAAAAAAATGGACAATCCAGTTTTAAATAAATAAATAACCTGAATAGACATTTCTCCAAAGAAAATATACAAATGGCCAATAAGCTCATGAAAAGATGCTCAACATCATTAGTCATTGTGTGCTAAGTTGCTTCAGTCATGTCCAACTCTTTGCGACTCTATGGACTGTAGCCTGCTAGGCTCCTCTGTCCGTGGGATTCTCCAGGCAAGAATACTGGAGTGGGTTGCCATGCCCTCCTCCAGGGGATCTTTCTGACCCAGGGATAGAACTCACAGTCCCTTAAGTCTCCTGCATTCGCAGGCAGGTTCTTTACTGCTAGCGCCACCCGGGAAACCCAAATCAGTCATTAAGTGAAGTTCAGTCTTGTCTGACTCTTTGTGACCCCATGGACTGCAACCTACCAGGCTCCTCCATCCATGGGATTTTCCAGGCAAGAGTCCTGGAGTGGGTTGCCATTTCCTTCTCCAGGGGATCTTGCCAACCCAGGGATCAAACCTGGATCTCTTGCATTGCAGGCAGACACTTTATTGTCTGAGCCACCAGAGAAGCCCAGGGGAAATGCAAATCAAAACCTCAGTGAGATGCCATTTCACATCTATTAGTATTGTTGGTATGAAATGGCACCTCACTGAGGTTTTGATTTGCATTTGTCTTGGGCTTTCACACCTACTAGGTTATTGTTGCGGAGAAGGCAATGGCACCCCACTCCAATGTTCTTGCCAGAATCCCAGGGACGGAGGAGCCTGGTGGGCTGCTGTCTCTGGGGTCACACAGAGTCGGACACTACTGAAGTGACTTAGCAGCAGCAGGTATTGTTGAGAATGTGGAAAATTTGACACATACATTGCTGTTAGGAAAATAAATAAAATAAATGGTGCAATCACTACAGAAAATAATTTGGGAGTTCCTCAAAGAGCTGAACATTTAATTACCTTATGATCCAGCAATTCTACTCCTAAGCTCAAAAGAGTTGAAAGCAGAGTCTCAAGAGATATTTGGACATGCATTTTCATAGCAGCTTTGTTCACAATAGTCAAAATATGGAAACAAGTGTCCATCAAGAGATAAATGGATAAGCAAAATGTGACATATGCATGGAGATTCCTATAAAAGCTAGGAATAAAACTACCACATAACTCAGCAATCCCTCTACTGGGCATATGCTCTGAGAAAACCATAATCCTAAAAGGCACGTATACCCCAATGTTCATCACAGCACTATTTACAATAATTAGGACGTGGAAGCAACCTAGATGTCCATCAACAGACAAATGGATAAAGAAGTTGTTGTACATACACATGATCAAATATTACTCAGCCATTAAAAGGAATACATTTGACTCAGTTCTAAAGAGATGGATGAACCTAGAGCCTATTATCGGAGAAGGTAGTGGCACCCCACTCCAGTACTTTGCCTGGAAAATCCCATGGATGGAGGAGCCTGGTAGGCTGCAGTCCATGGGGTTGCTAAGAGTCGGACACGACTGAGCGACTTCACTTTGACTTTTCACTTTCATGCATTGGAGAAGGAAATGGCAACCCACTCCAGTGTTCTTGCCTGGAGAATCCCAGGGACAGGGGAGCCTGGTGGCTGCCGTCTATGGGGTCACACAGAATCGGATACGGCTGAAGTGACTTAGCAGCAGCAGTAGCAGCAACAGAGCCTATTATACAGAGTGAAGTAAGTCAGAATATGTGTGTTAGTCACTCAGTTGTGTGCGACTCTTTGTGATCCCATGGACTGTAGCCCACCAGGCTCCTCTGTCCATGGAATTCTCCAGGCAAGAATACTGGAGTGGGTAGCCATTCCCTTCTCCAGGGGATCTTCCTGATCCAGGGATTAAACCCAGGTTACCTGCATTGCAGGCAGATTCTTTACAGTCTGAGTGACCAAGGAGGTCCGAAGTAAGTCAAAAAGAGAAAGGCAAATATCACAAATTAACACACATATACAGAATCTAGAAAGATGGTACTGATGAATCCATCTGCAGGGCACAATGGAGACAAAGACATAGAGAACAAACTTGTGTACACAGCAGGATAAAGAGAGGGTGGAATGAATTGAGAGAGTAGCATTGAAACATATACATGACCGTATGTAAAATTAGATAACCAGTGGAAATTTGTTATGTGATTCAGGGAGCTCAAATCTGGTGCTCTTTGACAACCTAGAGGGCAGGATGGAGTGGGAGCTGGGAGGGAGGTTCAAGACTGAGGGGACATACATATAACTACGACTGATTCATGCTGATATAGGGCAGAAACTAACACAATATTGTAAAGCAATTATCCTCCAATTAAAAATAAATAAAAATTTTACAAAGTGACATGTCCACAACAATGGAACATTATTCAACTATGAAAAGGAGTGAAATTCTGACACATGCTACAACATGGATGAATCTTGAAAACATGCTTAGCAAAAGAAGGTAGACACAAAGGACAATGTTGTTTGAGTCCACTTACATGAAATATCCAGGCTAAGCAAATTCAAAGAGACAGAAAGTAGACTAGAGGTCACAAGGGGCTGGGGAGGGTTCTAGGTACTTTCATTGCAAGCATCTTTGCTATAGACATCTTAAGTTGCAAGCATGTTTGCTACATAGCTAATCGTCTATAATGCAATTTTGCCGTAAAAGATAAATTAGTTTGTTGACAGTCTAGTTTCATTTCCCCTTGATGCAGAACTCCCATTTTTATAATACATAAATCTTGGGTCTCATTATGGTCTACACAGTGAAGAGTCTTAAAATAGTGGATGATAACAACAATGTATGTCAACTTGATACAAAATAGGTTGATAAAACTTACAAGAAGTGTGAAAGAAGAGTGTTTAAAGCCAGATTGCACACTGTACTGAAAAATGGTTACATGTCAGTTTGCAAATCCTTCAGTGATTTGAAGGCATAGGACCCATAGAACTTTTGAACATCTGTTGATGGACAAGATGCCAGGAACAACAGTGGAGAGGTTTTCACAACACAATACAAAGCTCGGTTACAAAATATCCATCTTAGTATCTGGAAACTTATACTTCTCTTAACAAAGGAAATTTTAATATAAAAGAAAAAGTACAATGCTGAACAAGGAGATAAATCATCACTGACAACAAAAATATATGTAATATATATTTATAATATGTATTATATTACAAAAATCTAAGACAAAAATATGTATTATATTATATATATTATATAACTGTGAATAAAAGACTTGCATGTAAGACAAGTGCTTACATGTAGCCCACAATCAGTTATTTGCACAGTATTGCAGTGAACCCACACACATTTTAGTTTATTTAAGGATTTTGTATTTTGCAATAAAGTCTTTCTACTTTCATTGTTCATATGTTTCATTATGTCCTTTTAATGTCCCTTTTTGGTTTTTTGTTATTTTATCTTTTACAGCAGAATGGTCTTATGGTCAATCAGTTCAGTTCAGTCGCTCAGTCGTGTCCAACTCTTCTCGACCCCATGAATCGCAGCACGCCCGGCCTCCCTGTCCATCACCAACTCCCGGAGTTCACCCAGACTCACGTCCATCGAGTCGGCGATGCCATCCAGCCATCTCATCCTCTGTCGTCCCCTTCTCCTCCTGCCCCCAATCCCTCCCAGCATCAGAGGCTTTTCCAATGAGTCAACTCTTCGCATGAGGTGGCCAAAGTACTGGAGTTTCAGCTTCAGTATCAGTCCTTCCAAAGAAATCCCAGGGCTCATCTCCTTCAGAATGGACTGGTTGGATCTCCTTGCAGTCCAAGGGACTCTCAAGAGTCTTCTCCAACACCACAGTTCAAAGGCATCAATTCTTCGGCGCTCAGCCTTCTTCACAGTCCAACTCTCACATCCATACATGACCACAGGAAAAACCATAGCCTTGACTAGATGGACCTTTGTTGGCAAAGTAATGTCTCTGCTTTTGAATATGCTGTCTAGCTTCGTCATAACTTTTCTTCCAAGGAGTAAGCGTCTTTTAATTTCATGGCTGCAGTCACCATCTGCAGTGATTTTGGAGCCCCCAAAAATACAGTCTGACACTGTTTTCACTGTTTCCCCTTCTATTTCCCATGAAGTGATGGGACCAGATGCCATGATCTTTGTTTTCTGAATGTTGAGCTTTAAGCCAACTTTTTCACTCTCCTCTTTCACTTTCATCAAGAGGCTTTTTAGTTCCTCT
>NW_011495018.1:28212396-28219089 GCF_000754665.1 Bison bison bison
CATATAGGTTTCTCAAGAGGCAGGTCAGGTGGTCTGGTATTCCCATCTCTTTCAGAATTTTCCACAGTTTATTGTGATCCACACAGTCAAAGGCTTTGGCACAGTCAATAAAGCAGAAATAGATGTTTTTCTGGAATTCTTTTGCTTTTTCCATGATCCAGTGGATGTTGGCAATTTGATCTCTGGTTCCTCTGCCTTTTCTAAAACCAGCTTGAACATCAGGAAGTTCACGGTTCACGTATTGCTGAACCCTGGCTTGGAGAATTTTGAGCACTACTTTACTAGGATGTGAGATGAGTGCAATTGTGCGGTAGTTTGAGCATTCTTTGGCATTGCCTTTCTTATGGTCAATCAGTTATGAGCAAAAATATTTGTGCAATAAACATCTGCAGCAGTGATGTCTATGGCAAAGATGCTTATAGTCGTGGACATGTTGGGCAGAGTGGATAATGGAGAATTCCTAATTAATGGGTATAGAATTTCTGTTTGGTGTGATAAAAACATTTTTTAAATAGTGATGACAGTTGCACAACATTATGAATGTAGCTAATGCCACTGAATTGCACACTTAAAAATTATTAAAATGGCAATTTTATGTAGTATATTTTGCCACAATTTTTAACAGTTAATAATGTATTATACCAAAGTCCATCAAATTGTACACAAGAGCCAAGAGATGTGGGGAGGGGACTGACTGTACAAAGAATTATGAGAGAAATTTGGGGGGTGATGAAAATATTCTATATAATGATTGTGGTGATGGTTGTACATCTCCGTGTCTTTTTCAGACTCATCTCATGCTATACTTAAAACTGGTGAGCTTTATTATATTTGAATATCTCATAAAGTCTGACAAAACATAAAAATGTAAAAATAACCCCCCTAAATAGAAAGTAAAATGGAATTAAATGTTCTCAATAAAACTGGGGAGAAAATAAATAAAATAAATACTCTAACTATGTATTGAGTCTTGGGTAGTGTAAGTATACAAAGAACTATCTCAGATGACTGAGATACATTAATTTGACTGTACAGCCATAGTAAAAAGTACTCTAAGGACAAAAAGCAACTTTAAAAAAAAAACCTCATTGTTTTTGGTAATTATACTGTTGGTGGTTATTGGCAACATTGTTTTTTGTTTGTTTTCATTTTTTTTAATTGGAAGCTAATTACTTTACAATATTGTAGTGGGTTTTGCCATACATTCACATGAATCAGCCGTGGGTGTTCACGTGCTCCCCATCCAGACCCTCCCTCCCACCTCCCTCCCCATCCCATCCCTCAGGTTCATCCCAGTGCACCAGCCCTGAGCACCCTGCCTCATGCATGAACCTGGACTGGTGATCTATTTCACATATGATAATATACATGTTTCAATGCTATTCTCTCAAATCATCCCACCCTCGCCTTCTCCCACAGAGTCCAACAGTGTGTTCTTTACATCTGTGTCTCTTTTGCTGTCTCACATATAGGGTCATCATTACCATCTTTCTAAATTCCATATATATGCATTAATATACTATATTGGTGTTTTTCTTTCTGACTTACTTCACTCTGTATAATAGGCTCCAGTTTCACCCACCTCATTAGAACTGATTCAAATGCATTCTTTTTAATAGCTGAGTAATACTCCATTGTGACTATGTACCACAACTTTCTTATCCATTCATCTGCTGATGGGCATCTAGGTTGCTTCCATGTTCTGGCTATTGTAAACAGTGCTGCAATGAACATTGGGGTACACGTGTCTCTTTCAATTTAGCGTCATTGTTGCTCTGAAACTGTGTATTGTGGGAGAAATAGAATAAAAATAATAAAAAATAAAATAATGTTGCTGTTATTGACAACTGAAATTTTTTATACTGTTAAGAAGAGATAATGAAGTAAGACTGATGATGTTAAGTAAAAACTCCATAGCTGATTTTGAATTGGAAGTGTCAATATGAACTCATGATATATTTAATCTTTTTTTTTTAAATTGTATTTTCTAGCTCTGTTAACTGAAAAGACCTAGGGTCCATTACCAACCCAGTACCAATGGGCATTCCCGGCACTCAGTTTGTTGTTTTTAAATGTCATTTTGTTAAAAGTAACCTGGACTCCTTAAGATGGCTGATTCCAGGACTGGGATGGATCTGTATACAGAAGATGGGCCTAAAATAACCTGTCATTATCAGGAAGCAAAGAAATTAATAAAGACAAATGATGTGTCAAAGGACTCTGGAGATAACCTAAGTAAATTCACACCAGCCAAAACTACCATTTGAGCATTACAAAGAGTTACAGCCTCAATGAATTATAGCTTCAAATAGGATTAAATCTATTTATTCATAATGATACTACAAAAGCCCACTTTATTGGTCACTTTTGAGGGATGGTAGGGAATCAACTTATTATTTTGACAATTGGTAGAGAAAAAAGAATCAACATTTGTTATGCTTTTCCTACAAGTTGAATATCTCAGGGTAACTGAATAGGTGATAAGGGGAAGTTTCTCCTTATAGAAGTATTCTAATAAACTCAGTAGAAAAGAGAATTAAAATATCACTAGTTGCCAAACCCTAATGAATGAATGGATCTAGGGAAAGACAATCAATAGTAGATAACATTGATAAAAAGAGGCAAGAAAAAAAAACTGTTTTGGCCATGCCATGCTCATGTGGAATGTTGGTTCCCCAACCTGAGGCCCCCGCATGGAAACACAGATTCTTAACCACTGGACCACCAAGGAAGTCCTGAAATTAGTCTTACTTTGAAAAAGAAATCTAATCTGATCAAGCCTTTACATGTAACTATCAATTTAAACCAAATTCAAGAGGGAAAGAAACATGATGCTATGGGGATGCAATCAGCAAACTATACCATGAGGGGCTTCCCTGTAGGCTCAAAGGTAAACAATACACCTGCCAATGCAGGAGACACAGGTTGATGGAGGATCCCACATGCTACAGACCAACTAAGCCCATGGGCCACAGCTCTTGAGCCTGTGCTCTCGAGCCAGAGAGCCACAACTACTGAACCCACGTGCAACAGTTTCTGAGGGCCAGGCGCCCTAGAGCCTGTGCTCTGCAACAAGAGAAGTCACCACAATGAGAAGCCCTCGCACTGCAGCTAGAGAGCAGCCCCTGCTTGCTGCAACTAGAGAAAAGGCCGTGCAGCAATGAAGCACATCCAAAAAGAATAAAATAAAAAATTTATACTGTGAGAAACCTGACACGTGACTGAGCACACATGAACAAAAACATGCACAGATATACTGTTTATGTTATTTTTAATCCAGTAGAATTTTTAAATCTCTATGCAGCAAAATATATCAGCACTTTACTGCTTTTGGATTTCACTTCTTGCTTAAGAATCTCGTGCCTATTTCAAATTTACAAAAATCATGTATAGTTCTTCTAATAGACTTACTTATACTTCTATTATTTCCTGAATTCATATTTAAGGAATTCATATATAAGGTGTATGTAAAGGGAATGGAATAGGGATCTAACATTTTTATAAATTAGTAGTTAAGTCCCATAATCATATATTAACCCATTCTGATTTTAAAATGCCATCTTCATTGCATATTAAAAATCCATAGCCACATGAGCTTTTTTCTAGACTCTCTATGATTATCCAGGAGGTTTTTGTATGTGACAATAAAAATGTTTAAATTATCATAGCTTTAGAGTTTGTTTAGATATCTAGTTGGAACCATTCCCCTTCATTGTTCTTTTTGAAAATTTACTCTCTCCTTACAAATACCCTGCCAGATAAACTTCAGAATTAGTTCAATACCATATAACATGCAATCTAGTACCCCCTCCACTTTTTTATTTTGAAAATACTTTAAAGAAAAAAGGAAAGAATAGTAAAATGAACACCTGTGTACTCTTATATCCAGATTCACCAATTTAACATTTGCTGCATTTGCTTTATTGCTCTTTTTGACCAGCAGCTGCATGCCAGCTGCTAAAAAGAATTAAGGCAAATTATATCATAGGTGAGACTACAAAATGGTAGATACACTTGGGAAACAGTTTGGTAGTGACTTATAAAGTTAAACATACCTTATGACCTAGAAATTCTACTCTTAGGGATTTACCCAAGAGCAAATGTGAACATATTTCCACACAAAAGTGTTACGCAAATTTTCATAGCAGCATTATTCATATGAAGCCCAAACTGGAACAAACCAAATATCTATCAACTGATAATTGAGTAAATAACTCCTTTATTATGTAATACTCTGTGCTAAAAAGAAATGAGATGGTGATGTGTACAACAAGGCCATGGAATCTCAAAAAAAAAAAAAATTGAAGTGTACAAAGTCAAACACCAAACAGTGTATATTGTACAATGCCATATAAATGAAACTCTAGAAATGAAAACTATTTTGTAGTGAAAAGCAGGTCAATGGTTTCACAGAGTTAGATTTTAGGTGAGGGGATTGATTACAATGGAGAATGAGGGGACGTTTTAGAATGATGGAAACATTTTGTGTCTTAATTGTTGAGATGGTACACAACAGTATACAATTGCCAAGACTTATTAAACTGTATAGTTAAAATGGATGAATCTTATTTTATGAAAATTATACCATATTTCTAAATTGGGTGGAATCTAATGCCCTAAATTCCCTAATCTAAAAATTGGAGGAAAATCTTTAAAAGGAAAAAAAGGGATAATTAGGCAACTCAATAAGAGCTGATTTGAAAAGTTCTCCAAGATACATTATTATGGCTAGTATTAATATTTATATAAGAGATATATAAGAGAAAAATGGTCAAGTTTATGAATGTAATTGCATAGAATATCCTTGAAGTTGTTTAAGGAAGGAATTGGTAAGAGGGTGGTTGGTAGGGAGGTGAAGTGGGTGGTTGGGAGAAGTGGTGGGCCTTTTTACTGTTTTGGAATTTTTTCTGGGTGCACAAAATATCTAGGTAAGAAATAAATAGGGCTTCCCTGGTGGCTCAGATGGGAAAGAATCCGCCTCAGTGTGGGAAACCTGGGTTTGATCCCTGGGTTGGGAAGATCCCCTGGAGAAGGGCATGACAACCCACTCCAGTATTCTTGCCTGGAGAATTCCCATGGACAGAGGAGCCTGGCGGGCTACAGTCCATGGGGTCGCAAAGAGTCGGACAGGACTGAGCTACTAAGCACAAGAAATAAACAATTAAAGTAAAATAAAACAGTTATAAAAATAAACTGAATTTAGACTCAGATTTTTAAAAAGAGAGAAATGTGAACAATTTTGACAGTCAAATTTGGTAAGTGGGTTATACCAGTTGTAAGAACATATTGCTATGTTAATAACAACATAATAATAATAACAACAACTAACACAAACTGAGTGTTGTCACACACTAGGACTTGGTTAAGAATTTTAAAACAGCTTGAGACATACAGAAGTTACATAATGTCTCTGAGTTCATACAGCTAGCTAGAAGCTGTAAATATCTAAAGGATGCCTGGATCCTGACAGCATGGAAGGGAATAAGGTGGAGTAGATAAGTGCTTCTTTGGAGAGTAAAGTAAATGTGACAAAAAAGAAAGCTTATAGTACCAGCTACTCAAGAGGGCCTGGTTTGAAAGCAAGCCCCAGAGGACATGTCCAGGAGCCAAGACCTAAGGATCATGTTATAGAAGTTACACCCCAATCAGAGTTCTCTTTATCGAATCAAAGGGAAATAAGCCAGGCACAAGTTTCCAGTCTGACTCAGGAGAACCCAAAATGTAGGGATAACGCCTTGGTCTCAGATACTCTGCCATCTAGCAGTGATGTAGATTTTATGTGTGCCTTTCAGCAGCTAGAAGGGCCAGGATAGGAGACCAGCATTCAGGGAAAAGAGAGAAAGTAGGGGGGAAATTAGAGGGTATAAATGATGTAGGGTCTTTGATGGAGTAATCATCCCCATTTTCCCCCGAGTATGGCTACAGGATGGAATAGGCACAGAAGGCCAACAACTGGGTGTAACAGGATTTTTCATCATTAACTCTGATATTTCCCTGACTGTCTCCACAATCTGTTGTCCCTCTTTTATCTCCAGACCATTTGGTTGGGAACCTGAGCTATTGCAAGCTGGTGTCCGGATTTTGCCCCAATTGACTAAACACTTTCCTGAGATCGTTTTCAAGAACTTCTATTTCTGCTGCTTTCTTGGGAGACCCCTAGTTTTCTGATTCCTCTGTAGAAACCAACCAGTCTCCACCAATTTCTCTCCTGCGTATCAGAGAACTTGGAGAAGAGTCAGTTCTGTCCCCAAGGCAAGGAGACAGATGGATTAGTCCATTGAGTAGTTGGTTTCAGCCACTTTGGAACTTGAGTCTATAGCTGGACTATTAGTTAGTGTGAGTCTGTTTGTTTTGTTTTTTTCCCTAGACTCTATGTCCTGTGTCCTCTAATTTATGAGAACTTTTTAAAGAGCCAGGATCCATGTCTATCACACCATCCAATCCATCAAAACCACAAGGCTCTACCTCCAAGTATTAATATATCCATTGCTCTCTCTACTACACCCACTCTGATCAAGAAGTCAGGAAACTGATGGCAACTCAAATTGCTAAAATTAACCTTTTTTTAAAGGTTAATCTGCTCAAACTTCCCTGAACTCTTTACAGTAATCCCATTTCTTTTTCTTTCTTTCCCCCCCGCTTTTTTTTTTTTTTTTTTTTTCTTTTGGCCACATCGTGCAACTTGTGGGATCT
>NW_011495018.1:28219189-28221662 GCF_000754665.1 Bison bison bison
ACGTCCTAACTACTGGACCACCAGGTAATTCTTTTTTTTTTTTTTAAACTTTACAATATTGTATTAGTTTTGCCAAATATCGAAACGAATCCGCCACAGGTATCCACCAGGTAATTCTAAGAAAGTTTAATAAATGAACTATAAAGCAGAGACATTACTTTGCTAACAAAAGTCCATCTAGTCAAAGTTATGGTTTTTCCAGTAGTCATGTATGGATGTGAGAGTTGGACTATAAGGAAAGCTGAGTGCTGAAGAATTGATGCTTTCAAATTATGCTGGAGAAGACTTGAAAGTCCCTTGGACTGCAAGGAGATCCAACCAGTCCATCCTAAAGGAAATCAGCCCTGGGTGTTCATCAGAAGGACTGATGTTGAAGCTGAAATGAGAATATTTTGGCCACCTGATACAAAGAGCTGACTCATTTGCAAAGACCCTGATGTTAGGAAAGATTGAAGGCGGGAAGAGAAGGGGACGACAGAGGATGAGATGGTTAGATGGCATCACCAACTCAATGGACATGAGTTTGGGTAAACTCTGGGAGTTGGTGATAGACAGGGAGGCCTGGCGTGCTGTGGTTCATGCGGTCGCAAAGAGTCGGACACGACTGAGCAAGTGAATTGATAACTAATATATTGGGAAATACAAGTGCACTAGGGGTGGCCACTATATCCCTAGTAGAAATGACGGAGGGGATGAATGAATGAATGAATTCTATTCATTACTAGAATACAAGGACAGAGAAAGCTTTGTGGAGAGGGCTGTGTGGTAGGAATTGACACCTTTCATCAGGGGATAGATGCCCACAGCATCCTGTAGGATGGGAGCCAGGAGAATACCCTGATCTCATTTTCCCCTCACCCTCTGATCTCTTCATCAGTCCTCCATGTTGGCAATGCTCCACACTGACCAAATTTAACCAGAAGTTAGAGGGTCTACCAGCTGGTTAATTGGTCACCACAGATCAGCTTCCTGGAGCACAGAACAGGGAAGAGAATGATAGAGTGGCTCTGGAAAGAAAAGCAGATCATCTTTAACCTGGATTCCTGCTGTAATCTTAAACTTCAATCTGATTTCTTCACAGCTGCCAAAGCCACCTTTAAAAAAACAATTGTGATGAAATACATATACATCACAAAATTTACCATTTCAGCCATTTTTAAGTACGTAATTCAGTGGCATTAGTTACATTTACAATATTCTGCAACCATTACCACTATTTATTTCTAAAACTTTCATAAACCTAAAGAGAAACTTTGTATCCATTAAGCAAGAATTTTCTATTACTTGCATTTCAAGCTCCTGATAACCTGTAATCTACTTTCCAACTCAATGAATTTGCCTATCCTACATATTGAATACAAACGGGTTATCCTCTAGTTCCAGTGTACAGGCTTGTCATTGTGGTGGCTTCTCTTGTTGTGGAGCGCAGGTTCTAGGGCATGCAGACTTCAGTAGTTGCGGCTCCTGGGCTCTAGAGCACAGACTCAATAGTTGTGGTGGACAGGCTTAGTTACTCAGTTGCATTTGGGATCTTCCAGGATCAGGAATCAACCTGTGTCTCCTGCACTGGCAGGTGGATTCTTTACCACTGAGCCACCAGAGAGGCCCCTAACATTATCTTTATAAGGTTCATCCATGTGGTAGTAGCATGTATCAGAACTTCATTCCTTTGTTTGGCCGATTAATATTTCATTGTACACACATTTTGTTTGTCCATTCATCTGCTGATGCACACTTTGGTTGTTTCTACCTTTTGGCTATTGTGAATAATGCTGCAATGAACATTGACATACAATATACAAAAACTCTTTCACCACTCAACAGTAAAAAGACAACAAAGTAAAAAAATGTGCAAAGAATGTGAATAGACAGTTCTCCAAAGAAGGCATACAAGTAGCCAATAAGCATGTGAAGAGATGGTCAGCATAATTAGCCATCAGGGAAATACAAATCAAAACCACAATAAGATACAAGTTCACTAGTTCTGGAATGGCTATGTTTAAAACAATAATAACAAATGTTGGTTAGAATGTGTAGAAATCATATCTGTTTTTCTCTTGATTTAACTTCAGTTCAGTTCAGTCGCTCAGTCGTGTCCAACTCTTTGCAACTCCATGAATTGCAGCACGCCAGGCCTCCCTGTCCATCACCAACTCCCGGAGTTCAAACTCATGTCCATTGAGGCAGTGATGCCATCCAGCCATCTCATCATCTGTCGTCCCCTTCTCTTCCTGCCCTCAATCCCTCCCAGCACCAGAGACTTTTCCAATGAGTCAACTCTTCGCATGAGGAGTTTCAAAGTATTGGAGTTTCAGCTTTAGCATCAGTCCTTCCAAAGAACATCCAGGACTGATCTCCTTTAGAACGGACTGGTTGGATCTCCTTGTAGTCCAAGGGACTCTCAAGAGTCTTCTCCAACACCATAGTTCAAAAGCATCAATTCTTCAGCACTCAGCTTTCTTCACAGTCCAAA
>NW_011495018.1:28221762-28263740 GCF_000754665.1 Bison bison bison
TCAGCACTCAGCTTTCTTCACAGTCCAAATTTCACATCCATACATGACCACTGGAAAAACCATAGCCTTGACTAGACGGACCTTTGTTGGCAAAGTAATGTCTCTGCTTTTGAATATGCTATCTAGATTGGTCATAACTTTCCTTCCAAGGAGTGTCTTTTAATTTCATGGTTGCAATCACCATCTGCTGTGATTTTGGATTTAACTTAAAGTTATGTAATTGTTTCCTCTTCTATTAAATTATAAGTTCCTGGGACAGATCTTAAAAGTATATCTCATTTTGTTGGGCTTCCCTTTATTGCACTTCACAGATCTTGTGTTTTCTACAAATTGAAGACTCATGCGAACTCTACATTTTCAGATGGTGGTTAGCGTGTTTTTGTCAGGTGAGTATATGCTCCTCGGTTCTGTCTCGTCACAACAAAGATTAGGAGTGACGGACATTAAAGCCCTCGGCGTGTCACAGCTCTCGGGTCTTGGACAGACTGTGTTATAGCTCTCAGGTCTCGAATGGACCGTGTTATAGCTCTTAGACAAATTAGTGTTATAGCTCCGTGTTTCAGCTCTATTTTATTTAGATAATAACAGGAAAATCCATCTTCGAGGTGTGAGGGCATGTTGACCCAAAGATGCGAAGACAAGAGCGCCCCAGAGTGCGGGAGAGAGAAGGAGCCCCAGCCCTTTGGCTCCTCTTTTTATGTTTTTCTCTCCCTGGGCCTGTCCTATGTAAATTGGGCCAGCCAGGAGTGTTGTTTGTTTTACCTGAGGTCCTCACTCCGGTCCTCAGACCTTCCTTTGTTCTATTTTCTCGGGCTTTTCTCTTCCTTATCTTTTAGCCACCGCCATTCTGGACTCCTTTTCCCTATTCTAACTACCTAACATTTTAATTAAGGTACATTATTGGGCTCCAAAATCACTGTGGATGGTGACTGCAGCCATGAAATTAAAAGAGGCTTGCTTCTTGGAAGAAAAGCTATGACAAACCTAGACAGAGTATTAAAAAGCAGAGACATCACTTTGCAGCAAAGGTCCGCTTTGCTGCAACTATTGAAGCCCTCACGCCCTAGAGCCTGTGCTCTGCAACGAGAACCCACTGCAGTGAGAAACCTGCTCACTGCAACTAGAGAAAGCTCGTGCACAGCAATGAAGACCCAGTGCAGCCAAAATAAATAAATAAATAAATAATTTTTAAAATGGTTTAAGTATGGGGTAAATATAACTTTTATATGCACCAGAAAACAAAAAATTCATATGACTCACTTTATTGCAATATTTGCTTTATTGCAGTAATCTGGAACTGAGCTCAAAACCTTTGAGGTACACTCTGTATAAAATTTTTAATCTCTAATGATTAACAGATTAAAAACTAACATTGCCATTGTTACAATGTGTAAAAAGATTGGGGATGGGAGGGGAGGGGAGGCAGCTGCTGAACGTTCTGTGACCAAGGAATTTTCATATAATCACACAGGTGTACATTTTGCAACTGATTTGTCTTGGAAGACTCACAACAAACCTATATTATTCAAGCTAGACATCTGGACATAGGAGTCTTCTCATTACCTGATAGTGTGAGTAGAGATGTATATAATATTCCAGAAGACATTATAACAATACAGTGAGCAGCTACTTTTCTTACTATTGTAGAACACAGAATTTCAGAAATGGTTCACCAATATCTTTTACACCGTGGCTTTCATATCTCCATTTCCAGGTAGGCTGGAAGAAAATGAATAGACAGTTCTCCAAAGAAGGCATACAAGTGGCCAATAAGCACATGAAGAGATGGTCAGTATCATTAGCCATCAGGGAAATACAAATCAAAATAACGGCACCTAAGTCACCAGTGTGAGCTACATCATGTGCGAGGCAGCATTACTACCCCAAAGAAGCTTCAAAACTAATCTGGGGCAATTTGCCAGCAAGCACAAGTAGGACACCCAAAGGAGTCTCAAGTTCCAGATGCAGCTCCAGGACATGTGTGCCACCATTGGGATGGGTCCCCTGATTTACGGAAAATGATTTTGGTCTGAGATGCTGGGCATACAGATTATCAAAGTGTGCCTAGCCTTGAAGCACCAGAATGGAAGTTTGAGAACTTTGGAGGAACTGCTACATCAACAGGTTTTATAGGGAAGGGAAAAATTCAATCCAGATGTCAGCCAAGACAACTTGATAAGGGTCATCAAGCAAATAAAGGCCCATGGCACTGGCTTCAGCATTACCCCTGTGGGTGGCACTACCATATTCACTCTGTTCCAGCTGAGCTCAATATGAATTACAAACAATGAGGTGCTAGAGCTGGCAGGGAAGAATGGCTACAGGACCACCAGTGAGACAAAAGCCAGTCTTGAATGGGAGACAGAGTGATAACTACAAGTGCTGGAACACATGCTGATGGCAGGGCTGGCCTGCCTAGCCAGCCTCTACAGCAAACTACTGTCTTCCAGCTCTCTTCACTGACCTCCCCTCTCAGATTACAGCTCAGAAGGCCAGAGAATTCCTCTCCTGAATCTAGGAATGTGGAAGGCAGCACAGCAGGATGCAGGAAGGAGAGAGCGAGCAGCTATTGACTGGTGAATAAAACCTGAACCAGGAATTACCTGACTGTCCAGTGGTTAGAACCCAGTGCTTTCACTGCTGAGGTCCAGGTTCTACCCCTTGTCATCCGAGAACTAAGATCCCACAAGCCATATAGCACAAACGGAGAAAAAAAAAAATTCTGAACAATTTTGCTTAAAAAAAAATAGAATAAATAAAACAGATTCAGAAATTTTAATGGTGATGGAACAAACAAGAACATAAAAGCTGCTACTATAAATATGCTTTATATCTTCAAAAAGATAGAGGAAAACCTGACCAAGATAATTAAAGAAGTGGAAGATAAAGGAAAGATCCAAATGAAACCTCTAGATATGAAAAACATAGTATCTGAAATGGAAAATACACTGGATGGAATAAAAGCAGATGCTGAAGATTGGTGATTAGAAGAAACAGAAATAGAAACTAAGCAAGGTGAAGTACAGAGACAGAAAAAAATGAACAGAATACCATTTGTGTATGGACTAATATTAAGCAGACTGACATATATGTAATATCTCAAGAGGATCCCATTAAGAGAGAAGATGCATGAAAAAAGGCTTAGAAAAAAATATTTAAAGACAAAATGACCATAAATTTTCCAGATTTGCTGAAAGCTATAAAATTCATGGATCCAAGAAGCTTAATGAATCCCAAGCAGAATAAACCTGGGGAAAACCACATCATATTATGTCACAATAAAATTTCTGAAACCACTGACAGAGAGAAAACATTAAAAGCAGCCAGAGAAAAAAGACATATTTCTTACAAAAGAATCAATATACGAATGACATAGAATTCTTATCAGAAATTATACAAACCAGATCTTACACAAAAACCCAAATGAATTTTTTGGCCAACCCAATATATTTTACCCCAATAAGAAAATTAAAGGAAAAAGAACTATTTTTTTAAGACAAAGATGAGAAAATTCATCACTGGGATTTTGATGAATGACAAAATTACTGGTCTAAAAGAAATACGAAAGGAAGTTCTCACTGCTTCCAAATGATACCATGTGGAAATGTGGATCTACACAACATAATGAAAAGTGTCAGAAATAGTAAATATGAGTAAACATAAAATACACTTAATATTTAATCTCTTCAAAAGATAATTGGTTCTTTAAAGCAAAAATTACAACAGGATTTATAGTACATGTAAAAGAAAAATGTATGATCACAGTAGCACAAAAGAGGAAAAAAATTACTGCTGTACTGTTTTATAGTACACATGAAGTGATACATTATTTGAAGGTAGACTGATATTTAAAGATTGTATTTTATAGGGAATTCCCTGGTGACCAGGTGGTTAGGACTGTGCACTTTCACTGTCCTGGCCAAGCTTCAATCCCTGGTCAGGAAACTAAGATCAAAGTTCCCCCCTAAGCCATACAAGATGACCAAAAAAAAAAAAAATCTATTTTATAAACTGTAGAGCAACAACTAAAGAAATAAAGATACAACTAATAAGCCAATAATGAAGACAAAATAGAATCACAAAAAAATTCAATCTGAAAGAAATCAGGGAGACAATAAAAAAGGAACAAAGAGAAGATTGGGCAAATAGGAAGTAACTGAAAGATGGTAGTTTCAAACTCAATCATGTTGATAATTACATTAACTTTAAATGTAGTAAACACCCCAATCAAAAGGCAAGGAAGGTCAGATTGGATCCAAAAACCAAAACCAAAACTATAGAGTTTCTTGTCTATAAGAAACTCACTTAAATATAAAGAAACATATGGTTAAAAGTAAAAAGATGAGAGAATGTATATTATACAAATAAGAACCAAATGAAAGTCAGAACGGCTATATTAAAAATAAGAAATAGACAAATCTGCAATTATAGTTGGAGATTTTAGCACTTTTCCCTAAGTAACTGATAGTAAAGCTAGACAGAAAATCAGTAATAATATAAATTTGAAGAACACTATCAACCAATTTGATTTTTTAAATTCTTATTTATTTCTCTTTAGCTGTGCTGTCTTCACTGCTGTACAGGCTTTTTTCTAGTTGTGGCAAGCAGGGGCTACTCTCCAGTTGCAGTGCGTGGGCTTCCCTTATTGCAGAGCACAGGCACTAGGGTGCACAGGCTTCAGGAGTTTCCACTCCTGGGCTCTAGAGCACAGTCTCAATAGTTGTGGCACAAGGGCTTACTGTAGAACATACTGTTCTGCAGTATGTGGGATCTTTCCAGATCAGGGATGGAACCTGTGTCTTCTGCACTGGCAGGCAGATTTTTTACTACTGAGCCAGCAGGGAAGCCCCATCAATTTGATTTTAGTGACATTTATGGAACATCACCAACTCCAAACACATTATTCTCAAGTGCGCATGAATCATTTACCAAGAAAGACTATGTGCATATTTGTGGTAAATTGCTTTAGTTGTAACTGACTCTTTGTGACCTCATGGACCGAAGCCAGCCAGGCTCTTCTGTCCACGGGATTCTCCAGGCAAGAATACTGGAGTGGGTTGCCATGCCCTCCTCCAGGGGAATCTTCCCAATCCAGGGATAGAACACATTGGTTAAGTCTCTTGCATTGGCAGGCAGGTTCTTTACTACTAGCACCAGCTGGGAAGCCCCAGGTAGACTATAATCTAGGCCATAAGACAAATCTGAATAAATACAGTTTGGCAATGTGTTATAAAACTAAACTTTCTCTTAATCATACAATTTGGCACTCATGCTCCTTGGTATTTATCCAAATGAGTTGAAAACTTATGTCTACACAAAAACCTGCACATAAATGTTTACACACTTGAACTTAGCCAAAAGGCCAAGAAGCAACTGCACGTAAGTATTTATAGCAGCTTTATTCATAATTACCCAAACTTTGAAATAACCAAGATATCCTTCAACACATAAATAGGAAAAAAAAAAACCAGTGGCACATCCATATAATGACTATTATTCAGCAATAAAAGGAATGAGCTATCAAACCGTGACAAGATATGGAATAAACTTGAATGTATTTTACTAAGTGAAAGAAGCCAGCTCAAAAGTCTACATACTGTATGAGTCAAACTATTTGACAATTCAGAAAAGGTAAAACCACAGAGACAGTACAAAAATCAGTGTTGCCAGGGGTAGGTAGGAAAGAGGGAAGAATGGAAAGAACACAGAGAATTTTTAGGGCAATTAAGCTACTCTGTATGAATAACTTAAGGTGGCATCTCTTGTCACAGAGCACAGGCTCTAGGCGCTCAGGCTTCAGTAGTTGCGACTTGTGGACTCAGTAACCGTGGTGCATGGCCTTCAGTTACTCTGTGACATGTGGAGTCTTTCTAGACCAGGAATCAAACCCGTGTCTCCTGCAATGGCTGGTGGATTCTTATCAACTGTACCCCCAGGAAAGTCCTGACATTTTTTTAATTGGCGTTCTTGGACTTGAATTGTTTTTTAAATTGGAGTATAGTTGCTGTAGCCCACAAATTGCATGGTGTGGCAAAAACAATTTTTTTGGAAAGAAATAGAGGTATATATTTTGAAAGTTGCAGGAGATTTTAAGAGTAATTAAGATAAAATATGCATTTAAAAAATATATTTTGAAAACAGAGGGAGTCATAGTAAATGAGGTAAAGTATGCATCCAAAGAATAGCAAGGAGAAATAAGAAAGCCTTCCTTAGTGATCAATGCAAAGAAATAGAGGAAAACAATAGAATGGGAAAGACTAGAGATCTCTTCAAGAAAATTAGAGATACCAAGGGAACATTTCATGCAAAGATGGCACAAAAAAGGACAAAAACAGTATAGATCTAACAGAAGGAAAAGATATTTAGAAGAGGTGGAAAGAATACACAGAACTATACAAAAAAGATCTTCAGGACCCAGATAACCATGATGGTGTGATCACTCACCTAGAGCAAGACATCCTGGAATACGAAGTCAAGTGGGCGTTAGGAAGCATCACTATGAACAAAGCTAGTGGAGGTGATGGAATTCCAGTTGAGCTATTTCAAATCCTAAAACATGATGCTGTGAATGTGCTGCATTCAATATGCCAACAAATTTGGAAAACTCAGCAATGGCCACAGGACTGGAAAAGGTCAGTTTTCATTCCAATCCCAAAGAAAGGTAATGCCAAGGAAAGTTCAAACTACCACACAATTGTACTCATCCCACATGCTAGCAAAGTAATACTGAAAATTCTCCAAGTGAGGCTTCAACAGTACATGAACTGAGAACTCAAGATGGTCAAACTGGATTTAGAAAAGGCAGAGGAACCAGAGATCAAATTGCCAGCATCTGTTGGGATGAAGAAAAAGCAAGAGAATTCCAGAAAAACATCTACTTCAGCTTTATTGACTATGCCAAAGCCTTTGACTATGTGGATCACAACAAACTGTGAAAAATTCTTAAAGAGATGGGAATACAAGACAGACCACCTTACCTGCCTCTTGAGAAGTCTATATGCAGGTCAAGAAGCAACAGTTAGAATCTGACATTGAACATCGGACTGGTTCCAAATTGGGAAAGAGTACATCAAGGCTGTATATTGTCACCCTGCTTATTTACCTTATAATGCAGAGTACATCATGTGAAATGCTGGGCTGGATGAAGCACAAGCTGGAATCAAGATTGCCAGGAGAAATATCAATAACCTCGGATACCCAAATGACAACACCCTTGTGGCAGAAAGTGAAGAGGAACTAGAAAGCCTCTTGATGAAAGCGAAAGAGGAGAGTGAAAAAGCTTGCTTAAAACTCAACATTAAAAAAAATGAAGATCATGGCATCTGGTCCCATCACTTCATGGCAAATAGATGGGGAAACAATGGAAACAGTGACAGACTTTATTTTCTTGGGCTCTAAAACCATTGCAGATGGTGACTGCAGCCATGAAATTAAAAAAACTCTTGTTTCTTGGAAGAAAAGCTATGCCCAACCTAGACAGCGTATTAAAAGCAGAGACAAAGGGCCATCTAGTCAAAGCTATGGTTTTTCCAATAGTCATGTATGGCTGTGAGAGTTGGACCATAAAGAAGGCTGAGCACTGAAGAAATGATGCTTTTGAACTGTGATGTTGGAGAAGACGCTTGAGAGTCCCTTGGACTGCAAGGAGATCCAGCCAGTCAATCCTAAAGGACATCAGTCCTGAATATTCATTGGAAGAACTGATGCTGAAACTGAAGCTCCTGTACTTTGGCCACCTGATTTGAAGAACTAACTCATTGGAAAAGCCCCTGATGCTGGGAAAGATTGAAGGCAGAAGAAGGGGACAACAGAGGAAGAGATGGTTGGATGGCATCACCGACTTGATGAACATGAGTTTGAGTGAGCTCCGGGAGTTGGTGATGGACAGAGAAGTCTGGCGTGCTACAGTCCATGGGGTTGCAAACAACTGGACATGACTGAGCAACTGAACTGAACTGATGCATCTGAAAGGAATACTTTTCGTGAATATTTCTTTGAAAAGAAAGGAAGTCCAGAGACTTCCCTGGTGGTCCAGTGGTTAAGACTTTACATTCGCAATGAAGGGGGCACAGGTTTGATCCCTGGCCAGAAATTAAGATCCAGAATGTTGCCCAGTGCAGCACAACTCCCCACCCCCTGCCAAAAAAAAAAAAAAAACAAACAAGAAAGGAAGGAAGTCCTAGCGTTATATTCTAAGTGTTCAGCATAATGAAATATGACCTAGGAGTTTCTTCAATTAGGGGATTGGCAGATTCCCCTCATCAGACTATTTTCATAGACCTCACCCTTCCTGTAATAGGTCACATTTATAGTCACACCCAGATCTCTAAACTGAGATAGGAATGGAGTTATTATTTGAAGTCAGAACAGCTGTCAACAGCTCTGCACACCATCAGCTTTTGTTTCAACTGCTATCGCTGGCCTGCTGGCTATTGCTTGGCTGGCTGCTGTCACCCTGTTGCCCACAGGCCAATGCCCACATTGCGGCCAATTAATCATCATGGGGCTCAGCTCCTGCTGACCTCGTCTTTTCTTCAGTTTCATGGCTGCCTGACTGGGCACTACCTCAGCAGCTGCAGTTGCTGCCAATCTCCTCTGACCTGCCAATCTTTAGTTCTCAAAACTCTCTGGACAAAGGTAATTTTTCTATTACAACCAGATGGGATTCCCAAAGCAAGGATTTGAGATCCTAAAGACTCAGGATATCAACTATATCTCAATTAAAAAAAAAAAAAAAAGACCCAGGATGCTCCTTGACACTACAGATCCCTCTTCACTGAACATACAGATTCTCTGAGAGGCCATCAGAAGGTGTCAGGCTTCCTGACCACTACAGAGCCATATAGTCCATGCAGTCTAGAAACACCAGCAAAGAGACATTATATAATCAGGAATTCTTCCATAGGAAGATAATAAATACTATCATCTCTGTTTTCAGACTTTGTGGACATCCTATATACAGACTGGAACCACTGCCCTGAATGAAATCCAGTTCTGTTCTCCCATCCAGTCCACTCCAGCAGATTCCAGAAAACAATGTATCTTTCAAGGTTTCCAGTCATTCTCTTTTTTCAGAAACCCTCAGGCCATCTGGCAGCTCATATTTGAATTCTAAATATGGGTCAGGTTCCAGTTCTCACCTTCCAGGACTCCTCAGTTCAGTTCAGTCAGACTCCTCAGTTCAGTTGCTCAGTTGTGTCTGACTGTTTGTGACCCTATGGACTGTAGCACACCAGGCTTCTCTGTCACCAACTCCCGAAGTTCACTCAAACTCATGTTCATCAAGTCGGTGATGCCATCCAACCATCTCTTCCTCTGTTGTCCCCTTCTTCTGCCTTCAATCTTTCCCAGCATCAGGGGCTTTTCCAATGAGTTAGTTCTTCAAATCAGGTGGCCAAAGTACGGAAGCTTCAGTTTCAGCATCAGTTCTTCCAATGAATATTCAGGACTGATTTCCTTTAGGATTGACTGGCTGGATCTCCTTGCAGTCCAAGGGACTCTCAAGCGTCTTCTCCAACATCACAGTTCAAAAGCATCAATTCTTCAGTGCTCAGCCTTCTTTATGGTCCAACTCTCACAGCCATACATGACTATTGGAAAAACCATAGCTTTGACTAGATGGACCTTTGTCCCTGTTTTTTAATATGCTGTCTAGGTTGATCATAGGTCCTTTAATTTTATGGCTGCAGGACTCCTAGGCCTCTGCATATCTCATGTTTCAGTACCAACATCCCAGGACCCTTTAAAAAGCCCAGTAGTAATGAGTTGATTGGCTGTAATCTATAGAATTGTGGTGTTGGAGAAGACTCTTGAGAGTCCCTTGGACTACAAGGAGATCAAACCAGTCAATCCTAAAATAAATCAGTCTTGACTACTCATCAGAAGGAACTGATGCTGAAACTGAAGCTCCAATAATATTTTGGCCACCTGATGTGAAGAACTGACTGACTGGTAAAACCCTGATGCTAGGAAAGACTGAAGGCAGGAGAAGGGCATGACAGATGAGATGGTTGGATGGCATCACTGACTCAATGGACATGAGTTTGAACAAGCTCTGGGAGATGGTGAAGGACAGAGAAGCCTGGCGTGCTGCATGCAGTCCATGGGGTCAGAGTTGGACACGACTGAGCGACTGAACTGAACTGAAGCTTCATCTAGAGTCTAGATTCCTATAGAGTGCAAGCACCCCACCTACTGGCCTCTTCAGTAACTGCAGACAGCGTAAGCCAGCTCTGCATGGTGCTGCTGCTGCTGCTAAGTCACTTCAGTCATGTCCGACTCTGTGCGACCCCATAGACGGCAACCCACCAGGCTTCCCCGTCCCTGGGATTCTCCAGACAAGAACACTGGAGTGGGTTGCCATTTCCTTCTCCAATGCATGAAAGTGAAAAGTCAAAGTGAAGTCGCTCAGTCGTGTCCAACTCTAGCAACCCTATGGACTGCAGCCTACCAGGCTCCTCCATCCATGGGATTTTCTAGTCATAAGTACTGGAGTGGGGTGCCATTGCCTTCTCCGCTGCATGGTGCAGGGGGTGGGAACTGTTGTTGGCAGGGATTTTGCTTTCACTGCAGCTGTGTTGGGCTTCCCAGTTGATGCTAGTGGTAAAGAATCTGACTGTCAAGTAGGAGACAAAGCTCAATCCTTGAGTTGGTCAGATCACCTAGAGTAGGAAATGGCAACCCACTCCAGTATTCTTGCCTGGAAAATTCTACAGACAGAGGAGCCTGGCAGGCCACAGTCCATGGGGTTGCAGAGTTGGAAATGACTGAAGTGACTTAGCACACAGCTGTGTGAGTGCCTGGTGCACTGAATTGGACTGGCAAGGCCCTAACAAAATCATGTGAACAAAGTAAAGTACTAATCCCTGACTTGGGTATAAAAAGTCATTGCTACTGAATCCTCAGTAAGGTTATCTTGCCGTACTTACCATACACCCTCCAACTGATCCATCTTCAAGGCTCTCTTCTCCCATTGGAAACACTTCCTCTTCCTTGCATGATATGTGTTCTTCACACCTGGCTGCTGCTACTCTCCTCAGAATTCTGGACCAAGGCTGGTCAAGTCTTTTCTTACTTGTCCCCCTGGGGGTACTGTGCTAGCCCTTGGTGAAAGGACTCAGCATGATGTACCGAACTGTTTCCATCCCTGGCTTCCCTTATTAGACACAGCTCTCAGGGAGTTCTATGGCTGTACATAATAGGTACTCAGTGTTGGATACAGATAAACTTTTAGAGAGATCTGAGCTCTTGTCTCACATGTGCCACTAAGCTGCAAGTTTTTATCAACCCTAAGCAAATAATAAATCCCAGCAGTTCTCAAAATTTTGCCTCGAGAGGTATCTGGCAATATCTGGAGCCATTTTTGGTTGTCCAAACTAAGGGATGCTACTGGTATCTAGAGGGCAGAGGCCAGGGATGCTGGTACACATGCTTCAACACACAGTACAGCTCTCCATAAAGAATTACCTGGCCTCAAATAATACGGTTGAGACACCATGATCTAGTTAATATTCACTTAACAGGGTTTGGGGCTTACTTGATAGCTCAGTTGGTAAAGAATCCACCTGCAATGCAGGAGACCCCAGTTTGATTCCCGGGTCGGTAAGAACCTCTGGAGAAGGGATAGGCACTCCAGTATTCTTGGGCTTCCCTTGTGGCTCAGCTGGTAAAGAATCTGCCTGCAATGTGGAAGACCTGGGTTCGATCCCTGGGTTGGGAAGATCCCCTGGAGAAGAGAAAGGCTACCCACTTCAGTATTCTGGCCTAGAGAATTCCATGGACTGTGTAGTCCATGGGGTCACAAAGAGTTGGCAATGACTGAGTGACTTTCACTAACAGGGTTGAGTGACAGTGAGGATATAACCTGTGAAACATAAAGGCACGGAAAGATGTTGGAAAGTCTTCCGCCTTGTGTCCATGTGAAGGACACTGCAGAGGAGCATGAGCTATCATGTGTGCGACTCACTGAACATGTGGATTTCAGCCACACTGCCAGAACCCATCAGCAACAGGTGGGAATTCAGGTCCCTGAAACTAAACAATGAAATGGATAAATTATATCATACGTGGTACATACGATGGAGTGCAGCCTTGGAAAAGATCCTGCTACATGCTACATGAGTAACCCTGATAACATCACGCTAAGTGCGAAAGGACATATAAACTCTGCTATCACTCGTACGAACTATCTAGTCAAGATCAGTCATCTGTTGCACTACAATGTCAATATACTGCCACATGCCACAACATGAGCCAACCCGAAGACATCATGCTAAGTGGAAAAGGACAAATAAAGTCTGCTTGTACTCATATGAACTATCTGGTCAAAATCATAGCAATCTGTTGTACTACATGTTAATATACTTAACACTACTGAACCATACACTTAAAACTGATTAAGATGGCAATTTAAATGTTTTTTACCACAATTTAAAAAAACTGAGCATGATCATTTATCCAAGTGGCAAAAGTCAATTTGGTTAAGTGTTGGCAAGAGGGTAAGCTAAAAGGTACTTTAAGTGTTGTTGGAACTACAAGTTGTTACAGTGGTTTTGGAGGATAGTGATGAATAAACTAAAAGTACATAGCCTTTGACCCAACACTCTTAGGAATACTTCCTATAAAAATACCCACACAAATACTCACATACAATTGTCTCATGTATAAAATATCCACTGCAGCACTATTTAGAATAACAAAATACAAAAACAACCCAAACAGCTACCAATAAGATACTAGCTAAAATAATCTGAGCTATTTCCATACAATGGGGTACCATGCAGCCATTAAAAATGAGCTCTAAAGTTATGAGACACCGCATATAGCGAGCTTCTCCATGTGTGAGGAGAAACGGGAGAGGACATGCATAGAGAAATTCTGGAAAGAGAAAAGAAACAAGTCCTAGAAAACATGGATAAAATGGAAATTTAAATTTTTACCTTATACTACTAGATCTAGTAAGTACATTTGAAAATAAAAGCATAAAAGGAAGAAAAATTACCCACTCGTTTCTTTTCAAATAGTCTTTAGATCAGTGGTTTTCAGGTCTCTTCAGCATCACCTGCCTGGGAGCTTAAAAAAAATCCAAACTCCCAGAATCCACCAGAGAGCACTAGGATCTGACTCAATTGGTCAGCAGATGGGTCCCAGGGCATCGGTGTTTTCAGAAGATCCCCAGATAGTCCTAACTTTCAGCCAGTGTTGTGAAATTACTGATTTAGCCAGGGCTTAAGCAAACTGTAAAACATGACAGGAAACATTATATCCTTTGTGATCACATAGTCTGTCACTTGTGTCTTTGAGCCCTTTAAAAAATGTAAAAGCCATTCTTAGCTCCTGGTCAACTGGATCCGGTCCATGGCCCATTTTGCCAACCACCAGTTTTAGACCACCCAAAGGCTGGACTTACAGCCTGAACAAGATACCATGACACAAGGTACAGTCAGGAAGGTAGAGTCCACAGTGAGCCTCCAGAGGTCTGAACCCTAGCCCTCTAACTGGCACCCAAGTTGTTCTGAGTAGGAGGTAGGAGGGCTTTGGATTCACACTAGTAAAACTCCCAAAACAAATATAAACCATTCAGTTTATTATTTTGTAGTTAAGATGTAGAACTTTCACCATGCAGACTTTATACGTATGTCAGCATACTTTCTTCCTAGCGGCAGTTACACAGAAAACCAGGTTATCAGGTTACTTGTAACCCAAACAAGGGGAGGCTAACCTTAACTTAGGGCTTCCCTGGTGGCTCAGACAGTAAAGCGTTTGTGTGAAATGTAGGAGACCCGGGTTCGATCCCTGGGTTGGGAAGATCCCCTGGAGAAGGAAATGGCAACCCACTCCAGTATTCTTGCCTGGAAAATCCCATGGACAGTAATTTACACCTCATCTATAAAGTTAGGGCACGCATTCCCAACACAAGGACAGCCCAGCACCAGAGAACTTGGGAGAGACTGGAGAACTCAACTTTCCTCCTCACTTGCTCTGTGAGCACTGCCAACGTTAATCTCCTACAGTTCTACAATCAGCCTGCATGCCCCAAGAGCCGTATCTCTGCTCACAGGCTTTTTATTGTTTACTGACAGTAAGGTTCTAAAGGGAGCATATGAGTTTCTCCCATGTACCAACTACAAGACACAATAACCCTGTTAGAATGCTCTCCCAACCCCACTCTAACTCAAGTAATAACAGATAAAATGCTTTGTAAAGGTTCTTCTATTAGTGTATACGTAGGTTACCTATAAATTCACCTGACTAATGTAACCTAATTCCTACTGAGGTTTTTCATTATAGATTTCTTCCTTCACTTTCTTGATCAGTGACTCCCAAACATGTAACAAGTTAATCAAACTATTTTGTGTCACCACACTACCAAGACAGAAATACCAAGTGATATGTGCTTTTCAGATTAAATTTTGCGCTTTAAAATGTAAAAAAACTGAGAAGATATAGTCCTCAGAAGCCAATCAAAAATTATCTTTGAACAATAAAAAAGTTTATGCTTTTAAATTAATAAACATATATTGCAAACATTATGTGATAATAAAAATACAAAAAATATGCAGACTGACCCCAGGGCATTCACACATTAGAATTTTGTCTGAAATAAAACAATGACTTTTATCCTCCAAAGTAGGTAAGTCCATGCTGGCTGAAGATTTCAGTCCTAGACCCCATAAATGAGGTACACAGTTCATGCTTAACAGATATATACATTAACAATGGTTAATGTTAACTGCCCCTCATCAGGGCTCTGATGGGTAGGAAGGATGAAAAGTGGACACCAGCACTCACATAGGCAGAGTTCTCCAATTATAAAAATTCTTACATGTGACCTTTACCAAGTCTTGGGAGATAGCTAAGATTTTAATCTGTGGGAACCCACCTCTGAAAACCACAACAAAAATCAATAAGAAATGATTTAATAGGAAATATACAAATTTCTCAGACTTTCACAGAACATGGAGGGAATGACAACTAAAATTGTTCTTAAAAATGAACACTCTTTGTCCTTGCTACCCAACACTCAAAAAACAAATCTGTACAAAACCACGAACACAAAAAAGGACCTTAGAGGGTGTTACAGTGCAGAGTCTTCAGACCTATTCTAAGCTGTTCTCTTCACCAAGACCCTCCCCTGATAGAGCCTAGGATTCCCAGGTCCACTGAGGACGTTGAGTGGGCACACCCTTGTTGTGCCATAGACGGCCCATGGTCACTCGCTGTCAAACTTAACAGAGTTGACTTGGACAGAGATGGAGCCTCCCCGGTAGCTGCCCCGCTTCTTCTTGGTTTTCTCATGCCGGAAGGATTTGCCTTTGGTGAACTTCAGAACCTGATTGGCTCGCTCCCCCCAGTCTCCAGCTGCACCCCGCTGGTAAGCAGAAAGAGGTGGTTAGCGCACAGAAGGGCAACCCCAGGGCCCTGTCATTTCTTGCTCCAGGCAACTCAAACTCAGAGAACCTATCAACCAGGACCAAACGCTGTACTCTCTCCCACCCCACCCCACCCCCTCAAGGATGGTGAAGACCCCTCGTTTTCCTCACCTTGGCATCAAAGGAATTGTCTGCCACTCGAGCATCCACCTCGATCTCCTCTTCCCTGATCCTTCGGAATGGGGAGGATGCCCTTCGTTCTCCCTGGGGAAGAATGGAGTAGGAAATTCAGGATGGAGCAGTCATGGAACAAAAAGGCCCTCCTGAGCTATACACTAGAGTGTGTGTGCCACGCCAGGCAAAGAGCTGTCCAGATGATCTGCAGTTTTTGTCTACTCTAAAAGCTGGCTCCTGAGAGGAAAACAAGACAACCTACCTTCTTCCTTTTAGGAAATGTGTTGGGGGTCTGAGGCTTTATCTTCTTTGCTGGAGGAGTCTCTGCCTCCTTAGCAGCCTCATTCTTCTTCTTCTTCTTTTCTGAACCTACAGAACAGAAAGCCAGGCTCAGGAAACCAGTTTCCTATCCCCTCCTCCCAGGCTCCCACACTTGAGGGCCTCCAACCAACTGGAAGCTGGTCAGGGGCTTTGGCTTCCTAATCCACTCCTCTAGAGTACAGCCCATTCTGGTTTAGGGGACAAACCCAGGAGGCAGGTTTTTTGGATACAGACCTGGCTTAGCAACCGCCACTGCTGCCTTTTTCTTCTCCTCCTCCTCCTCGTTGCTGCCCCTGTCTGCTTTTCCATTCTGGGCAGTCAGTGCAGAGGTGCCATTGGCCTTGGTGGCCTGCGGTCTTGGAGTGCCCTTGCCCTTGGGCTCCTCCTCCTCCTCACTGGAGTCATCAGAGGAACAACTGCTGCTGCTCTCGGCCTTTGCTTTCTTCCCGGAGGCTGGTTTGGAAGGGGCTACGGCTCCTACCTCCTTCCGTGGCTTTTTAGCTGGGGGTTTAGGCGTCTTCTCTTCTTCCTCTTCCTCACTGCTGGAGCTGTCTGAATCCGAGCTGCTGCCCCCAGCACCCTGAGAGCTCTGATTGGCAGGCAAAGACAGGGCTGCTTTGACTGTCGCCTTGGACTTAGGGGTGGCTACAGTCTTCTTCGTCTCCTCCTCGTCACTAGAACTGCTCTCCTCCTCACTGGAGCTGCTGTCAGCCTTTCTGGTTAGAGGCTTCTGGACACTGCCCGCAGCCTGCTTGGGAGTGGCGGCTAACTTAGCTGCAGGCTGCTTGGGAGTGGCGGCTGGTTTACTTGAGGGATTCTTGGTGGTACCAGCTGGCTTGGCAGGAGCTTCATCCTCAGAACTGTCGGAGTCTAGACAGGGAGGTTAGAGTGAATAGGTCCCCGAATCAGGCTAAAGGGGGCCCTTGGAGCTACCATCGCCCTGAGGGCCTCCTACACTACACCGTCCTTACCCGAGCTGTCTGAAGAGCTCTCTGCTGCCTTCTTTGCTGGAGCTGCTTTAGTAGCTGCCTTGGCGATGACTGCCTTAGCTGGAGGTTTCTTTTCTTCCTCAGAACTTGAATCTTGAGAGAAGCAATGGCATTAGGCTGGGTCCAGAGTCCCACCAGAGGCAAGTAAAAGAAGTGTAGGGAGTTCCCTGGTGGCCTAGTGATTAGGACTCTGGGCTTTCACTTCCATGGCCCGGGTTCGATCTCTGGTCAGGGAACTGAGACCTCCGCAAGACATGTGACACAGCCAAAAACAACAAGGATGCAAAGACCCACACAGAGCATCAGCCCTGTGGTGCTTCAGAGAAAAGCAGAAGGGAACAGAAGCATCTCCTTCCCTACTCCTCACACACTTCCAGACCCACCACGGGAGATGACTCACCAGACTCATCGCTGCTCTCCTCGCTGCTCTCCACAGTCTGCTGCTTCTCTGCAGCTTTCTTGGGGGACTGAGTTCCCAGGGACTTCTTGGGTGGGGGAACAGAAGGCGGGGGGACTGAGCTATAGGGACCTGTTTAAAAGGGACAGTGTGATAAAATATGTACACAAATCTTTTGATACCACTTCCTTCTAGAAATGGAGCTTAATTCCCTTTCCCTTGAGGGTGGGCTAGGATTAGTGACTCTTTCCTAACAGACTAGGGCAAGGACGATGGCATGCCATTTCTGAGTCACAAAAGGCAACTTTTGGCTTTCTCCTTTCTCTGGGACAGGCCAGCTGTCAGGCCAAGGTCCACGTGGTGACTGCAGAGGACCTCCTGCCTTTGGGCCCTCATCAGTGGTAGCTTGACTCCCCGTGTCCAGTCACCTGGTTTTTTCTTCATGGGCTTTTTCTTCTGCTCCTCTTCCTCTTCCTCACTGGAGGAGTCCTCACTGCTGGAACTCTTTTGGGCAGGTGCGGCAGCCATTTTCACTGGAGCCTTAGCCACAACTTGCTTTTTAGGTATGGTCTACATCACACAGAGAAAATCAATTACCACGGGAAAATGTTGACCCAACCACTCCTGCCAGGAAATGGAGGACTTCCACCCCCTTGTCCCCTCTTCCCTGGTAGAAATTAAGGCCTATACCTTCTTAGAGATGGCTACTGCCTTTTCCTCCTCTGAGTCATCATCACTGCTGCTGCTGCTGCTGCTGTTTCTAGCTGCTTTGCCGTTGGCAACTTTAGGTGCTGGCCGAGCTGATGTACCTAAGAAAACAGAAATAACGTGAGTGTAAAGACAGTTTTCAGACCCGCCACCTTCAGTGGCACTGCTGCCAAGATGCAGATTTTCATGAAGATCCTGAGGAGAATGACCATCACTCTTGAGGTCAAACCCTCAGCTACTACAGAAAATGAAGGGCCAAAATCCAGGATAAAAAATAATTCTTCCTGACTAGTAAAGATTGATCTCTGCTGGCAAGCAACTAGAACATGGATGTACTTTTGACTATAAAATTCAAAAGGAGTCTACATTTCACCTTACTGGTGGGACTTCATGATGGTGCTAAGAAAGGAAGAATTCTTACGTAAGTCCCAAGAACAAGCGTAAGAGAAGGAAGACGAAGCTAGGTGGCTGTCTGAAATACCATAAGGTGGATGCGAATACCCTTCAGATGATAGCTGGGCTCGAGTTTTTACAGCCAATCACTCTGACATACATTATTGTGGCAAATGTTGTCTGATCTATTGTTTCAACAAACTGTAAGACAGGTAATTGTATACTCATTAAAAACAGACATGAGCTGGATTTCCCTGGTGGTCCAGTGGTTAAGAATATACCTGCCAGCCTTCCTTCATGGCTCTGTGGTAAAAAAAACCACAACAAAAAAAAACCCACCTACCAATGCAGAAGACACAGGTTCAATCCCTGGTCTGGGAAGATCCCATATCCCTTGGGACAACTAATCCTGGGTGCCACAACTATTGAGCCCACACAACTGAAGCCCCAACACTCTACAGCCTATGCTCTGCAATAGGAGAAGCCACCACAGTAAAAAGCCTGTACATCACAACAAGGGAGCAGCCTCCATTCACCTCAACTACAGAAAGCCCATACACACAGCAAAGATCTAGTACACCCAAAAATAAATAAAGAAAAATATTTTTTAAACAGACATGAACTGGGACTTCCCTGGTGGTCCAGTGGCTAAGATTCCATGCTCTCAATGTAGGGAGCTGGGGGTTCGATCCCTGGTCAGGGAACTAGATCCCACATGCGCCAACTAAGATCTGGTGCAGCCAAATAAATAAAATAAATATTAAAAAAAAAAAAAAAAGAACATGAATTAATGAACATCAAAAGAAAGGAGTATCAAGATATTAAAGGGCTATAAAAGTCTCCTCCTATTAGCTTGGAACTTAGGAGTCTGTCAATTCTCTTGCCTTCGGAGCAAGCATAAAGGAGAAGGCTGTGGTTTACTGTATTACCAAAGGATAAATTTCCTGCCCAAGTTCAGAAATAAACCTGTCTTCCAAAAAATTTTATGATGCAAATCATTTGAATATGCCCTCTGAAGTCTTTTAAACATGTTTCCCCTCATTGCCCACTATTTCTATAGTTGAAAAAAATGAAAGTGTTAGTTGCTACTCAGACATGTCTGACTCTTTGCAACCCCATGGACTGTAGCCTGCCAGGCTCCTCTATCTATGGGGATTCTTCAGGCAAGCCTACTGGAGTGGGTAGCTATTCCCTTCTCCAGTGAATCTTCATGACCCAGGTATCAAACCTGGGTCTCCTGCATTGCAGGCAGATTCTTTACTGTCTGAGCCACCAGGGAAGCCATTTCTGTAGTTACCAGTCCCTAATTTAAAAAAATGACACCAGTCCATACCTCTAGTTCAACAACCAGTGCCATTTCATCACTGTGGTGAATGAGGAATTTTCACACCAGTCCCCAGAGCAACCTGGTCCCCAGCCCAGCCTCTTGGGAACAAAAACAATACCTGGTTTGGGTGGGGCTTTAGCCTGAGTTTTCACTGCCACAGGCGTTGTCTTTGGCTTCTGATTCTTTGGTGGCTCGTCCTCTGAGCTTGAGTCAGAATCGGAATCAGAGCTCTCAGCCTTCTTAGGAGGAGCTTTGACTGTCTTGGCCTGTGGCTTAACTCCCTTCTGTAAGAAAAGCCAGGAGAATCAGCAAGAGTTTTAGGGCACCCCAAGGACATCTTAAGATACAAAAGCAAACTCCCTAGGTGCTCCCTTTTTTAGGCATTGTTCCTGACATTCCCTGTTTAGAGCTCCCTGCACCTGTCCACAAAACATCTTTTGCTCTTGGAGTCCCTGACAGTGTCCCAGAGAAACCCAATACTGTCAGGGATGCAGAATGGACTGAATTTCCTCTAGATTCAGGGTTCAACTTTTACCTTACAAAATCCTTTCCAAACCTCGTATTTCTACAACCTCTCTGAAAGACCTTGTAATAATCTGCTGTTGTATAACCAGCACCACCAGGCTAAAAGCCAAGATTTTAGGTTTCTTCTTTCCAATCCCTTAAGCAATTCCTTTCCTCCCCAAAGCTGCAAACCTCAACAGGCTTTTTCTTTTTGTCTCTTTCCTCCTCCTCATCACTGGATTCTTCACTGCTGCTGCTGCTGCTGCTCTCGGATGCTTTGACTGCAGCCTTTCCAGGATGCTGAAGCAGACTGGCCTGCTTGGCAGGTACAGCTGAACAAAAATACGGGTCCCAGTAAGAATCAGCCGTTTAGTACTGGGAGACTACAAATCCTCTTCCTGGAACCACAACTCCCTGCTGGGTCTTACCAGCTTTCTTAGCTGGAGGCCCCTGGTTTTCCTCCTCACTGCTGTCGTCACTGCTGTCACTGGATGAAGTCTTCTTAGCCACTGGTCCATTTGCCTGTAACTTCCGCTTTGGAGCCTTGGTGGACCTGCTGAGGCAGATTAGGCTAACTTCTGGGGAACAGGACCTTCTCAAACCAAATACAACCCAGCCTACTCACGAGAAGAAAACAGCCACACTGGCAAAGAAAAGACTTACTTGAGCCAGAAACTATAGATATCCAAGAGGGAAGTGGCGTTGGCATCCTGCTGGGTCTAGAAGAGAAAAGAGAGAGAAAGCAGGGTAAGAAAGTTTTATCCTGGTTATTCTGTGGGAGTTCAAATTTTGTGTTACTCTCTCATTAAAAGTCACTTATTTTGTCTGCTCTATCTGGTATTTACATCTCTGAAGGTTTCTCCTACTTGCATAAATTAGGAGAAAAATCTATTTATGTATTTCCAAATTTTTGATAGCAAAAAAGGGTTATTCCTGTAGTTTCTGGCATCATCTATTCCCCTGCCTGTCAATCCTATTTATCAAAGCCTTTAAAAACATGCAGTCCATTAAAAACACTGCTTTATTCTAGCAGTGTACTATCCAGGAATTTATCCTTACCCATGAAACAAACACCTACACAGGAAGATGTTTGCTGCAACCTAGTTTATAATTCCAAACCACTGGAAATCAACCATCAAGAGAAGATTAGTAAAAATCTATGCTAATTATTCTGGAGAAGGCAATGCACCCCACTCCAGTACTCTTGCCTGGAAAGTCCCATGGACGGAGGAGCCTGGTGGGCTGCAGTCCATGGGGTCACGAAGAGTAGGACATGACTGAGTGACTTCACTTTCACTTTTCACTTTCATGCACTGGAGAAGGAAATGGCAACCCACTCCGGTGTTCTTGCCTGGAGAATCCCAGGGACGAGGGAGCCTGGTGGGCTGACATCTATGGGGTCGTGCAGAGTCGGACACGACTGAAGCGACTTAGCAGCAGCAACATGCTAATTATTCAGTGCAGAACATTCAGCTGTTAATTACACTGCTTATGAATTATGAGTTGGTGTCCAAAAAAAAGGCAAGGCGTTACAGTATATACAAGAGTACAGGCTCAAAGTTAGATGAGGTGTGAAACTTACTTCTGCCGGTTAGTAATGAGTGACCCTGAGTAAATCACTTGATCTCTCTAATACTGTTTTTCTTCCCTGTAAGATAGATAATACTATACAGCACTAAGTTGGTGAGAGAATGAGATAATGCATATAAGGGGCTTAGCATCTGGCCCTTAGTATGCCCTCCACAAAGATTAGCTTTTGTCACATAAAAAAGATTTCTGATTCTGAAAGGCCCAATTCGATCCAGCAGGATGTGGAAACACTCTCTGCAGCCTCTAACAGTCAATTCAAAACAGTTCCAGTATGAAAGCAGCTCTATCAGATCACATGTGGCAGACTGTCTCAGCTTAAGGAAGCCCTTTGAGGCTGATCTGACTTATAACTTGTGTAACCTGATTCTACCACAAAGAACAAGCCTATCTTCTTAGTCAAAGACTAAGACCACTAAGGACTACCATATGAAGTTCCCTGGTGGCTCAGATTGTGAAGAATATGCCTGCAATGCAGGAGACTCAGGTTTGATCGCTGGGTCGGAAAGATCCCCTGGAGAAGGGAATGGCAACCCACTCCAGTATTCTTGCCTGGAGAATCCCACAGACAGAGAAGCCTGGCAGCCTAGAGTCCATGGACTAACAAAGAGTCATATACCACTAACACTTTCACTTTTAAGGACTACCACATCACTCCACTCTATCTTCAAGGTGTTTTCTTGTGCAGTCTTGTCTTCTCTCCTTGAGATGGAGATTCCAAACCTTTCACATTCCTGGTCATCTTCCTTTTACTTGTTTTTAGAATATCCTAAGATACCATAACCAAGATAACAATTTCCACTCATTGATGCTTTCTGAGCACCAGGCACTGATATTGCCACTTTGCACAGATCATGTTATTAAAACTCACAAAAATCCTATAAAGTGAATGATGACATGCTCATAGAAGTAGAAACAGATTCAAAGAGATTAAGCAAGCTGCCAGGATCATACACTTTTAAAGTGGCAGAGATTGTTCCCAAACCTAGACTTGTCTGATGCTCGAAGTCAAAGATTCCAAACTGCTTGGTAATTATGATGCTCAACCCTGCTTCTACTCCCGTTCATTTTTTTCTTTAGTAACAAAAATCCCAGCTTTCATTAACGGCTTCCCCGTGGCTCAGACGGTAAAGAATCTGCCCGCATGCGGGAGACCCGATTAGAGCTCTGGGTCTGGAAGATCCTTCGGAGTAGGGAAAGGCTACCCACTCCAGTATTCTTTCCTGGAGAATTCCATGGACAGAGGACCCTGGCGGGCTTCTCCATGGGACTGCAGAGTCGGACACGACTCAGCGACTAACACTTTCACTGTTTTTCAGCTTTCATTATTTCTAAAGCAATTCTGTTTGAGTCCTGGGTAAATTCGTTTCAGAGTTAAACTCAAGTCACGCTTGGCACTCCCAACATAAAAGCCCAATTAAGGTACCAGGAGCCTCTAATGCCTCCGGTGGGACAAGGCGCTCCCGCCCGGTCGGATTCTGCTAGCTACGTGACCTAGGCCACGAGGGTCCCACGCTGCCACCGCCTCATCTCTCACCAGAAAAAAGCAAGACTCAGCGCTAAGTAGTCAGACCTCGTGGAAGTGATGCCAAGACTCCAAGCTTTCCGCCAACCGCCGAGAGCTCGACACAAAGACCTGGCAGTCATTAGTCTGGCGGACCCCGCAGACCTCCCTACCTGCAGACCTAAGCATGTCAGGGCCCGCAGCCCTGTGGTGATCCCACCCCAGCCCATGATCCAAGCCCCGCACTCACAGCGCCTGTTGCCTTGACGAATTTATTGGCCACGCTCGAGAGCTGGTTATCTCGCAGAAAGCCGAGCACGAGGGGATACAGGTCGCTGGGAACCACGCGGCGTAAACCGGCGTCCGCCATCCTCCGGGTAATACGCGTCACTACCGTCGCGGACGCACACGACTCAAGAAACCGGAAGAGGCGGGCTAGGGGAGGATCCCGGCAACGTCCTCGCGCCGCGCGGGGCACGCCGGAAGGGGCGGGCGCACTCTCGGAGACAGGGTAAAGGCGAAATCCATGAACGCTTTCCGGTCCCACGAGTGTCGCCATCTTGGAAGGGCGGAGCCCGCCGTTCTGCTTTGTGAAGGCGGAGCCCTGACGTCAGAGGTCACGCCCTTGGTGGCGGCGGGAAAGCTTCAGACTTCCCGCGCCTTGCCTGCCTTCTGGAGCCACCTTTCTCAGTGCAGCAGTTACCCGCGCCGCTAGCATTCAGGTATCAGAGTAAGGCGTGGGTCGGCGGGCCTGAGCTGACCTTGAATTTTCTAAACTTGGTCACATATCCCACCGTCTCCTATTCGCTCTGCCAGTGGATTCCCACTCTTCTCCATCTTCACTTCAACACCCTGGAAGGCCCTTTCTCAAAATACCACCCCAATCTCTGCACTCCCAACTCCATTACCGAGGGCCCTTCAGATTATCTGTGGTAGTGGTGAGGTGCTGATCTTCAAAACTGTCCACCTCAATCTTGACTTGCCCATGAGAAAAGTCTACCCTCCCTTATTTACACAGCTTCAGGTCAGCTTCATGAAGGGAAAAAGGGGATGTGCAATAAACCCGAGCAGCAGCAGCAATCTCTTCAAACGGATAATCCTGAAAATAACCCTTCTACCTCCTGGGTCACAGTCCACACTACGAATCCTCCCTGTGGAAGAACTAGAAAACCCCTCAACTGCCTCTCTCTTTGTCATGAGTACTCAGATTTATCAATCAATGCCCAGGCCAATCAAGTTAATTTCAAGTTCTCCATATTTCAGTTCACAGTAGCAGATAGCACCCTGTCTACTACCCCTGGACTATTTCTCTTTCATGCCCCTCCCGGAGGTAAGGGTTCACTTTCTCAAAGGACACACTTATTTGCCATTCTCAAAATAGGCATTCCCCTGTCCTTGGTATAATTCCTCCTTGTCCCTCTTTCCCAAAGATCTATTCACCTGCATGCATTCTTTAAATATCTGAGCACCTGCTGAATGCCAAGCATTGTGCTCAAGCTATGGTACACACAAGCCTCAGTTTCAAAAACCTGTATTTACAACAGGTGTGAACTTCCTCTGGGTCCCTGATACTCAAATTCTTTGCCGGACCAATGGCACCACGCTCGTTGGAAATGCAGAACCTCAAGGCCCACCCCATAACTCAGAATCTGCATTTTAAAAAGATCTACAGATTTAGCTACCCTTTCAAAGTCTGAGAAGCACTGCCCTAGATGACTGATTTCACCTACTAGACTCCTGAAGAGCAGTTTCAAGTCCAGTAGGATTCAGCACCTAACCGAAGAGGGGTCCTAGGAATCAAATGGAAGTAGGAATGTCCCTGTTGGGTTCAGAGAGGAAAAGTGATTTCTCTGGCACCAGCACCATAGAAAAAAGCACAACAGCACTTGGCAGTTCTCTCTAGTTCATGTTTATTAGTCTGCACTGGGGGAACCCCTCAACCCCATCCATCTTACACAGGAATGCAAGTTAATGTGTTTCAAAGCCTATTATAAAAAACAAATACCACTTAAAATCTGATGTATTACATTTTTATTTCACTTTTTTCCATTTCTTTAGAAAACAGTCATCTCCTCGCTAGCAGCTCTCTCCCCTAGACTGGGGGAGGGGAATGGAGGAGGTTGGGCACCTCCAAAGAAAAGGGGATGGGGGAGAAGGGCCCAGGGTTACCTCCTGAGGTTCTTCTGGGCCTGTTTCAACAATGTGTCAAAGTCAAGAGAATCAAATTTGCTCTTTACAGGAGCAGGGTCAAAGTCTTCCCGGTTGGAGTCTACAAAGGTAGAGAGAGACAAACATCAAGGTCTCTTTGAGTACACCTCCCAACCACAGGGTCCTCAAATGGCCAGCTACCTCTCTTATCTATAATGGATGGAGCTAAAATCTCCTGAATTTTAAGTCAAAAGATAGGAAAGCCCCCATTTCTCCTCTCATCCTACCCTTTAAGCCCTTCATGTGTCACAGGAAGACAAGTCTGTCTTACTAAACCCCCTTCTCAAAAGGCTGGGGACTCTTCCAGGGAGGAGATGGAGTATACCAAAGGCTCAGGGCCTCCCTCCACTCACCAAGATCAGAATAGCTTCTCTTGCAGAACTGCCTGCGGCCCCCAAAGCAGAGATCAAAGGGCTGTTCATCAGCCTGCCTCAGCTTGTGGCCACTCTCGATGGCTGCAAATGCCTCCTCGGCATAGCGGTAAGTGACGAAGCCATAGTTGTCACTGGAAGGGAGGGTGAGACAGAGGCTGAGATGGCTATTTGGGCACATGCCATGGAGAAGAGACAGCTCCCCAGGGTACAGGGACTGGAGAGATTCTTCTCATTCCCCAAATGGCCAACCCTCTAACTGTAGAGATGAAGGTGTCCTACACTGCCCAGCACACCAGAGCAATCAGGAAAGACAAAGCACTGAGACAGATAATGGGACAGGAAGGACATCCTGACCTTAGGGCCCAACCTCACCCTTGGACACGGAAGTGGATGGTGCACTCCTCAATCTCCCCAAAAACAGAGAATCTCTGTTTCAGCTCTGACCGAGTCATGCGGCCAGGTATCTTCCCAATGAAGACCACTCTTCTTTCTTCCTATGTTGGGTCAAGGAAAATTAACACACCATGAGCCAAAGCCATAGCTGCAGATGGCTCTGTGAGCTCATGTCATGGCTCAGGGACAAGCCCTCTCCTCCTAGGACCTGTTCCTCTACTCACTATTGCACGCTCCTTCTGCAGAACTCTCTGCCTTTGGTAATGGTCGTGTGAACGATAAGAACTGTACCTGCCAAGAGAAAAAGATGCTGTCAGCCCCCTAGATATTAGACAGCTCAAGTCTCAACTCTTAGGCTCTTGCACCCCAAATGTACCAACTCCCTGAAAACATACTCACCGCCGCCTCCTGTCACTTCTCCGGCGAGGAGATGGAGAGCGGGACCGGCTTCGGGAACTAGATGATGAGGAGGAGGAAGATGAGGAGGAAGATGAGGAGGAGGAAGAGGAAGAGCATCTCCGGGAACGTCCAGAGGAACTGCAACTGGACCTAGAGAACAAAAGATCACACAGAAATGATGGGAGGAGTACAGGTATCATCCACTTACCTCACCTTGGCCCCAGCCCCGCCTCCCTGTCAGGAAGCTCAGGACCAAAGGCAGAGAAAAGCAGAGGAGGTGCAGAAGAAAAGCAAACTGAGAACCTTGTGAACTTTACATGTTCTAGAGTATCTGGGCATTGATCTTATTTATTGTCAATTATGCAATTAAAAAGAATATCTAACAAGTCAGAAAGAATAAAAACAATAGAGACTCAGAGATAAAGGGCTGGGCCCTAGGTATTACAACGAGCCGGGGGATCCGGGGTGTAAGGGAGAAGTGGGAGGGCGGGCAGGCCCATGTCTCTGGAATCCTGCTCGCCTCATGTCTCACAGGAGTACTATGATTATGGCATAAGGGGAGGTGACTGTGCTAGATCTGTAGTAGATGACATACCTGAAGATAAGCTTCACCATCAAAAACCAAGAATTCTTCACTGATGAAGTGCAAAAATTTGGGTCTATTATAGAGAAAAAGGTACTCCCAAAAATATGAGGCCACAATGACACCCAAAGGACACCAGACTCTTTCCTCAACAGATGATTAAAGGAAGGATTATTTGCCATTAACAACCCACTAGCCCACCATCCCACATCTACCGGAAAAATACAAGAAATAAGGACTGATACAGTGCAAAGGAATCAACATGGTCAAGACCAAACCCTAACGGTTTCTCCCAAGGCAGGTCTCTAGGAAGCAGGAGATCTCAGAGATATCCCAATCTCTAACAGGGGACAGAAGCTATCTTTTCACAGCTTGCCTCCTTCAAATCCAGGAAAAGGGAAGAAGACAAAAGCCAAAGACAGAAATAGAAAAGCCTTAGTGCCTGAAAGTTCATCAAACTCAATGTGCAAAAGCTTTCAGAGTAAGCCAGAGGAGAGAACTTCCAAAGTGGAGAGAACCTAACAGGCCATCAGAGCTCACCTTCGCCACCTCTTGTGTGGGGGGGAGAGGGACCGGGACCGGGATCGGGATGAGGAAGACGACGATGAGGATGAGGAGGAAGATGCTTCGCTGGTCCGGGTGGACCCAGAGCTCACAGAACGGCTGCTGCGGCCACGGCGGCCTTGCCAGCCCCGGCTTGGGGGGGTGGCTGACCTGCAGGCTTTTCGATAACAGCGCACTGACTGCTGCTTGGCTGAGGGATCAGGGAGAGTCCTAGTGTTCGTGTCATTCCGGCAGGGTGAGGCCTCAGGGGATAGCAAGGCAGACGGGGCAAGGCAAAGAGTTTGGGGATCTGCCTGCTCTTTGCTAGTCCTGTGATCAAGTGGCTTCTGGGAGGCAGCTGTGCCTGGAGGCACAGAGGTGACTGAGCCCAGGGACAAGACAGGCTTGATGGTGATATCCTGATGGCGTTTGACGTTCCATCGGGAGCCCACCTCTGGAATGACTAGGGCAGGCGTCTTTTTTGGGGGGGTCCTGCTCCGAACACAATAGTCATGGTCCCCAGAGCCCACATGGACTGGACTAGGGCCACGGACCCCTTCGTGGAGGCGGGCTGCAGCTGGATGTTTGGCCTCTGTAACTCCTTCAGGCTTCAGGGTTCCCTCCTGGGCGGTGGACTTAGGAGATTTGGCTTTGGCCAGCAGAGAGACAGCAGCCAGGGGCTTCCATAACTGATGGGGAGGGGTAGCTGGAGGGGTGAGCCCTGTGAGGGGAGGGAGGATGGAGATAGCAGGATGAGATCCGATTCTACACTTCTTAACACTGTGTATACAGGCTCCAGAGACTCCCACTTCATTTCACAAAGTGTACTAACACTGATCAGCAGCCCAACTTCTCCCACTGTTACAACTGCTCCGTCCCATGAGCTCCCCATCTTGGAGACCAGCAACAGAAACCCAACTAGCTAGAGTCCTCCTGAACCTCTCATTGCCCAAACCCAGCTGGTGGCCAGGTCCTGTCTGTTCTACCTCTTCCTTCTTAGACTCACCCCCTGACCATGGCACTGACTGACTTCCTGGCTGCATTTTCCCTGAACTCATGTAATCATCTAATAATCTCCTACCTCGAGCAACACACCTGTCCACCTGTCTTCTACATTCCCGCTGGAGGAAGCACTCTAAAACCAAACTGGTAAGGCTTTTTCAATTGCTTCTTCAACGTACAATATCTAGTCCAACCAGCTTAACATGGCCAAGTTCCCATAACTTGGCCTCCTACTTAACACCCCAGCTTTCTCTCTTCTGAGCTCTGCCCACCACCCTGATCAGCCACTACACTCCAGCCAAAACGAACCACTCACCATTTCCCAAAACATACCAATACCAGGCTGGCTCTGTTTCTTCAGTTCACTCAAGCTGTTCCAACAACCTCAAATGCCCCTGGTGTCAGGGATTTTCTCAAGCCTCCAATTTGAGGATTACCTTCTGTATAACCCTGTTCTGACAGTCCCTCTTCAGACCCCACTGTAAACCAAATGGGTTTCTTTGACACACAACCTCTGATACTCGACATGCTCATCTGTTTACACATCTGCCCCCTGGACTGTGAGAACCTCGAGGACGACGATCAGATTTCCGTATCCCCAACATCTACACACACTTACTGCAGAGCGGGCTCTACAAACATTTGCTGCTTAAACTAATCAAAGGCAGAGTTCCCCACCCTGAACCCACCTGCCACGTTGGCCAGTTCTGGGGCTTGTAACCGGTCTAGGGGCCTCTTCTCCTGGGGAGTGTCAACGCTGCTGGCGGGGGGAAAAGGGAAAGCCTGGTTCATTGCCTCCTCAACATCTGCTTTCCTCATGAAGCAACAGGAAAGGGGGACGTGCAGAGAGGAATGGGGGCACAAACTGTCCCAATCATTCTCCTCCAGCACAAAAAGGGTCTTAGTGACTGAACTTTATGTAAGTTGGGTCTCAGCTCTGTCCAATTTCTGGAGGCAGGCTGACTATGACCTTGATACCCCCCACCTCCTCCAAGCCAGGAGCCTCTTGTGCCCAGCTCAAACCAACCCAAAATCAATGTGGAGGAAAATATGCTTGGCAGAAGAGGACGGGGTATCATGAACATGGGGGAAAAAAAAAAAAAAGGCCTCTTGGTACTGGAAGATTGGGGAACAAGGAGGTCCAGGACACCTGTGTCCTCCAAGGAGTCAGGGAGCCCTAGCCATGAACATCCTCCCCCATTTTTTCTTATAACATCAGCAGTGTTTTGAGCAACCTTAAAGCCTGTTAAATAAAGGAAAGAAACCCCCAAAAACACAACTCGCCAGAACATAAAAGGCATCACCATTTGAAACCCCAGACTGGAATCAGCCAGAGAATGGTTCATATATATCCTCCGACGTATCACCCAAGACAATGCTCAGTAGTGATGGGCTGAGCTGAGGGTGTGAAACAGGGAAAGACTTTAGAGCTGACTAAATGTCCCTTAACAGAGGCATCCAGTTGACAGTCCTGGAGCGCCGGCCGGCTGCTGACCAACAGCTGTAGGGTAACTCACTCATGTCCCCATACTTACCCTGAGTTTCCTACAGCCAGGCTGTCAGCAGGAGCCGGGGGAGGGCACTCCTTTTTGGCTGCAAAGAAACCATACTAGTTAAAAGCCCAACCAGATGTTCCATACTGAAGAGGCACAGAAACGCTGGCTTTAAGACGCAAAGGAGGAAAATCCATTTTGCCTACATACTCCATTGGGGTCTCCCCAAAGAAATCCATTCTCCTCCAGTGGGTACCCAAAAACTATTTTTAATTATGTCTCTTCTGCTTAAAAACAAGCACACACTCCACCGAATCTGAGACGGAGTCCCAACTCCTAAGTCTAGCATTCCAGATTCTATATAATCCACCTTATTAACTTGCTAGTCTTATAAGCTACTCTTGATCTACACTTGTACTTTGCCTTGTTCTACAGATACCTATTGTCAATTCAGGAGTCATTTCTGCAGATTCCTCTCCCCAGTCAGATCATAAGCTCCTTGAGAACACGACATAGCATCATCCTCTGCAGCACCTAGATCCACACTTGTACTGAGAAGCTGAACTAGCCACTGCCTTTCAAATACACCATATGTGACCTTTCCTGCACCTCTGCCTTTATTCACCACATGCAGGCTCTCTGAATTCCTGTCTTCCAAGGCTCAGCTGGAGAACTAATTCCCTCTAGAAAAATGTCCCCAATTTACTTGGATCTCCCCATCCATCCACTCTTTATAGTTCTTGTCATGCTGTACCCTCTCCCTGGCTTGGACTGCCATCAATGGGATTGTCTTCCCATTCCAATTAGGGGGCCACTCTAGTGGCAGAGACTCCCCTTCTCCCTCCTCCCAGTTTAAGCAACTACAGGGCTGGGCCCAAAAGAAACATCAACAAAAAGGGTTACAAAAAGGGTTTCCTCACCTTCTGATTTCTCAAATTGCTCCAGCAGACTGGACAGGTCCGACGCCTCAATTCCTGTGGAAGCACACAACACAGGATTGGAAACCTACCCCTATCCACTGAGCACACAGGTCCCAAAACTTCCAAAACACCTCGCTTCTCTCCTTATGCACCCCCTGTCCATTGTGATAAATAAACCAGGGGAGCCACACTCCCAGAGAAAGAGAATCAAACCAACCAGACTTTTCTCTCTCAAGAATTCTAACAAAGGCCAGCCCCATCAAGGCTTATCCTGTTTTATGGAAGACACTCCTCACACAATTCCCACGCCATTCTTCACACCAACTGAACTGTGTGGCACTCACCAATCTCACTGATGAAAGCCTGCACCACGGCCTCAGGACCCTGGGTACGTGGGGTAGGTAGAAAGGACAGTTTCCTTAGACGGGCTGGGTGGACAACAGGCAGTTTGGTGGTAATGCTCTGCCTTGGTGCCGGTGTGGGAACAGCCTTGGCAACAGGAGAGGGTGGTTTCTCCTTGGGCCTAGTCTCCTGCAGCTCAGGCTTTAGCCTCTCTGATGCAGGCTCCTCAACAGCCACATTCTCAGCAGACACACACGGTGGAGCCTTGATCCGTGGGCTGTGCACCGGGGAGGATGCCCTGTGCTTCAGATGGGGAGATGCAGGCACTGGCTTGACCTCCACCTTGGTGGGCTCTGTCTGTGGAGCTCCCTGGCCAGCTGCCCCAAGACTGAGGGGAGGAGCCATCGGCACAGCTGGCACACTTTCAGGAGAGCCAGCTGGGATGCCACCAGGCTCCACCTTGGGTGGGGGGACAGCTCTTCCAACTGAGGTTAGAGGCAATGGAGGTGGAGGAACAGCAGGCCAGAATGGAGGGTGTTGCAGCCCTGGGCCCCATCCCAAGGGCCCGTAGGTACAGTTGGAATTATAAGGTGGGACTGGGGCAGGAGGAGGTACCCAAGGCACATTGCAAGTGGGGGGCACAGCAAAGGCACCTGGAGTACCAGACACTAGGGGCACCGTTGGTGGGGGGGGCAGGCAAGGATAGCCAGAAGGGGACACGGGAGGATAACAAGGCCAGGGTGGCACAGAGGCATAGTGAGTATAGGGATCAGGTGGCACTGGCCCCAGAGACATCGGAACACTAGGAGGCTGCAGGGGTGGTGGGGGCAGATTGGGCACAGCTTGCCCATTTGTGGGAAGGGGCAGCGCAGGAGTCATGCCCAGCCCACCCGTGGGAAAAGGCAGAGCAGTGGGCATTTTGGGGGGCATGGGCTGCACAGCAGGAGGTAGCGGTCGTGCTGGCAGCAGTTTCTCTTGGGATGGCACCTGCTCAGTAGGAGCTGAGGCCATAGGTTTGGTCGCAGGTGGCTCAGGACTAGGGGAGGCAGGGCTGGGGCCCACAGACCCAAAGCAAGCCTCAGGAGCCGCCTCAGGACTTCTCTGTGGAGCTGTCTTCTTGGCTGGGGCTAGAGGGATGACAAGACAAGGGATGTCTGCCAGCCCTGTGGGAGTTTCTGGGAGGCTGGGCCACTTCCCAGCTGGAGGCTGAGGGGTCCTCTCTTCGGCCTCTGGCTGGCGCTGCTGCCTTCGTCGCCGGTACTCAGACAGGCTAAGAGGCCGAGGCCTGACTTCCTGGGTTGTGGTACTGGTACCAGTTTCTCCCTTCAGAGGACCTACAACCTCCCTGACTTCAGGACTGTTGGCCTTTGGGGGCTCTGAAGACTCTGATTCCAGGAGGAGCTGGGCACCTGGATTCCTCTGGGCTGATGATACTGCACCACGTCTGGGATCAGTTGGCCTAGACTTAACTAGTACAGGGTCAACTGGAGACAGGTCATTGGGAACAGAGTCAACCTGTACTGACTTGACCAGGACAGCGTCAACTGGAGACAAGTTGTCTGAGATGGGAACAACCACTGTAGGGTCAGCTGCTGCTGAGTCAGCCAGGACTGGATCAGCTGGGAGGGGTTCAACCAGCTCTGAGTTCGCTGAAGCAATGTTAGTCAGCACAGGGTCAACAGGTTCAGTGTCAGTCGCAGTGGGACCAGGGTCAACTACAGTGGAATCAGCTTCAAGAGAGTCAAGTGGCATGGGGTCAGCTTGAGCAGAGTCAACCAGTGAGAGATGCGTTGAAACAGGGTTGGCTTGGATAGGGTCAACCAGGCTGGGGCAGAGGTCTACAGGATCTTCTTTAGCAGGACTAGCTTGCTCAGTACTGCTCTCCAAGTTCGCAGAGCTGGGTTTCTCCAAGGCAGCTGCCCAGGCCCGAGCCCAAGCCCGGGGCTTCCCTCTACCATGGGGAGGCCCAACCTCTCTTTGAAGGTCCTCTTGAGGCAGGCTGCCTCCCTGAGAGGTCACCTCTGGAACAGCTGTAGACTGCCCACGAGAGGCCGACCTCAGCCTCCTGGTGTAGCCCTCTGCACAGGCAGCTGGCTGCTCCTTGCTCTTCTTCCTCCTGCCCTTTCGAGCCCTCTGGGAACTTAGCGTGGCGTTGGCTGGTGGGTTCTGAGGCCCCTTGGGCGCCACTGGCTCCATGACCTCCCTGGGCTCCAACATGGAGGCTGCCTCCAACTTTTCCTTTGAGTCCAGTGACAAGCCCTCATCCTCAGGGCAGAGGGTTTCCTTGGGAACAGCAACCTCTGTCTCCACCTCTAGTGATGGCATGAGCAGCTGCAAGGCTGGACTGACCTCTAGTGTGTCATCCAGGAGCACAGGCTGGGGGCCAGCAGGGATCTGTCGCACCACAACTGGGATCTCCAGGTCATTGCCAGCTGTGGCCGCCTGACCCACAATCTCCAGCACCACACAATCCTCAGGCAGTGTCAAGTCATCTGGCTGCTCCTGAAGCTCATCCTCGAGCGCCGTCAGGTGGGTGAGGTTGGGTAGGCAGTACGGGTGCATGGCCCGCACCAGCTCACTCAAGGAGGAGATGCTCTCGTCTCCAGCTGCCTGTACTGCCATCTCTGCTGCTGCTGCTGTTTTCTCTTCCTCCTCAGGACAGGCTAGGTGCATGGGGAAGTCCGGGATGCTGCTCACAGAGTTGTTAAGCTCCCCAGCAAGCATCTCACTGCTGAAGCCAGCCAGTTCCTCCTCTTCCTCCCCATCACTACGCTGCTGGGGAGGAGGGGACTGGCCCCAGCGGGTTCTTGACCTTGGGGGTCTCCAACTAGGAAGCTTAGGGGAGGAGGTCTCCAAGAAGGAAGGTGGAGAGAAGTCCCAAGGGGGATCTGCGAGCGCCATCTCAACCTACAGGATAGAAAACAAGACATAGACGTTTTCTCCAGGAATATATTTTTCAGGCCTGTCCCCACATATTCCTCCCCCCCGGCAGTCTATGAGGCTCCCTAGGGCAGGCTTGCCCCACTTACTCTACTACTGCCTGTGCTGGGCCCCAGTGGGTCAGTTGGGGTGATGAGGTCACGTTCTGGGGGTGTCCGAGAGAGGCTGAGCAACCTGTGCAGCTAAAAGGGAGAAAAAGACCTGAGATGAGTCTGTGTTTCAGAACTTGATGAGTAGGCCCACGGATGCGGTTCTAACCTTTGCACCAACCACACACCTCTTCCCCGTGTCCCACACTTACAGAGGAGCCCTCCCGAGGTGACACGAGCAGCTCCGAGTCAGGAATGCTGTCAAATGGAGATAGGTTCTCAGAATCTGCATTGTCCAAGATCTCCGTCAGAGCTGTGAGCAGTGACACTTCATTCTGGTCCTCCAGAGATAATCTGCTCTGTTCAGGAAAGACAATAGGAAGGTACCACCACCATCCTAACCAAGCCACTGAGAAAGACTAGATGCCAGAAGAATCCCTCTCCTGGGCTCAATTCAGCTAAATTTGCCAGAAAGAGACACGAGTACCAGGGAGCATGGGTTCCAATCTCATTTACTACCATCCACCACTTCTCTAGTATCAAGAGACCTGTCAAAATTGAGTCTTGAGTTTGTTTCATACTCTCTCCACCCTCAGTTAAGATGTGGGATGTTCAGTAGACAGCCCTTGACTAAGCTGGAACTGGACTCAAGACAAAGATTAGAACCCTCTGGACATTTAAGTCAGGGGCCCAGGCAGGGAGAAAGGCTGTGGACTATATCAAGCCTTCCATGGCATACTTTTACCTGGGACACAGCCCATGTCTCACCTAGAAATAAAAACACACTTCAAGGACTCAGGTTGAGTATCCAGGAATCAAGATTCTGGAAGTCATAGCCCCAGCTCACCTCTCCAAGGCTACCAAAATCTTCAATGAGGGAGATGAGAGAGGCATCCATATAGCTGTGCATGGTCCCCAGCAGCGCCCCATCCTGCAGTATCAGCTCCTCCATCTCCAGGTCCTTGTCCCTCAAACAGGGGCCCAGCCGAGACAGACTGACAAAGCCAGAATCATCGCCCTCCTCCTGCAGCAATGCCTGGGGCAAAAAAGGATAAGGTTAGAAAGGCCCCCTGGGCAGCTATTGACACACTCTGTAAACCAGGTGCCCAGCCCTCCACCAGTGGCCTCGGACTCAGCAGGAGCCCCACTACAGCCACGCCTCTGGACTTGCTGGGCAAAAAAAAGTTAGACTCCATCTAGAAATACTTGGAGCCCGCGAAATTGATAAATCGGGGAGTAAAAACCTCAAAAATACCAAGATTGTGCCGAAGAGTCATCTGCCAGCAATGATGAAGACAGATATTCTGAGGAACACACCGAAGGACAGGAGGTCAGCAAGCCAGCGATTCCAGCGACAACCAGCTTACCTCCCTCAAATCCCACTTACGCCTCTGTTCTCTGCTTAGCTCAAATCCTAATCTCAACCACCATGAGTGATAGTCACATTTATTTCCAATTTCTGCGCTGAAGGCACTATAGTGTGTCACCCAACCTCTCAAAGGTAGTTGCAAGGGAAAAGTCTCTTCCCTGCCCAGTCAGAGCAAAAGAAGAGAAAGCTTGATTCTGTGGACAGGCAAGCCCCACCCCATCTCTTCCCTGAGAAGGAGCAACATCTTCAGCCTCGTCAGGCAGGGAGCCGCCAGCCCAGGCCTGTCAAAGAGTGTGGGTGTGGGCAGGGCTAGAAGTGCCTGGAAGGGCTGGGGAGGCCAGGGGTAGAGTTATCTCCCCTAAAAGAAACTATAGATGATGCAAAGGCCGGAGAAGAGGAACAAAAGTGGACGAGCCAGTCTCCCCTCTCCTCTGGCAGCAAAGGGAAACTCGGTACCTCTTCCAAAAGAAAAAAAGCAACAGGTGTGATGCACCCTCCCTACCTTCCCAATCAAGCCAGAGTTACAATTCCCAATGAGAGGGGAGGATACCTAGGGACACTTAGGAGGCCAGGCCTCCCAAAGATGAAGAGAAAGGTGGCAGGTTTTAGGCACTCACTCCTCCCAGGCCTTCACAATCCTATAATTACAAATAGCACCTGAATAGCACCTGCCTCAGCAAACACTTCTAGGTGAGCAAAAAGGCTGCACCTCAACTTGCCTTGCCACCTACCTGACCCAGCCATTAAGCTGGAATCCCAAGATGATGCCCCAGCTTTACAAACCACTCGTCACCACTTCCATCTGACAGGTACTGGAAACCCAGTCAGAGAACACCCTCTTCATCTGACCTCACCCATCCCTCCCCCCAACCCCCAAACAGCACAGCTCCCAGGGTACCAAGGATCATGGAGGGGCTAAGCCCAGGCTAAGAGTGTTAGCCACCAGCATCTCTTAACTTTAATAACCACCCCCAACTGGTTTTCCCACAGCCAGACTGTCCCTGCAGGGTTCAAAATCAGCTACAAACTTGAAAATACACATTTGATCCTTGAGACCCTCCCTAGTCCTGTCCAAGGGTATTTTCCTGCTCTCAGCATTAGGTTTAAGTCCTTCAGTGGATTACAGTGGTCCTGGTATCACCCACCAGACTCCTCCAGGGTGTCTTCTCTCACCACTCTCTCTGGCCACACCAGACATACAGGTTTCTCCAATAAGCCATGTTCTCTCCCACCTCAAGGCCTTCACCCACTATTCCCTGGGAGGAAAGCTCCTCCTTCCCCCTCCCCCATAGTCTCACTTTAAAATGTCTGTTCCCAGACCCTGCAAGGTAAATTACTACTGCTGATTATATAATATAATGCACTTTCCTTTTGTCTCCCTCATCATCATTTATTGTCTAACGTGATAAAGACATAGGATCCTGGAGGACAGGGGCCATGTGTGATTTACCACAATATCCCATGTTTGAATATAATGGAATCTCAATACCTGGCTAACTGGACTAGCTTCCACATATTCATCTTTGTGTGTATTTGTGGTGAACAATCTCTCCATGAGACTTTCTCCAATTCCAAATAACCACCTAACTTGGATTACAGTTGGATCATAGATCCTTCCTGCCTCTCCCCCAAAGGGGTGGGGTGGGCAGCACCAGCCCCACAGCATGTGGCCTCTGAGAAAATAAGAGAAGAGGGGGTGGGCAGCTTCCAAGTTAGCCCCAGAAGCCATCTTCCCCCTCCAAGGCCTGAATTGCTCTGCTAGAACTGATATTACCCGGCAGCCTGCAGCCCAACTCCCACCTAGAAACCGAAAAAAAAAAAAAGGCTTTCAAGGACTCAGCTTAATTGCTTGAGAAAGATAACAGTTCAAACTAAGTCTTGCCCACCTCCACTCTGGGTGGGAACTTTTAAGAAGCCCTGTTGAAGAGTAGGACGATAAAGAACTGAAGACCAAGAAAAAAAGATTATGACAGAATTCCCCCCCCACTCAATAAACGTTCAACCAGTGTTGAATAGTTCTCAAATCGCCTCCAACTTTTGTCATCCCCAGAAAAAATTCCAGAAAAGCTTAAACACAAACCATCTCAATTTATATATCAATTCACAGAACAGGCCTTAGCTGCCTTCTCCAGAGATGTTGGAGGAAAAGCGAGGAAGTGAGGATTCCCTTTCTTTACCTAAGCCTGCCACATGCAAATGTTGATACCTCCCATACCCCTTGAATTAGGAGGCAGGACTACAAGCAAACAAAACGCCAGCGCCTGTGACTCACAAGCCACCCTAAGCAGGTCGGACAGAGGCCGCCACTAGCTCACTCCACAGCCCTTCAACCTCAGCCCTCTTCCCTTTCCAACACACTCCGCCATCAGCAGGACTACACGCACATCTGGAAAGTCCTTCACCATCCGTCGTAGAGAGGCGAAGCGGGCCAAAGCAAAAGGAAAAAACTCCTTCAAGGTTCTGAGCAAAGTTGATTCCAGCAGTCCCAACCTTCCTTCCCAGTCAGGGGCCCCCAGCGCCGATCGGAGATGGCGGGCCCGGCTGAGACACACCCAGTTCCCGGCAGTGCGGCTCCAGCGCCGAAACCAGGTGCCGGGTAGCCTGGAGCGGGAGCCACGTGGACATCCCCTCCCCGCCCCCACGTGGACCCGCGGCCCCCCCGCCCCCGGCCCAACCCACGTGGGTGCCGGGGCCGCCTAGAGGGGGAGGGGAAGCAGACAAGTTCTCCCGGGAAAATCACTCCCCCCACCCCACGTGGCTCCGAAAAGGCACTGCGGCGCGGTGCTAGAGGCACCCGCGACTCAGCATCCTTAGAGGAAGGTCTTACTCTATTACTCTTAAGTCTGAATGGTTCATCACCCCCATACACATGCGCCAGGTTTCCGACACCCGGCTCTGCCCCTCCAGCGTTCCGGAGCAATGGCCATAAGGATCCTGCTTCTGCCAGCACATCCCCCAGCAAACGACCGAGACCCACTCGGTCCAACCAGTCTCGCGCAGCCACCCGGCATCGACTCCCGAACGCTTCTTCCCTTTCCTGTGGCGTCCACGTGTCACCGCCCGGCACACGCCGCTTTGCAGCCAGCCACGGGCCGCCCGCTAGTCTCTCACCTGCTCCCCGCCACTCACACCGCCCACGGTGCCATATGGTGCTTGGCTCCGACTCCCCCAGCCGCTGCTGCGCACTCCACCACCAGGGTCGGGGCCAGGGCCCCCACTCGCAGGCGGCGCGACTCCGTCTCTCCGTCCCCGGCGCGCCGCCATCTTGGCCCCTGAACACCCAGCGCAGCTCTAATCGCCGGCGCCGCCTCGCCCAGCCGATTGTGGGAAGGGAACTACAACTCCCGAGAGACCATGCAAGACTACGGATCCCAGAAGACTGAGCGGTGATATCGATTTGCACCCGGGAAGACGGCACTGGCCTCGCGAGGGAGCCTGGGAGTAGTAGTCGCATTCAGCAGAGACTGAGGGGCACGTGGTACAGGCATTCGGTAATGCACGATTTTGTGTTGCGCTTGAGGACCTAGTTTCGGAGCGCGAAGGAGATATTTACCTTTTGCTCATCTTTTTATTTTCTTAATCTGCCCAACTGTCGGAGCGCCCTCTTTGTCTGACGTTTTACCTGCTGCTCGTTCCTTTTGCCTTAGTCCAAGTAGGCCTGTGTTTTGAAACAGCACCCCCTCGTGGGCACGCGCACTTCAAGAGCTAAATCTCACCTGCTACACTGCAGCAGGGTAATTTGTTTAATTTTGTTCAGTTGCCCAGACTTGTCCGACTCTTTGCGACCCCATGGACTGCAGCACGCCAGGCACAAATTTAATCTTAAAACACCACATTATCGGCGTCGGCTCTGAGCTACTCTCAGAGCCCCACGCTGGCACCTCATTGCCAAATTTAGTGCCTGCTATTGCAGATCATCTTGTTATCCTCCAAAGACAACAAGCATTCTCCTGCTTTTGTTTTTCTCTGTGGAAAACTTGAGCGTCAAAACATCTTTGATGCTCTGTTTTATCTTGGAAAGCCTTTTTGGTCATCCCAGCCAAACTCGAGCCCTCCCTGAATTTCTACAGTCCAAAACTATCTCTATTATTTACTCATTTGGCATTTAGAATCTCCTTCATATTGTTTTCCTATTTTTAAGTTTTGTATTACAGAAGTTTAAAATTCATTTCAAAGAGTACAAAACTGTTGAAGTAAGATACTTGGCCTCCAAATTACAACCCCCAGATTTAAACCTTGTCACCTTTGGGATATATTCAGCCACACTTTCTGTGATTATAAAAATGTATAGGTCCTAGTGAAGAAGCATTCAAGCATTACTTTCTGTCCTAGTCCCAGAGTTTGTAAAGGTGAGCCCACTGGGGCCGGCTGGAGACGAGAAAAGTTTGTTCCAGAAGGAACTGAGGAATCATAAGGACTTCTAAACATGGGAAAGGGGGCAATAAATTATTTGTTAAAAATCAGTTGTATGTTATTTTTCAGGCCTGAAGAAAAAGCCTGTATAATGAAATCTAACTCTTGGAGAACACCAAAAAGGAATTTTCAAGTTATTTTTTATACAACCTAGCTGTTCTAATTAGCATATAATCATTTCAGCCTCTCTAAATAAAAGAGGTTTGTTCTAGTTTGGTTTGGTTTTGGCCATGCTAAGTGGCTTGGGGGATATTAGTTCTCCAATCAGGGACTGAACCTGGGCCCTCCCACAGTGAGAACTTAGAGTCCTAATCACTGGAATCACCTGACCACCAGGAAACTCCCCTAAGGGTTTTCCCTAAAAATAAGTGTTAGGGATAATATATTAGTCCATAGTTTGTTCCAGAAGGAACTGAGGGAACATAAGGACTTCTAAACATGGGAAACAGAGGAATAAATTATTTTCAAAAATCAGTTGTATTTTTTTCCAATTTTTAATCAATTCATTAACCAATATTTACTGAGATCTGAGTACCAGCTCCATTAAATGAATATATCATTATTTAAATGAATATTTGGGCTTCCCTTGTGGCTCAGCTGGTAAAGAATCCACCTGCAAATGAATATATAATTTAATATAATTATCATTATTTAAATTTTATTTGTGATTCCTAGTTTTTCACTATTACAAATTAAGTTACAGTGAATATTCTTATACATATATCTTTCCTTGTTTTTTGCCATGGTATCTTAGTTCCCTGACCAGGGATGGAACCCAGCCTAGCAGTAAAGCTGCAAGTCCTAACCACTGGACTGCTGGGGAATTCTTCCCTCACCTTTTTTATTTTTGCATATTTGTACACTCTTTCTATGAAATAGTTTCCTTTAAAGAAGTTTGCTAAGTTAAAGGCTATATATGTGAAAGTTTTAGTCGCTTCGTGGTGTCTGACTCTTTGTGATCCCATAGACTATAGCCTGCCAGGCTCCTCTGTCCATGGAATTCTTCAGGCAAGAAAACTGGAGTGGGTAGCCATTCCCTTCTACAGGGGATCTTCCCAACCCAGGGATGGAACCCAGGTCTCCTGCATTGGAGGCAGATTCTTTACCGTCTGCGCCATCAGGGAAGCCCCATATATATGTATATACATTTAAAATGTCAGTTCATTTCAGTTCAGTCACTCAATCATGTCCGACTCTTTTTGACCCCATGAATTGCAGCACGCCAGGCCTCCCTGTCTATCACCAACTCCCAGAGTTCACTCAAACTCACGTCCATCAAGTTGGTGATGCCATCCAGCCATCTCATCCTCTGCCGTCCCCTTCTCCTCCCACCCCAAATCCCTCCCAGCATCAGGGTCTTTTCCAATGAGTCAACTCTTCTCATGAGGTGGCCAAAGTATTGGAGTTTCAGCTTCAGCATCATTCCTTCCAAAGAAATCCCAGGGCTGATCTCCTTGCAGTCCAAGGGACTCTCAAGAGTCTTCTCCAACACCATAGTTCAAAAGCATCAATTCTTTGGCGCTCAGCTTTCTTCACAGTCCAACTCTCACATCCATACATGACCACTGGAAAAACCATAGCCTTGACTAGACGGACCTTTGTTGGCAAAGTAATATCTCTGCTTTTCAACATACT
>NW_011495018.1:28263840-28264254 GCF_000754665.1 Bison bison bison
GTCAGTGGCTTTGGCATAGTCAATAAAGCAGAAATAGATGTTTTTCTGGAACTCTCTTGCTTTTTCGATGATCCAGCAGATGTTGGCAATTTGATCTCTGGTTCCTCTGCCTTTTCTAAAACCAGCTTGAACGTCTGGAAGTTCACGGTTCACGTATCGCTGAAGCCTGGCTTGGAGAATTTTGAGCATTACTTTACTAGCGTGTGAGATGAGTGCAATTATGCGGTAGTTTGAGTGTTCTTTGGCATTGCCTTTCTTTGGGATTGGAATGAAAACTGACCTTTTCCAGTCCTGTGGCCATTGCTGAGTTTTCCAAATTTGCTGGCATATTGAGTGTAGCACTTTCACAGCATCATCTCCACGATTTGAAATAGCTCAACTGGAATTCCATCACCTCCATTAGCTTTGTTCGTA
>NW_011495018.1:28264354-28265166 GCF_000754665.1 Bison bison bison
CAACTCCCAGAGTTCACTCAAACTCACGTCCATCAAGTTGGTGATGCCATCCAGCCATCTCATCCTCTGCCGTCCCCTTCTCCTCCCACCCCAAATCCCTCCCAGCATCAGGGTCTTTTCCAATGAGTCAACTCTTCTCATGAGGTGGCCAAAGTATTGGAGTTTCAGCTTCAGCATCATTCCTTCCAAAGAAATCCCAGGGCTGATCTCCTTGCAGTCCAAGGGACTCTCAAGAGTCTTCTCCAACACCATAGTTCAAAAGCATCAATTCTTTGGCGCTCAGCTTTCTTCACAGTCCAACTCTCACATCCATACATGACCACTGGAAAAACCATAGCCTTGACTAGACGGACCTTTGTTGGCAAAGTAATATCTCTGCTTTTCAATATACTATCTGCTGCTGCTGCTAAGTCGCTTCAGCCGTGTCCGACTCTGTGCAACCCCATAGACGGCAGCCCACCAGGCTCCACCGTCCCTGGTATTCTCCAGGCAAGAACACTGGAGTGGGTTGCCATTTCCTTCTCCAATGCAGGAAAGTGAAAAGTGAAAGTGAAGTCGCTCAGTCGTGTCCGACTCAAAGCGACCCCATGGACTGCAGCCTACCAGGCTCCTCCATCCATGGGATTTTCCAGGCAAGAGTACTGGAGTGGGGTGCCATTGCCTTAGTCATAACTTTGCTTCCAAGGAGTAAGCGTTTTTTAATTTCATGGCTGCAATCACCATCTGCAGTGATTTTGGAGCCCCCCAAATAAAGTCTGACACAGTTTCCCCATCTATTTCCCATGAAGTGATGGGACCAGATGCCATGATCT
>NW_011495018.1:28265638-28273952 GCF_000754665.1 Bison bison bison
CTTGCCACCTCTTAATATATTCTGCTTCTGTTAGGTCCATGCCATTTCTGTCCTTTATCGAGCCCATCTTTGCATGAAATAGTCCCTTGGTATCTCTAATTTTCTTGAAGAGATCGCTAGTCTTTCCCATTCTGTTGTTTTCCTCTATTTCTTTGCATTGATCGCTGAGGAAGGCTTTCTTATCTCTCCTTGCTATTCTTTGGAACTCTGCATTCAGATGCTTATATCTTTTTCTCCTTTGCTTTTCACTTCTCTTCTTTTCACAGCTATTTGTAAGGCCTCCTCAGACAGCCATTTTGTTTTTTGCATTTCTTTTTCTTGGGGATGGTCTTGATCCCTGTCTCCTGTACAATGTCACAAACCTCCGTCCATAGTTCATCAGGCGCTCTATCAGATCTAGTCCCTCAAATCTATTTCTCACTTCTACTGTATAATCATAAGGGATTTGATTTAGGTCATACCTGAATGGTCTAGTGGTTTTCCCTACTTTCTTCAATTTCAGTCTGAATTTAGCAATAAGAAGTTCATGATGTGAGCCACAGTCAGCTCCCGGTCTTGTTTTTGCTGACTGTATAGAGCTTCTCCATCTTTGGCTGCAAAAAATATAATCAATCTGATTTTGTTGTTGACCATCTGGTGATGTCCATGTGTAGAGTCTTCTCTTGTGTTGTTGGAAGAGGGTGTTTGCTACGACCAGTGTGTTCTCTTGGCAAAACTCTATTAGCCTTTGCCCTGCTTCATTCTGTACTCCAAGGCCAAATTTGCCTGTTACTCCAGGTGTTTCTTGACTTCCTACGTTTGCATTCCAGTCCCCTATAATGAAAAGGACATCTTTTTTGGGTGTTAGTTCTAAAAGGTCTTGTAGGTCTTCATAAAATTGTTCAACTTCAGCTTCTTCAGCGTTACTGGTTGGGGCATAGGCTTGGATTACTGTGATATTGAATGGTTTGCCTTGGAAACGAAGAGAGATCATTCTGTCATTTTTGAGATAGCATCCAAGTACTGCATTTTGGACTCTTTTGTTGGCCATGATGGCTACTCCATTTCTTCTAAGGGATTCCTGCCCACAGTCATAGATATAATGGTCATCTGAGTTAAATTCACCCATTCCAGTCCATTTTAGTTCACTGATTCCTAGAATGTCGACGTTCACTCTTGCCATCTCCTGTTTGACCATTTCCAATTTGCCTTGATTCATGGACCTAACATTCCACATTCCTATGCAATATTGCTCTTTACAGTATTGGACCTTGCTTCTATCACCAGTCACATCCACAACTGGGTATTGTTTGGACATTGTCAAATTGCCCTTTAGGAAGGCTGTATTAATACATATTCCCAGCTAGTTCCCTGGCAAGTCCAGTGGTTGGACTCCACACTTCCACCGCTGGGAACACCAGTTCTATCCCTGGTTGGTTGGGAAACTAAGATCCCACATGCCACATGGTTCAGCCCAAATATTTTAAAACTAAAAAATAACACATATTCCCACAAAAAAAAAGTCATGAAAGGAGAGGCTCTCTCATTATGGACTGAATTATATTCATTGTTCCCTCCACCACCACGGGCAAAATTTATGTTGAAGGGCTTCACACCCAATATGTTTAGAGACAGAGCCTTTAAGAAGGTAATTAAGGGTAAATGACATCATAAAAGTGGGGGTCTAATCCACTAGGTCCAGTGTCAGAAGAGAAAGAGACACCTGAAAGCCAGGGCAAGAGGTCTCACTAAAAACCAGCCTTGCCAGCTGACTGATCTTGAACTTCCAACTTCTAGAGCTGTAAGAAAATAAATTTCTATTCTTTAAGCCACTTAGTCTGTGGTGTCCTGTTATGGAAGCCTGGAAAGACTCATACAACTTCCTTTCAGTTAGTTTCTTATTACTCTTTTGGGTGAAGTGAATCTGTTCTGGCAACAATAAAGTTTATTTCCAATAAACTTGGAAATAATTTGCCAATAAGAAATCAGTAAGAACCAATACAGGGTGCACAATTCTTCCTCTTTAGAAGAAACATCCTCTAATAGATGCGCTGCAAATGCTGGTGATTTGGGCACTAATTATGGTCAATATTATGATGATAAGGCTTTGGGAAGATTAATGTTTTTTTAAAAAGTAGAAAGTTGTGCCCTTTTTGCTTTATTTAGCATCTGATAAAACAATATTTACCTACATAGGGTGTACGCATGGAATATACTAAAAGAGATAAGAATGTATCTCTCCAGTACCACCTAGACAGGGGTGTTGTGGCTACTAGTCTCCTTGGCAGGCTACTAGTCTCCTGGCCAAGGGCCAGGAAGGAAGACCTCAGAGACACTGGCCGCCAAACACTGGGTGCCCAATTCCATCTTTGCCTGACTCCATGTTCAATAGAGACTCATCTGAGTATAATAATTGACTTCCTGTATCATTCTCTATGGGGATAAAGTGTGTTGATCAAGTGAGACAAAATACCCCATTCACATAACATCTATTTCTCAATGTGAATTAACAAGTCAGCATTCTGGTTTTATTGAATGCCTACTATGTGCCAGGCACTGTTTTAGGCACTGGAGATACAGGAATGACAAAATAGACCAACACACATGAAAAACAGCCTCCCTAACAAAGCTCACATTCTAGTGGGGAGACAATCTCCAAGTAAATGAAGAGTCAAAATAATTTCAGAGCGCCAGAAATGCTGTCAGAAAATAAATGGGATGGGACTTCCCTGGTGGTCCAGTGATTTAGACTCCATGCTCCCAGTGCAGGGGGCACAGGTTCGATCCCTGATTGTGAACTAAGATCCTGTAGGTCGAGCGTGGAGCCAAAAAGAGAGAAAGAGAATTAAATAAATGGGATGGAGAGTGTGAAAGATAAGAGGGGGTAATTTTTTTTTTTTTACATGGTGTGCTCATGTAAGGAAGAGAACATATTTGAAGTAAGACATGAACCACAAAAAAGACCTAGCCATTCAAAGAGCATTCTGTGATAAGAAGAAAAGTCAGTGCGTGGGCTCTCAAGTGAGAACACATTTTTTTGTGTTCAAAAGGAAAACTAGTTTAACTAAAGAGTTCTAGAAAAGAGACAGAGTAATACCAAGATAATGCTTCATGTGTATTTAATTTGTGTGAGTCAGTCTCCTGAACCTGATGAATTCTGATTCACTTCCTAAATTGAACCTCCAGACCTATAAACACTGAGCACCAGACCTGGTCTCATTGAAAACCCCCAGGATGGCTTCCAATAATCTTGTCTCCTGTCATTCACACTTTTTTTTTTTTTAAATTTATTTGGCTGCACTGGATCTTTCTTGTGGCATGCCGGATTTTTTTGGATTTTTTTTTTTAATTGCTGCATGAGGGATCTAGACCCGACTGGGGATTGAACCCAGGCGTTCTGCACTGGGAGCACCGAGTCTTAGCCACTGAACCAGAGGGTGAAATCCCTATTCATACTTTTATGTAGTTCTCTGCCGTAACTGTATCAGAATTGGTCTGTGTGACCAATAATATAAGGAAGAAGTGATGATATATTACTTTCAGTAGAAGTGTCAGTCGCGTCCAACTCTTTGCAAACCCATGGACTGTAGCCCACCAGGCTCCTCTGTCCATGGAATTCTCCAGGCAAGAATACTAGAGAGTGGGTACCCATTTCCTTCTCCAGAGGATCCTCCCAACCCAGGGATTGAATCCAGGTCTCCCACATTGCAGGTGGATTCTTTATCAGCTGAGCCACAGGGAAGCCCAAGAATACTGAAGTGGTAGACAACAAATTTCGTTATTCTAAGATGCTAAAGTTGAGGGTATCTTGTTGCATAGTAGTAGATAATTAATATGCCTGGTTTATAGTTACTCTTTCAGGGAGATGCAAACTTTCAGGCAATATCCCTTTTAGTGCTTTATTTTTAGACCCAAACAACCCACCTGTGAGGAATGGTTTACAGTCCTCAGCTTGCTGTCTCCTTGCAATATCCCTAGGAGGATTTTTTTAAAGTAGGGATATTATTGTCCCCATTCTGCTGCGGAAGAAGTTGAGGCTAAGAGAGGGTTAAACAGTATGCCCAGGGGCACAGTGAGTAGTTGTACATTATGTTTTCTTTGGTTCCTCTGTTCCTAACAACCTATCCTCCACTGTACTAAGCAGTTGCTTATGGAAAGAGAGATGAATGAATAGGTTTCAACCCATTTGGTGAGAATGCTCTGAAGGGGTAGGGACCCTTTCTGAAGGAAGTATTCCCAAATATTGGCATGCATAAGAACCACCTGAGGCACTTTTTTAAAATTCAGATTCTCGTAGATCCCCTTTCTCCAGAGGTAAGGTTTCCTGCTAAGGAGGATGGGGCCTTCTACATATTTAACAGATTTCCTAAGAGTTTCATATACTTTAAGTAACTGTTTTAGCAGAGAAAGAGATGGTAGTGGTAAATGGTCACAGTGATGGTAAATGGACAAGAAGGGAAGGAGTCATGTGTTGGAGCTGGGAAAGACAAATCCTATCAGAATTCTTATAATCATTTGATAAATATTATATGACATATCAGGCTATAGGCACCTTGTTAGGTGCTGGGGACAGAGACATCAATAAGACATATCATTACCATTTTGATGGAAAAGCAGATTCACCCTTGAAAGAAAGAGGAATGTTGGGGCTTCCCTGGTGTCTCAGTGGTAAAGAATCTGTCTGTCAATGCAGGAGACACAGGATTCAATCCCTGATCTGGGAAGATTCCACATGCTGCAGAGCAACTAAGCCCATGTGCCACAACCATCAAGCCTCTGCTCTACAGCCTGGGAACCACAACTACTGAAGCCTGGGTACCCTAAGGCCCATGCTCTGCAACAAGAGAAGCCAACCCAGTGAGAAGTCCACATATCGCAACTAGAGAGTAGACCCGGCTCACAGCAATTAGAAAAAAGCCCGCACAGCAACGAAGACCCAGCACAACCCCAAAAAAGAGCAATACCAATGAGTATTTGAGGGAGTTTCAGGGGTAAAAGAAATGTGGGAGAAAACAGACAAGGCTAAGATAAGGTCAGGAAAAGGAGTTGGATGGGACAGGTTCTAGGAACTGCAAGAAGCCAGGAACTCACCTGTCCTAAGGCCAGTCTAGCCCACTGCTTCTGCTGTTTGCCTGTCTGTGGGGCTCATCTCTTCATTTCTTAGCACCCCACCTCTTCTGAGCACCTCCCACTTTGCTTCATCCCCATGTCCAGAGTCCATCTTGCACTAATGACTGGTATTAAAAAATACTGGTGAGCTTCCCTGGTGGCACAATGGTAAAGAATCCTCCTGCCAATGCAGGAAACAAGGGTTTGATCCTTGATCCAGGAGGATCCCACATGCCCCAGAGCAACTAAGCCATGTGCACAACTATTGAGCCTGTGCTCTAGAGCCCGGAAGTCGCAACTACCCATTTGGTGTCCTAGAGCTCCTGCTCTGCAACAAGAGAAGTTACCACAAGACTGTGCACCTCAACTAGAGAGTAGCCCCACTTGCTACATCTAGAGAAAAGCCCTTACAGCAACAAATGCCCAGCACAACCAATAAATAGAATTTTTTTTAATATAAAGATTAAAAAATAAAAATACTGGCATGCCACTGAATTATTATTATTATTTTTTTTTTTGCCAAGCCACATGTGGAATCTCAGTTCCTGGACCAAAAATGGAACTTGTGCCCCTGCAGTGGAAGCACAGAATCTTAACCACAGGACTACCAGGGAAGTCCCTGAATAATTCACTTTAAAATAGTTAATTTATGTCATGTGATTTCACCTCAAAAAAAGAAAATACTGGGTGCTCAAATCCATCCATCCAAATCAGCTAAGCCTGCCACCCTCAAGGACCTTGTCATTAAGGACCTTCCACATAGACTCACTGCCTTCCTACCAGGGTTATCTGCCAGGCATCTGTGGGTTCTCCTTCCATCTTTGCAACACAATTTCCAGAGATGCTCCAATGATGTTTCCCTCTTCTTCCCCAGGTCTGGTCCAAACTAGAAGAAAAGCAGAAAAGAGCACTGGGTCAAGTACTTGTTAGGTTTGTGACCTGAGGCAAGGTACAGTTACTTAACCTCCCTTAGCATGGTTCCTCAAGGAGATGAAACTACTTAATCACCCATTGAACAGTATTGAGATATTTTCATAAAAGAAACAGGATCAATAGATCAGCTGGAATGGGACTGAGAGTGGTACCTTCCCAGAGGAGGTGAAAGTATAACTGAGGTTCAAAGGAGACATTAACTAGTTAGTAGGCAAAGAAGAGGGAGAAGAATGTTTTACAGAAAGTTTGAATTTATTAACCTTTCTGAATCTGTTTTCTTGCTTGTTTAATGGAACACCACTTTCTTCCAAAGGTCATCATGAAAAGTAAATGAGATTTCAGGTGTGAAACACCTAGCACAGTACGGGGCACACACTGTATACTCCACAAATGCTGTTTTTCTTCTTCTCTGCCTTCTGCCTTCCACCTATGCAGTCTAGAAGGGAACTTTAGGTTCAGAGGAGGCAAAGTCCCCTATAGGGCGGGTTATAAGCCCCTTTGTCCACTCAGGTGATTGGTGATAACCATGGAATCTGGCCAAGCTAGTTGTTTGGAATGAGTGGCCTTAGGGGTAAGTGGTTACAGGATTGTGCGAATCCATCCCTGGTGGCTCAGAGGATAAAGAATCTGCAAAGCGGGAGATTTAGGTTCAATCCCTCGGTCAGGAAGATCCCCTGGAGAAGGGAATGGCTACCCACTCCAGTATTCTTGCCTGGAAAATCCCATGGACAGAGGAGCCTGGTATGCTACAGTCCATTGGGTTGCAAAGACTTGGACACAACTGAGTGACTAACACACAGGGAGTGAAAGGGGTCAACACAATCCAGCCCACTTCTGAAACTTTTCAAATAACAGATAACCTCAAAGAAAGCAGAAAGGAGCTAATGTATATCGAGTACTGACTACATGGCTGGTATTGGGCTAGATGACTGGGCATACACGGTCTCATTTAATTCCCACCAAGCCACGGAAACCAAGTAATTTTCTAGTGAGGGGTAAAGCTGGAATTCCAAATGAGGTATCCAAAATTCCAGGCTAAGGTTATATTACTTTAGGTTCCCTTTACTCCCTATAGTGCTGACCTCTGCCCTAGGGAATGTGGGGAGGAGGTGGACACAGGCAAGGGATGCTGCCAAAGAAATAATTGAGGATAGCTTCAGTCACATCCCTTTGCAGGGTTCTATCTGCAACCTCCCCGCCCCCGCCCCTACACACACACACTTTGCCCTCCCGAGGGTGGATATAGGGAAAGCTAGGGGTGGGGGAATCCAAAGTGGATGGAATGCTGAAGTTAGAGAGGCTTCACTTACAGCTCCCTTCCCCCACCCTCTCCTAAGCACAGGGCAGGGGATACCCATCTCCTGGTTGGTTCTCTTTTCATCCCTAAGACTCTGCATCTGCCCTTAGCTTCACTTCCTGCTCCCTCAGCAAAAGCTAAGGGGTCTCATAAACACTTAAGCCTCCACATCTGTAACCCTCCCCCAGCCAGTCAAACCAGCTGTGCAGACTCTGGGCAGGGGTGAGGGAACCTTCACTATCAATCCCCACCCAAGTAACAAAATGAAGGAGGACCCACCGCCCAGTCCGAGCCAGAAGCCTAGGAAGGGGACACCGCCCAGGTCCCCAGCATCTACTGCTGGAACCCACCATGAAGCTTAAGGAAAAAGAATCTAGCAGCTGGGGACCCCCTCCCAGAAGGGAGGGGGCCAACTCTCTCTTCCAGACGGCTCCCCTCTCCTCCCTCCTCCCAGCTAATAGGTATTTCCTGTTTATGAGGCAGCTAAGGCTGGGCTTTTGGGAAGGGGTGGAGATGGAGGCCCCCCCACCCCCACTCCAGGCTGTGTTGGGGAATCCTTGAGGATTGAAGGTTGGGAGGCTCCTCCCTGAAGAAGGAGTGTTCCTCACGATGACCATCCACATCACGCCACCCCCTCCAACAGAGGCCCCGGCTCCTGCGGGCAAGGGGCAATGGAGGGGTCTGCTTCCTGTCCTCCCCAGTCTCCGAGGCCCTCAAAAGGAAAGCGGCTTCCAGGAGAAGTTGGGGTGGGAGGGAAGCTGAGACTGGATGGAGAAAGGGGGGAAGGGAGGAGAGCATCTTGACTGATGAGTCAGAGTCTGCAAGGGTAGAGGACGGCCTGCAGACTCCCCCTCCCCAGTCCAACCTGGCAGTCATTCCGCTGCTCCCCTCTTCCCAGCAAAACACAGATCCCAGGCAATTAGGCGAGGGAGGGGGCCGGGACCTCACCTAATTAACCCTTTAGCTCCAGTCCCAACTGGTTTAGCAGGCAAGGTA